>NC_064535.1:3235000-3535000 GCF_023856365.1 Brienomyrus brachyistius | reverse complement strand
ACAGCCCACCTCCAGCGCCCAGCCCACCGGTACTGTACCCTCCAGTGTCTGACAGGCAATTCCCATGGTTCTTAGAAGCGAGGCCCTTTTGCGATGTCGCATCACTTCCGTCTTACAGATGGGTGTCAAGATGGGTAGCGACCATGAAGGTCAAAAGCAGTAGCAACATTGTCTAACGGCAGACTTGGAATACTTTAAAGCCCCATCTTTTGGATATTGACCTGAAATATGGAGGCTGGCTTTTCTGGACATTTGTGTTTCAGCTAATTTGAAAACCGAGTAGCAACGTACTTCAAAGCACTAATTTGTCGTTGGGGTAGGGGTGCCTTGTACATAAGGCTAATGGAAAAAAAATGTGCACTGATGTTCAGATGGAACATTGCAATGCTGCGCTTTCTCTGTTCCATTACTGAGAGAATGAAACTACCTGAATTGATTGAAATGGGAAAATAGATCAGTACACAACACGCGACAGTCATCGCAACAGTGACCACTCGGTGTTAATGCAATGTGTGGCTTTTTTTTTCTTCCCTTGGTCATTCCATTTCACAACAAGCTTTTTTTCTATTTGCATGCGGCCAGGCCGACGTCCCCACGAGGAATGTTAGCACTAATGTTGGGCGTGATGAGACGGGTGGTGTCTCGTGCACCATGGGGTCACCCCAGGGGGTACAGAAGAAAAAGGTGATGCAGGCTGTGTGTGAAGCCCCTCCCCCAGCTCTGCTCGTTCCCTTTTGTGAGCTCAGAGTTAGGAAACTGTAAAGTGGTTATTTAACGTGTGCATGTTTGTGGTGAATCGGACGAAGTGGCCACATCACAGCCATGACATTGGTCTCCCTTCTTGAAAGGAGGTCTCAGTGGAAGAGAGGAAGAGGCTCCAAAAAAGGAAGCACTTGGCAGAGAAGCTCAAAGAGGAGGTCATCAAGAAGTGAGCTGTGCATACTTTTCCCCCGGAAGGACAATCTTTTTTTGTTCCAAGGGAACCTTGGAAATCCACCTCGGGCGGAGGGTGTTCCTGGCTGCGGTGCTCAAGGCCAGAGGAACAGCGTGCTTCTCAAATGTACAAATGCAGTATTGAATAGCTAGTCAACTGAGCAACTAACTTACTGGTTCTGTACAAACGACCTGTATGCTGTTAATTTTATATTCCAGCTGCAATAGAGATCTGTTTGAACCACAGATGCCTCTGACGGATTACAGTACAAGTACAGACTGTAAGGCAAATCGCTCCCTTTAATTCTCAAGTGACTGAGTGTATGGATAGTACCACAAAGCTGTTGTACTTCGTCTTCTCAGCATGGTTTCCTTCCTGGTCAACAAACCATTATTTTGTCAGGACATTGCTGGAACTTTTGTACCTGGAATTGCATGTTAACTGTAGAATGTTTCACACCTGTAAAAAGCTGCCAGTTGCGTATCGTAGCAGTTTCCCAGTTTTCGTAGTTTGCATGCACCTCACCTGACCAAGGAAAGTACATGCGTGTTGCAGAACAGCTGGGCCTGCGTTTAAAACCCCAAGCCCGCAGTGCCCCTCTCCACTCAGTACTAACCCAAGTAGGTAACTGCACTGAAGAGTCATGAAAACTGGGCCGTCTGAGTGACATGCCATCTCGGTTTACCACTGCAGGGGCCAGAGAAGCAAAGCCAGAAGCACCAATATCCTTGATGTGACACTAGGTTGCTTGGTAAACATCTCCAGCAAAGGAGCAGAAGCTGCTTAATGATACACTGTATTACAGTCCCTTATACCTAGCTAATGCAACCATTTGCACAAAAATGTCAGCAGTTAAAAAAATAAACTGCATTAATATGTAAAAAAATGTCAAGCCACCTCCATGCTGTGTACCCGCCGTGTGGCCGGTGCCCTTCGCCCTAAAAGAACACTGCACCTAACTGCATGCTGTGTGCCTGCCGTGTGGCCTTCGCCCTAAAGGAACACTGCACCTAACTGCATGCTGTGTGGCCGGCGCCCTTCGCCCAACAGCTGCATCACCTGCAAGCCATTTCCTGTGAAGTAATGCAACCTCAGATTTTGCTACCTCACCAGCAAAGTTTTTCCAAAAACTGCAACATCGCTCCACCATGCCCACACATGCAAACCTCACTTTGCATGTCTCACCACTGGTCATAAAAGGAATCAACGCTTCCTACACTCAGGCTCCCGTAGATGTTTGCTCTCTTACTAACCAGCATGACATTTGAGGTTTATTCAAGAAGTTCCCGTTACATTTAATTAGTAGTAGCATTTTACCTATGGGTGGGGGGATGGTTAACAGTGACAGACCAGCACAGTAGAACAAAAACTTAACAAAAATAAATAAATCAGGCTGGTATCTAGTGTGAGAAGTACCAAGGCCGTCGGAACAGACCATGGCACATGTTCTCCGACAGCTTCGTGGTGCGTGAGAGTGAGCCTCTTCGGGACAGGAACACAAGCTCGGCACACAGCCCTGACAGCACGGTCTCCATGCGACACTCCTCCTCAGGGCATTTAAAAAAACCAACACGAGTGCATCTTTAATGCCAGGATCACGTTTAATTTTTAAACATTTCAAATAACAAATGTATACAAATGGTGTAGAACCGAGATAGTGGTAGTAAATGCACTTGTACAAAATTTTAGGGGGGTGGGGGGGGAGACCTATTTTTCCAAGCCGACCTTATCCTTGAAATGTTTGGTCTGCCCGTGGCGTCTCTCGGTTACGCCGAAATGCTCATTCCCTGCTCGAAAGCTACATCACTGTCCAGAGGAATGTCTACCGCTTGGTGTAGCCTTCGTTTGACAGCCGGCACTAAACTCGACATCCCCCCCCCCCCACAACCACTCCCTAAAAGAGCCACATATGCAATACTGACGGCCTGCACCAAACACATTACTGTGTATCTATCATACGAAGTCAGTTGCCTTTTGGTTAAGCTGGGGCAATCATCCCACACCCAGGACTGCTGGAGCTGAAGGTCACGACCAGCAGCTCAGTCCCTGCTCCTCGTAACATTTTTCCCCTCAACAATTTAGTGGGAGGGGGTGCTTTGAATGGCCTGTGAATCAAGAGCAGTGTGTACAGAATGAAACCATAGAAATCGTCCATTAGGGCAGAAAACGTGCCTTTACTGCAGTTTAATGTTTTGTTAAAACCCGACTTTGCTTACTACATTGAATCAAAATTTTCAATTAAAATAAGTAAACAGTGGTCCCCACCTTTTGTGCTCAGAATGACATGGGCAGGAGTCGCTCTCCTTTCAGATAATTTGAGGAGGCAAAATGATTTAAAAAAAACTGTACAGTACTTTAATAAAATTACGAGTACAGGCTTCCTGGCTGACGGAGTTCCGACACGAGCCCCTGATATTCTTGACATCAGAGAACTCGTTTAAAAGTGTGAGTCCCGCTCTGAGGAACTAAGCTTTTTTTTATCCTGCCTAGCCATCCCACCCCCCCTCTCCCAAGTGTGATCTGTAGGTGTTTACGGTAAGCCAATCATCCATTGCTAAGTCGCTAGTCCTGCTAGCCTGACTGTCCTTCCCATCATTCCTTGCTCCGCATCTAAAAGGGATCAGGATGTAGGGGAGTGCGTCCGTTCCTGCAGGTACGAGTGGAGCGCGCTGCGGTGGGAGTGGAGGGAGGTGGCGTTTAGGGGACATGGGGACTGTTGGCACTCTGACTCCTCTGGTCCTCCTCCAGTGAGGCTACGGGTATGCTGAGTAGGGATGAGGCCGCGGGCGTAATTGGCGGAGGAGACTGAGCGGTATGGGGGGGGGCTCTCAGGCCAGAGGGCTGCAGAACATGGGTGCCATCAGAACTCGCTCCAGAGGGATCACCTTGCTACTCTTTACGATCCAAGACGGGGCCGTTTGCGTGGTGACTCCTCCTCTTCCTCTTCCTCATCGTCATCTGGGTAATCCACCAGGCCGACCAACCCAGCCTGAGGGAGAAATGGAACCTTTACTCCACCTTTGCTGGTATGCAATCCCTTTCCAGGTATGCAATCCCTTTCCAGGTATGCAATCCCTTTCCACCAGGGGGAGCATTTCACAAAGCAAGCTGGCTCAACAGCTTCAGTAACCTCTCTCACTGGCAGCCCTGACTTAACTGTGCAGCCATCCCTAGTTGGAAAAGCGGTTTAAGCTCATTGAGCAGGAACGCCATTTTCCTGGTCTCCAGTCTCTTTCCAAAACCAGAAAGCTCACCTTGGTCACAGCGGTGGCAGGTAATGCAGGGGGCTTTGCAGAGGTGCTGTTGGGACTGGGAGGGCTGGAGGGCGTGGCTGTGGGCTTTCCATTGGTCCCATTGGCTGATCCTACAGGGTGGAAGAAGGGGCAGGTCAGGGTGTGCTCTGGGAGGTCAGGCGGAAAAGCAAGGCTGTGTAAATCCAACACTGAAATGCTGAGGTGACGTCGATCCTCTAACGAGTTTAAGTAGATTTGGACCCGAACAGCCCCATATCCAAAAGCTTTGCCTAGATGGGCTCTGAGGAGGAGCATAAGGAACTGCGCTACAAGTAATGAATTAATGCAACGCCACCTTTTTTCGCTTCCATGTATTTTTCATAGCTCTCAGGAAAGTCTTCCTCGGATTTGCTCTTTTCCACTAAGGTCTCTACTTCCTCATCATCATCTTCATTTAACCATGTTTCTTCATCGTCCTCCATAGGGCGGGAGTCCCGGCGATATCTGTTTTGGAACATGTAGAGGTTATGTTATAACACTAAATACTAAGAAGTTACACTGACACTAAAAACTTTACTCCAGAAACTGACACACAGACAAATAGTTCAAATAGGACACTAACACATTCTAATATCACCCAACCCTCATGTCCAGCCAGACTTTGATGCAATGTACTGAAAGTCCACTAACCGACTGTGTCTCTGAGTCTGCCTGTCCTTCTCTTGTTCATATTTGGTCTTCAGACCCTTGAAAGTCTGGACGTACTCAATTGATTCAAGTGCTTTGTAGAAATTGTCCACAATGTGTGCTGTGAGTGACTTAATATCCTCCTAAGGAAAGGGAACAACCATTAGCATGCAGGTCAAAAGCACACAGAACCTGCCGTCACAGAAATTTTGAAGAGCAGAAACCAACCACTCTGATGAACTCGAACAGCTCGATGATGGCTGAATTTAGAAGGTTGTATCGCGTGCCGTTGTCTAGCAGGGCGTTGATGACTGGCTCAAACAAGTTCCCTCGGATGATGTAGCGGTTGTAAAATTCGTCTTTCAGGCCTATTATCCGTCGCATAAAACGCAGGGCGCCTGTAGAGACAAGGCAGCGTCTGGTCACCTCTGAAGCCATCAGCACAACCAAGCACGATCACAGAAGGGCACGGCGAAGCAGCACTCACACAGCGCCAAGAAGGTGTGTTTGGAGTTCATCAGCACTAGGACCCGGCGCAAGAGGTCTTTGTTCATGATGTAGTTCTTGATGTGGTAGGTATGGTGCTCCACGCAGAACGTCAATAGCTCCAGTATTAGGGCCAGCAGTTGTGCCGTCTGGAAGTTATCTGAGACAAGAGAGATGGCAAAGCACGGTTACCACAGCGCAGATGCTTAGAAGCTACTTAAAACATGAAGGGCAAAAAAAATGTTCACTTACCAGGACAAACCGGATTGATCTTGGTGGATCCCTCCAGTGAATCTGTTAATTTATATTCAAATGACTTCAGGAGGCACAACATGCACACTGCAGCCAAGTTACTGTAGCCAAGTTATCAAGATTATGATTTAGGCTCAAGTGATACTAACCGCTACACACCCAGGATGGGTCAAAATTATCACAGGAAGGGGGGGGGGGGGGGACAGGCTCACCTTTCGCGTTATCTGCTGTGTTTGCCAGGAGAGGGGCAGTGAGAACATGCATGCAGTACTTGTAGAAGAAGCTGAGGAACTCCGTCTTTTCCGTTTTCTGTCCGAAGAAAATGTGAAAAACGAAAGTCAGTCAAGGAAATACAGGAGCCAAGGAAGGTAGACTTTTGGAGCCGCGCTTACATTAGTGGGGGCCAACATGTTCTCTGGGTCGATGAGCGTGCGGAGCAGGCCCATCAGCTGCACGGCGCCGCCCAGTTCTGGGTCCGTGTCACAGATCATCTGCTTGATCACCATGTTTATCAGCAGGACGTCCTGCTGGCCAGCAAGAGTGTCACATGACAAACGCACAACTCGGGCCTTCCGCCTACTGGATAACCTGCAGTGTCATGCGATCGCCAGGTCTCGCAGAGCATCTGGCCGGCCACACGAAACCCCACAACTGTCAGCAGGCATAGTCGCTCGACGCAAGCGTGATATCAAAGCCCAGAAAGCAGAGCATGGCATTGGGATGGAGCCAGGTTTACGGTAAGGAGGGGTGGGGGAGGGGCGCGCTCTCTCGGCTCGCGCCACTTACGTCGTCTGTCTGCTGGGGCTCCTGCATGACAAACTCGCGCACCATGGACGGGCTGAACTCCACCAGGTAGGAGAAGATATCTGTGGCTGCTGCCCTCACCTGCAGGTCATCCATGCCCTGCAACACCCACCGCAGCACTTTCACATTCACTACATCCAACCCTAGAGAACGGATCTGCTCTACAAGTTGTTTTAAAGCAAAGCAAACAAAGATAAATAACGACACAATCATGTTAGTCACTGCTATCGTTGAACTTGGAGATTAAGAGCGGGACACTCATAATAAAAAAATCATTCTCCATTCGGACCTCTGGAAAAGCACGCAGCCGTTAAGTTCTCCCTGTGCAACAGATGATCGCAGACGACTCACCATCACAATTTCGAGTGCAGGAAGGATCCCCAAGTTTGCCAGGGTCTTGAAGAAAGCATCCCTATTCTGAGGTTGCAGTGTTTGCGAAAAAGCACAGAATTCCTTGAAGAAGTTCACCTGCAAACACAGATGTGTAGACAGAGCTGCATTTCTTCTCGGGATTACGTCACTAGATTACTCCATTAACGGAAGAGACCATCTCAGGCGATCATTCTAAATCACTTACGAGCTCCCTTCTTTTCCCATATTCAGTGGCTTCGTCTGTTAACTGTGCAAAGACCTCCGTCAGGAACTTTTCGTCCTCCTGTCATTCAGGTTCAAAGAAATGAGAAACGGCAAACAAAAACTCACTTAAATTCTGGACCTACATCACAACAAACTACATTTAGTTTCACTAACTTATTAATGCACATCCCTATAAATGGTGCTGTTCTCAGTACAGCCACCCATTTAAGCCACCTACATGGCTTATGGCTAAGCCCCCTTCCCAGACTAACACTGAGTCGGGCAGAAAGAACCTAGTGTGCTCCAGGCTGGCAAGCGCACTTACAAGCAGGTAATCATCATCCCCACCCTTTGAAGGCCACTTCAAGGCAACCAGCTACGTGGAAGCTTCAAACGAGCCACCAACCAGGGCGACAGGCACCTGAGCATTTTAAAATTGTCAGTGTTTTCCACAGATTGGAAAATATTTATTTAGGCCGAGACCGCAGCCCCCGAGTCCGAAGAAAAGCGGCTGCCACAATCTGTAACGCTCAATCAGTACCTACTGAGCAGATAAATGCTTGCTTTGTTCGCTATCAGGTTAACAGCCAGCATTATCAGCAACGCGACCCTCACACGTCTTATGTAAAGGCGAAGCATTTCGAAGAGCAGCGTTGTCAAATGCTGAAAATTAAATGACAGAGAACACACAGGGGGAGGGGGATTTCACTGGAAAATATGAACGAACCTAAGCCCACCCTTGTGAAAATCAGATGGTATATAAATAGTGTGTGTGCGTGTGTGTAGATGAAAGGACTCAGACAGAGAACACCCACCATCCACTTTACCATTGACACATTCCATGAGTCAGAATTCCCCGTAAAATAGTAAGTCATCCTCCTCAAAACAAGAAGTATGACATTACTGACAAAACACTTGTTTGAATAATGATGGGGGAATGCTGGAGAATAAAATAGCAGACATTTTCACTGCTTTATAATACCTCCCCACACATGCTTAAGGACCAGGCAGGCAGACAGACTTCACTCAACAGAAAGGTCTTCTTTAGAGCCACTGCTGGTGACACTGAAGAAGTCAGTTACAGGGAAATGAACGGACCTGGTACCTGAGATCACTCATTTGTACACACACTTTTAAATACTGGAGAACTCGTATCACATGCCTTTCTCTTGGTCATGGACTCACCTGCAGCATGCTGACAATCTCCACTTTGTTAAAAAAGATGAAAGAGGTGAGTGTAGAGAGGAAGTTCTCCTCGAAAACGGATGGGGTGGGCAGGATGATGTCCTGGATGTACTGGACCCGGTAAGTCTGATGGATCTTCTGCCGCAGCTCAGAGTCCGTGATGGGGATCACTTCCTTGAACTTGGCAGTCTTGGTGAGGAACTCTCTGTGCCTCTTGGGCTGCACCAGCGCTGGGTCATACTCCAGGCATCCCACCACATCCATGATGCAGTCGTCAGAGAACATGACCTCGAAGAGGGCCGCCTTGTTGAGGAAGAGCACCCCACGCACGATCTCATACAAGTGGTGCAGGCCCTCCCGGTTGTCCAGGTCCTCGCACACCTGGAAGAGCTGCAGCAGCTTCTTAATGTAGCCCTCGCTCATGAGTGCCAGGGCTAGCTTCTCACGCCGGATGGGCGAGGACAGCACAGAGGTCACCAGGTCGGCGATCTCTTCTAGCTTGGCCAGCTCGCAGGGAGGCAGGTCCACCAGATGGCTGGTTTCAGGCATCTCCTCAAATCGCTCCTCCTCCGACTCGTCGATGGGGTCTTGGGTGATTTCCAGTGCCGGATCCTTCCCTTGCACCTGAGTTGGACAAAAATATGCCAAAATGCAGTTAGCATGCCTTGTTTCAAAAATAGTTACACAAAATATAGTCAGTGACAGCATAAACTTCTAAACAAGAGTACCATACCTACCTTGCAATAGCTAGGATTCTCTAAGAAAATAAAGCAATTACTTGCTTACCGAAAACCGAGAACAAAATTAATCCAGAGTGCCTGAGATCCCTCACAGTCACTTAAAAAAGGCTGGATGCCTCCCCAAGCATTACCAATACAATAAGCAATGTCTACAGCCCCCACATAGCTTGACTAGTGTCAACATCAACATAAAACAGGACTAAGGAAAAGTTTTAAACCAAGGTATTCCAGGCCCTCCCAGGTCCAGCAGCACATGCAATTTTCTAATACATGAAGGTGCGCACACAGAAAGCTCACAGCAAAAAGGCCCCCCGCACATCACTGCATCACATACAGAACATTATCAGTGGCACAGAAATAAAGTAAAAATTAAGACCCAGTGGAATTCAAGGTACAAAAAGGCTAAACACAAAAGTATCACATACTTGTTTTAATGCTTTATACCAATAATATACTAGTACATTTACATTAAACCTAGTCCGTCACTATGAGATAAACTTCTACACATTATCTGCTACATAAAAAATTACTTTTCCCTGTAATTAACATAAGGAAACCCAAATATAACGCACAATGCTTGAAAAAAGGACCAATCATACAATCTAAAGACAGATTGCCAAAAAACATCAACAGCAGATTTTTTTATTCGTTGTCAGGCACGTTTCTATAGCAGCTGGGCATGCAAAACACACAGGATAATTACTTCCTTATAGTAAACAGGTTTTTACACCAGGAATAACAGTTCAAAGGAAGGTGACGTGGGCAAATTTCACTTCATTACACAGTCACAAGTCCTGACAACCACTATAAGTCACTGTACAACACTAAAACTTACTCTATATTGAATAAATGATGCCCGAAAATAGTATCTGGAAACCATAAATGTATCGCTTAAGTGATTAAACAAAATTTTCAACAACCTAACAAACTAAAAAATTTGTTTGACCAAGTTTAAAAACTTCTGTCACATTGGTGATGCATTTATTTATGATTAATCGGCCACGCCACAAACAGCACTCTCAATAAACTTGACATTTACCTGGCAAATCTTTTCCCAGATTTCATCGCAGCCGGCTTTTTCCTGGAAGCTCAGAGCTAGGTCATAGTTCTCTGCTTCAGACCAAACAATCAACGTGTCCTTTTGAAGGTAAACACATAAATTAGTGTAATCATTATTAAACCATTTAGTCCCAACTGAACAGAAAACCAGGAAATATTTCAATTGCTGCTCTACAGCATCTTCAGAAAACTATCGGTGTCTCCTCATCAGAACTGAAGTCAAATTAATAATGTTATATTGCCAACATTTTTTACCAAAACATGCAGTGAGGAGGAATTTCTCTTTGAAAAATATTACGTACACAACGTGCTACACCGAGGAAAGGGGCCATAAAGCACATTGTAAAAGTGCAAACCTTATGGCTAAAACAACATTATTAAACGACTAACAGACCATTATTAAAAAAAACATCGCTACAACAAAACACTTACTTGCTGTTTCTGATATGCCGTGTTTGGGCTGATTTTTGACTCCAACAACAGAGAACCTGGAATACAATAAGATATTTCTTGCATATCAAAAAAAAGTTCACCTTTAATAAAGACTAACTCTTGATCACTGGTTACTGCTGAATATGTAACCAGTAAGAAAATTGAATATTAATCACGATTCCAATACAAAATTAGGCAGCATTTGATGCCAACCTAGACGTTTAGGCAACGATGAAGTACTTTTTGTTGAAGACTACAATTTAAAATATGAATTGAACAGTCTGCCAACTTTATTGTGAACAAGATGGCTGTTACCAGTAACTGTGAGCCAGCCGGAGAGAAACAGCACAGAGGTGTGTTTAACTCACGGTTTCCCCCAAAAAGCGTCAGAAATACTGTAATAGCAGCCGACCGTGGCGAGAAGCGCGGAAACCGGCCGCTTTTCAAGTTTCCTGCCCAAATAAGTTGGTTTAGTAACAAATGAGGCTACGAAGCGGCTCCTCTGCACGCGAAATTCAGCTACTGTAATGGACAGCAATTACACCCGGCGGGTTGGAGGGGTCATTTTAACAGCCCGAGATGCACAACAGAGAAGAGGGGGAAAAAAAGCAAAAATTAAACTGTAGAACACGGACAAATCGGCGTTTTGTTGCACCTCACACGGTGGCTCTGAGTAGAACCCGCGGCCTAAACGCGACACCGCAACCGAACTAGCCGAGTGGTACCGGGCAAACAGCATTCAGGATCGAGGGAGGTTATTTTATTTTATTTAAAAAAAAGGCAAGTATGAGAAAGGAAAGCAAGGGGAGAGGAGGGAAAGGCTTTCACGTACCATCAGATTCCGCTCGCACCAGGAGCGATATTCCCTTCAGCCGCTCGACAAAGGTGGACGAGACGTGCCCGGTGCCCCTATCGTCCCACTGCCGGTCTTCATTCAGCGTGTACACCTTCACACGCCGCCGAGTGTCCGACATGCTTTCCCCTGCTCAAATGCCCTATCTTAAAATAAACTTAAATTTCTTAACCCCGAGCTTTAAACTTTGTTTCTACCCGCATGTTCCAAACGGACCGCGATTCCCTAGTTTCATTCGCGCGAAATAATTCACACCGAGATGCAGGACATGCTACAAACCTTTAAAAATAGATAAAACTTTTTACGCGATCTATGGATCTAGAAGGAGAAAATAAAATGAAAATCAACGGAATAGACACAAAAACAATGTGTATCTCTACTGCTTCTCTTTACAAACCACTAACCGCCATCTTGTAATCCGATCTTGGAGCTTTTCTTTTCCTACGTCAATCAGAGCGGGTCCGCCGCGGGGTTTCGTTTAAGGGGCTACGGAAGCCCGAAGTCGCGTTTGCCGAATCGCGTCGGAACCCGGATACGAGACCGACTGCAAGCAGCACTAATCCTCCCAGTTACTATTGAATTTAGGTTCATTTACTGACGTGAATGGGACTCGCGCATTAAAGTAAGGATTTAAACAAAATTTCAGACTGACGTTATTTATGAGATTACGATGAAATACCCAGTCAGGAGAATTCATTTAAAAAAATCGTTTATAGCAATTTATAACATTTAATTCTCAAAATGCAAAAAAAAGAACATTCAAATCAAGGAGTAAAATATGTAAAGTAAAATAAAAATATTTTACACAGGTGTTATACTACAGTCAGTCAAGTGGTTTTTTTTGTTACTCTGAAAAATCAGTTCTTCCATTTGTCCAGCTCTACACAAGTTTCTAAACTATAGAAAAAAACGTTCTTTTCACCTTTTCGTTGATGTTAAACCACACAGGGAAAAACAACACGTGGATAGTGAATATATGATATTCACAGACAGAACAACAAGCAAAGGTTCAAGGGTCATCTATGGTATGGCTATTGCTTGTTGCCATGGAAATGCTGTGTTTATCACTCAAACTCCTGACGACCGTTGCAGCAGGAGCCTGGAGTACTTTCCGTGACAGTCGCATCCTTCCATCTGTTGGGTCGCGTCCAAAATACTTAACCTGCACACAAAAAAATTAGTTTAAAATATTTAATTCTTGCCATGGAATTGTGTTAAATCCCGGGACACTGTGTGCTATGTTTTACATTTTAAGATGATATTCCAACAGAGTGTTCACACAAAAAGTTTGCAAGCCACAAACACACTTGAAGGGCCACCAATGGCATGACATGCAGAATAATGTCATTTGAAAGGGTCACAATGCTAATTCTCTCCTTCCTGAAATTGCATTACACACACTTAATGTGAGACGTCTTCACAGCAGGGATTATTATAGCACTGTGTACCTGAATCTGCTGTCCCACCTCCATGCCAAGAGCACTAGGATGTTTAATCTAGAAGAAGAAAAAAATTACCCATCAGTCATAACAACTGCCTCATAATATTTAGACGATAACAGGCTAACCTTGACAAACTGAATGCATCACTTAAAAACAAATGGACTTTAACTACTACATCAATAAAAAAAAGTTCTTTGACAAGTTTAAATGGCAATGCAGTTTCTGCTTGGCTGCCATGCTGTTCCTGTTGCCAAGATGCTCAACATAAACAATCTGGTTTGAATTTCTATGAATGGCACAGCTCCTTCCTGTACCTGGCAGTGCCTCTTTACCCTGTACCTGGCAGTGCCTCTTTACCCTGTACCTGGCAGTGCCTCTTTACCCTGTACCTGGCAGTGCCTCTTTACCCTGTACCTGGCAGTGCCTCTTTACCCTGTACCTGGCAGTGCCTCTTTATCATTTCCCTAATAGTGAGGGTAAAGACATTCCTCCAACCACTTCATGGAAACCAGGGACAATTCCTGTGCAGGTGTAGTGAGACTCTCACCCTCTTGTGGTCTAGCTGGGAGTTATGGAGCAAAACAGCAGTCATGTTTGGGTACAGCTTAACCATGACCCCAATGTCCCTGCAGAGAGAGTGTGGTCAGTCAACACTACACCATGGTCAACATCTTGCTTCAACACAGGGCCTAATGAACCAGTTACAAAAAGGGAAACCTGGTGCATACTAAGGGACCTGCCCCAAAACCTATGCATTGTAATATCTTAATAATAATAATCAATAATGCTCTTCTGAAGATAAAGGATAAAAAGTCTTATGAATGAAGCCTTAGTGTTCCAGCTCATGGTCGTGAGGTTGCTGTACTGCTGAGTGCTGTGATTGGTGGTCATCTGAGAAAAGTAGCCTATGAGAGAGAAGTAGTGTAGAGAAATCGCTTCCACTGTTTAGAAAGCCACCAGCTGGCTTTGGTGTAATTTATTAAGATGTGAAATGATATATCTTGGCTGACTGTTTTATGCACAGAAATGAGAGAAATTCTGCCACGTCTTAGGCACCGGATAGCCTTAAATATAAACAAGAAAACAAATATTTCCAAATGAGATTACTCAGAAACAGATTTTACTTATGCTAATATGTATAGGCTTATGATGGATGAGTCTTCAGCACCATATCCCTGAAGGGCAGATGAGTAACAACAGCATGACAGCAGGCGTGTACCTTATTTCTGTGATGGTTGCTGTATAAATGGCACCAAATTCCAGCTGCTGTTCTTGCTGTGAAAATGAGGCATTATTACTGTATGCGGCAAAAGTTCATGTCAAATATACACATGATGAATAAAGCAACAGATTACGCCCATTTATTTATACGAATGGAAAACATAATTAAACAGTTACCAGTGAGAAGGTTTACTTACACCACAGACCGGCTACAGCCACACTAATGATGCACGTCTGATATGAAGCGATTCTTAAGTCTTGGTTCACTCACGTCATCCTTGCAGATTTCCGTGATGAACTCCTGGGCCTCACTCATGGCACCGGGAGTCGGGGCGAAGACAGAGAAGGTCTCCTCGTCCACCTGGCTAATCGTCACACCTGCAGAGAGTCGGGTGAAGACGGTGGTCAGTTTTGCCTCTGCTGGGGGATGGTCACTTAGGTTCAGCAGTACCAAGACATTAAAAAACACTGAAAGGGCCCCCGACACGAGAACAAAAATATCAATTGCATTTTACCTTTTATTTAGTTAGCAGATGCTTTTACTCAAAGTGAGCGATTGGGAGTTAAGGGCTTTGCTCAAGAGGCAACCGTGAAATCACTCTGGGATTTGAACCGGTGACCTTCTGATCGTTGGCAAAGTGCTGTAATCCACTGAATCACCCCCCCCCCCCCCCTCCACCCCAGGCCAAGGAAACCGGTAACAATCTAGGGTAGTGAGTAAGAAGCAGGAAATGCGATGACACTGTAAACCAAAAGTCGGACTCGCCCGTTTCTGCTTGAAGTCTGCGCAGGTTGTATCCTCCCGGGCCAACAAAGCGTGCCCGGCGGGAGATGGGCACACGGACCGTCTCTGATGCCATTTGGTCGGGGGGGGGACAAGAATGAAAAACGGGAAATTCAGGAAACATCAAACAATTTTCCTAACTTATTGGGATCAGGCATGGTAGTCGTTATAGCCGTACCAACTACGGGCCCGTTGTCCTTGTGGCTCGCTCTCGGTTTAGCGATGGTCTTGTGCATGATAGTCAATATCTCCCTCTTAGCCACTGACAAAAGAAGAAAATAAACTTGATGAGGGTCTGCTGTGTTTCCCCATTTTATCAAATTGTGGGGATGCTGTACCGAGGAGTCTGAACACACGTAAGGGTACCTGTGGCTTGCTGAATAGCCTCCATGACGATTTTCAGGGGCAAGCCAGGGATTTTTACATCGGCCTGCGAAGATGCAAGGAGCATTAAGGAGAGTAACATAAATAAAACAAAAACTGAATAAAGCAAAAATCCAGTAAGGATATGACAACCTGTAAGGCAGTAATGCCCTTGTTTGTACCAGCCATTTTGAAATCCATATCTCCATTGTAATCTTCAATTCCCTGCCAAGACGGGACCGAACAGAAGAAGCTGATTTAAATGCAAAACATATCTAATTTAATCAACATGACAGTTACGAGTAATTTCAGAAATTCATTAGGGACTGAATCTGTTACCAGAATATCAGTCAGAAGTCTGTAGTCCTGAATTTCAGTCGGCTTCTCGAGGTTGGCCTTGCTGATGAGGCCAACAGCGACCCCAGCAACGGGCGCTGAAATGGGCACACCTGCGACAGAGAGCCAATCGGGCTTAATTATAGCCCCCAAAAAAGCAACATCCCTGCAACATCACAAATGGAGGCAACCCACGATAATCATGCTGTCCAACGGCCCATGTTTTGCACAGGTTCCCACCTAACCCTTCATCCCTTGGAAGATAAACAATGACCCAACACAGGTACCTGCATCCATCAGAGCCAAGCTCCCCCCACACACCGAGGCCATAGACGAGGATCCTAGGAGAAAAGGCAAACGCGTGTTTATATCTGAGGGGGGCGGTTCTCAAGATTGTTGAATCCGTCCAATGACTGCCCCGTTTCACCAGATGGGAAACAAATATCCAATGGAAAGTGGTTTAAACCGATCAAAGACTGGCAATGCATATTAATCCCGACCATCCACCGTCATTCTCTGGCTTTCCAATAAGGAATAAAAAAATAATCTTAATTATACCGTAAGGAAAATGACAGACGCCAAACTAACCATTAGACTCCAACACCTCTGATGTCACCCTTACGGTGAAAGGAAAATCTTTGGGGATGACTGGCTTCAGGGCCTTTTCTGCCAAGGCGCCTGCAGTGGAGAGAATAATGATACGCTGCAATCGCAGTAAACAAGAGGCCAGAGGGCTGTCTGGTCCACAAGCGCTGAGCCCAGCTCACCATGGCCAAGCTCCCTCCGGTTCATTCCGCCCATCTTTCCAATCTCATTTGTAGCATAGGGTGGGAACTGGGAGAAAATATACAGGGGAAGGTTTCAGCGTTAACACATAAAACAGAAAATGTAATGTTGCTATTTTCAGAACCGGGGATATTCTGTCCGTGGCTTCTTCTGGAAATATAACGCACACGTTATCTGTGTGAGTGTGCAGTGCCGCGTTACCTGAACTAAAAGTAATGCAGATGTTTAGAGTCTTGCCTACCTCATAGTGTAGCATGAAATTTTTCTCTTTCACTCCACTGTATCAGGCAAAAAAAACAAAAAAAGTCAGACATATTAAATACATTTATATATTCATTATAGAAGCTGGTATTATCAGTGCTGGGGGAAGTTACTCACCGAAGTAATCCACTAAAGATAGACGTGAAAAAAGTTCAGGTCCAGAAAGTACAAATCCAGGCCAAGGTTTTGTTTTAACCAACCATTTCAGTCTCTGTGACTGTGACTCTTTATACTCAACTGGATGGATGAAACAAAACCTCGGCCTGGATTTATACTTTCTGGACCTGAACTTTCAAACGCTGTCTTTGATTACTTTTGGTAGTAACTTCCCCACACTGGGTACAATTTTATACATGTTATATCAGAAGCGTACTTTAAAGCCATGGTGATCAGGTCAGTTTTGATGCTTGATTCTAGAGAGTCAAATGTCACAGTACAAAGAACCTACAGAAGAAATAACAAATAAAAAAAATTAACCTACCAGTGGTCCATTAAAAAACACAACATTACAATAAAAGTTAATCGCAAAAACATAGCAGCTGTGGAGGCCCTACCTGTGTCTGTCCTCGCTGAAACAGTGCTGATCCATGAAGGGGCTTGAAAATGTCCACCTCACACGTAATGTCCCTCAGAGCAGTCAGCTCTCTCCCATCACACCTGCGTGAACATAAGTGCATGTCTCGTCTCCACCGAAACATCACCACGCAAAAGCTCCGACAGCCCCTGAGGAATAGAAGCTCCTCGGCCTACACATTCTCCCGGAGACACTCACCACAGCACGAAGGCTGAAAACACACATCTACATAAAACCAGGAGTCAGGGCCTACCTTTTGTATTCATTGAGGACTAAATTGCGAAATATCTCCTTAGAAACCGTATTGAAAGCTTCGATTACATCATAAGGCTCTGCGTTGGGATATTTTTCTGGGGGGAAACAAGTATAGGAAAGGTTAAGTTCAAACAGTGTCACAAAAGAAGAAAGAGACCTGAATAATATTCAAAGCATGAATATTGGTAAGGAAAATACCTTTCAGCTGTTCCTCTGCTTCTAAACGTACTTTGTTAATGGCTTCATCCCTGGAAATCTAGTGATTAAACAGGGTTACGGTTAATATTACTAATAGGAGTATAGTATAGTATAGAAAGTACCGCAAACAATACTTACTTTGTCATGGGAATAATCTGTGAAAACTGCATAGATCCTATCCGAGGCGAACCTAAGAGGAGAGGAGAACAGGGCACCTTTATATAAAATGTATAGAAATGAACTGAATACCCAAAATAGTAAGAATTCTCATTCTGTATTTGTGTAAAGCACTTCTGCTCTGGTAAATGTAGGTTCACAGTTTACAGTTATGCACAGAAAGGTCACATGGTTTCCCTGTCAGCTTATGAAATGAACAACATGGTGAACCTGGGCAGGGCAGGAGAATGAGCACAGGCAGCCTCACAGGAGGAGATGCCCGGGTACTTACTGTCGAGTGGTCTCCACCATGTCTGGGACAGGAGTGAATATCTTGGAGGGCGTGCGCTTGGTGACTTTCAGCTCACGTACGAGCTGCTGGATGGCCAGTATGATCTGCTGTGCATGCTTCACTCCCAGTTTGATGGCGTGGCAGAAGTCCTGCTGTAGCACATTCTCTGCTGCCGCCTCCATCATCACTAGTACAAAAGTGGGTGGGGCAGTAGATATAGTCATAGGCCAATCACAACGCATTGACTGGCAGAAAGCATTCTGATTGGTGGACTAAACAAACAAAGCAACCGGGGGAGGGATGATCTCACAGGTAGACTCACCTACTTGACTATGGGGTGCACTGGCCACCACCAGGTTTAGCAAGCTGGAGGCCATCTCCTTACGGGTGGGGTTCACCACAAACTCCCCATCCACTAGGCCCATGCGCACCGCACCTGCACCACAGGGTCAACGAAAAACAGACACAAAGCCTGCAGGGTGAACTGGCTGAGGCAGAGGTGGAAAGCTCATGTCCAGAAAGTAAAAATGCGAACCAAGATTTTGTTTCATCCAACCAGCCGAATCCTCTGCGATTGTGACTCTTTATACTCAACTGGCTGGTTGAAACAAAATCTTAGTCTGGATTTTTACTTTCTGGGCCTGAGCTAACCACCTCTATTCACAAGCTCCAGGACTGGGATGGTGGATAGAGACAGAGTTACTCACCAATGGGCCCATTCCAGGGGATGTCAGAGACTGCAAGAGCAGCTGATGCTGCGGGAAAGTAGTGAGAGTCAGTGGCATGCATGGACACACTGGTCTTTTAAAGAACGTTCGAGCAGCTCTGTTCATCAGACGCTCTCACCTCCATTAATGGCGAGGACATCTGGGTTATTCACCCCATCCACAGCTAACAGGTTGCATAGAACCTTTCGCATAGAATATGGGAAGAAAAGGAACCCGTCAAATCACACCTGACCAAACATGTCGCATCATTATATTGCCCAAACGAAAGATAGATAGATAGATAATTTATCTATCAATCAATCAATCAATCAATCGCTTTTCCTGGACAGGGTCAGGGGCTGCTACCCCAGGCACAAGGCATGATGAGATGTCATTCCATTTCACAGAAACTGTGGCGCCAATCAATTAAACCCACCTGTGTGTCATAAAAATATCCAGCAGGAAATAGGGGCCGGATGGATCGATCTGGGGGTGGTGGGGGGAGACGAAGGGGTGGTTTTTTTCAGTAGCGCCTAAAATCAGCAATCGATATTCTCCACAATGATAATAATTGTGCATTAACAGATTATTTTAAAAATAAGCATGAGATGACCCACCAATCAGCCTGCTGGTAAGGATCTCAGAATCGGATGTGCCCATTTCTCTGCGCAGGTAGTTTGTGGGGATCCTTCCTGCGGCTGCTGCTTTCTGCCTGTAGTCCACCTGTCAATCGGCATGACACAACACACCTCTGCTGTACAGCCGCGGCTACTGATCACAGCACAGACTCACTTTGAGCTGGCCAACTCCTGCAGGAAGAAAAGGAACGGCTGGAGACAGCACTTACGACTAGCGGCATAAACTGTAACGAGGTGGGCTTGGATTTGCTGACGGCCGTCACCATCACGGAGGTACTGCCAAGCTAGAAGTACAAAAAAAAGGGGCTAAGGTAGACAGTTAATAGCAATCTCCCCAGATCACGTTTGGATTTATCATCAGTACTTCTGGAAGAGTGCATAAAGTTATTAGTGGTAAATTTAAAGAAACACTCTACCTGAACAACTGCAGCTCCATCAGCAAACCTGGCCAGTCTGCCAGTCGAGATTTCAAGTTTTCTTCAAGACAAGGAGGAAAATGTCAGAAGCAATCGCAGCTGGAATGTCTTGAGTGATAAATAGGGACAACTTTACCTAAACCACGCACGAATCATGCGAAGGTTAAACAATCTATTACCTTAAGTCATTTATAAATGTATGGAACAGTAAATCATACAGCAGTAGGCCGCAGTTCCACAATACCATCAAATAAAAATAATTGGGAAAGACCCTGCTAAAGCCACACTCTGCACACTGTGTACAAAACGGGCATTTGGCGGGAAATCAACACATAGAATTTAAGCAATCGCAACACTCATGTTGTTATTAGGTTATTTTTTTTTATCAAAGATGATCGTGTTGTTCCACCATCTGTGTATATGGGAAAGCATACGAAAAAATTCATTTTTTTAAATCCATTTAGATGCTTTAGTGTCGTGACAGCTCGTTCAGTTAGTGCGCGCTAAAATAGGAACCTCGTCTAAGAAACCTAAGAAAAAATCATATGCATAAATGGAAAATCCTGGCGTTGTATCAACCCAGATGATTTCGAACCCACCGCTATTTCTCTGACAACAGAAGAGGGCTCACCTTTCCCCCAAGTCCACATCTACTTTTTTAACTTTGCTGTGTTTATTCCAAGCACTACATGACCGTAGATGTAACTTTGTTATCGTCGACCCAACACCTACAGCGTTTCTCAGTTTAAAACTAACATTTTGCATTCTTGGGGGATGAAAAAGCAGTCTAATCTTTCCGATGCCGCATAACCTACAGGCTGCCATCTCTGTTCCCCACGTGTGCGGAAGTACGTTTCTCAAGTGCGCCTTCTGATTGGATACTCGCCGTGCATCGGTGAAACAGGATGGTTGCATCCGCGTCCAGCTTTATTTAGAGTTCCAATATTGCAACACATTTGATCTTTGTAATATGGTCAATATTCGTTATAAACGTATTATGATGTTTTGGTGAGGACAGCGGTGTAAAAAATAGAGACAAAAATGTGAAACCTGATAATTTACAAAAATCTGCTTAACGTCGTGGTTATATTTTACTTTATGTTTTTTGAGTTCGAGGTTCTATCCACTTAGTTCAGATTTACACCTTAGTAAGCTCGACTTTTTGTTTTGCGAAGCTAAACGTTCGTTTACACATAAAATGTCATTCAATTGCGCTAGGCATCAGTTTCTAATTTATAATAATATTACGCTAAGAAGAACATGGAAGTTAGAGGTTGAATGACGCTTCGCGAGTCTGTTACTCCGAAGGCCACAAAGGCGATCTGGAAGCTGTTCCCATTTCAGCGCGTCCCCATCGCTGTCCAGTTTTTCTTCCCCCAGAAATTCCAACTTTCAAACCTTTCGTTTTCTTTTGAACTGTTTCTGCAAGGGATATATTAGTTAATCCTTTTCTATTCCAGACAAACTCGTAGATATGGCCAAGCACTGTTAACAGTATAGTTTTTGGTTTAAAACGATACCTTTTCATAATTTTATGAGTGCTCTAAACATTAGTTAGCATATTTAAACGGTTGTAGTGCGCATAACAGTTTGATTTCACTATTATAGTAAGAGGTAATTCTCCATATTTTTAATTGTAGTGTTTATGTATAATTATATATAAATTATAACTACATCAAAAAGGGAACACTTGAATGGTTTCACACCTGATTGTGCGAAAAATACTACTTCGTGCTATATTATCCTTATTAATATTTCAGATGTTTTTTGCACTTATTATGAATGAGAATGCTGGAATACCGCGCTTCATGTAACATAAAATTGATCTTAAAATGAAAATAGTTCATTCTGTTGGTTAGATTTTGCCCAACGCAGGTTGTGTTCTTTATAATATGAACACAAGGGGGTGCCCTGTCTTAAAATTTCACTTGACGTTTAAGCGTGATGTGTTGAATAGTAGAGATTGTTTTTTTCTTATAAGGATAATGGATTTTTGAAGAGTTAGCTTTTTATAATTTTAGACCCATTGCATTACTTTTTCTTTAGAAATTACTTTTTTTGCAATTTCATGTTAATCCCAGGGGTGGCATGGTGCAGTGGTTAGCACTGTTGCCTCACACCTCTGGGACCCGGGTTCGAGTCTCCACCTGGGTTACATGTGTGTGGAGTTTGCATGTTCTCCCCATGTCGTCGTGGGGTTTCCTCCAGGTACTTTGGTTTCCCCCCACAGTCCAAAAACATGCTGAGGCTAATTGGAGTTGCTTTTCCCGTAGGTGTGCATGTGTGAGTGAATGGTGTGTGAGTGTGCCCTGCGATGGGCTGGCCCTCCATCCTGGGTTGTTCCCTGCCTCGTGCCCATTGCTTCCGGGATAGGCTCCGGACCCATCGCCCCCCCCCGACCTAGTAGGATAAGAGGTTTGGAAAACGGATGGATGTTAATCCCAACCATTCTTGCAGTCCTTATACACATCATTAATTTCCATGACGAGTGGTATTCCTATATAGGTAAATCCAGAGCTGGTGTGTATTCCACAAAGCCAGACTTTTTTCATTAGCCAGACAACTTAAGCCAAATGTAAGGATTGTCCAACTGGAATGTCATTCACCTTTCATTCTATTGGGCAATTTTCAAAATTGGCTTAAGTTATCCAACTAATCAGGAAATCCTGCTTTGTGGAGTACCTCTGGTGTGTTCTTAAGGTAACTAGGCTATATAATGAATATGAATAATAGCTCACATAGCCAAAAAAATCTTATGACCTATCTTATGATGATTATCTTATGGAGCTCTCCGGAAGCAGGTTTTATGATTTCACGAAGCAGCATCCCCTGAGGTCAGTCCCAGGAAGCTTACTGATGCCTTCGTTGGCAGCCCACTGCATTATTGATGTGGTTTTTCACTGAGAATCTCTGCCGGTGCCGCACAATGCATGGTCCCAGGTCAGGTAAAGCATGAGATGCTGCTAGACACACACACACACACGCACATGTAGGGGATACCTATCCTTATGGGGCCCGCTCATTCACTTCTATGGGAAAAATGCTAACACTAACTATGACAACCTTAACCCCACCCTGCCCTAACCATACCCACAAGTAACCAAGCAAAATGCAAGAGTTTTTGGCATTTTTAACTTTTTCATAGCAGTCACCGATTTTTATAAAAAAGAGTTTTCCCTTATGGGGACCAGGAAATCAGTCCTCATAAGGGAAAAAAACACATATTTATCACGTTATGGGGACATTGTGTCCCCATAAGGATAGGTATACCCGCTCGCACACACACACACACACACACACACACACACACCACATTTCCCATATCATCCTCATGAGGGACTCTGCTTTGCACATTGTGAGACTGATCGGCTGGCTTTGGGCTTCCTCTCTGCAGATCTGTACCTTTCTTGATGTGAGTGAAAAGGTGACAGGCCAACAGTTATCCTTCAGAAAACTGAATGGGGGGTGGGGGCTTGACTTATCTGTTTATTTGGGGTTTTGTCATTGTGCAGTGGGCAGAAGCGAAGGCTCTATAGGCCTAAGCTAATTACTAAACACTGCCGACCATTGTTGTTGAGACCAGCTTGTTTTATTCTGTTACCATTTGAAGCCTATTGCAAAGATTTGATCTTTGAAAACCTCTGCTGTCAGGTTATATTTCAGTAACAATTTATATGCAGAACTTCAGAATTTTAATGCCCTGTTCCTACTTTCATTTATCCCATTTTTAACACAATATAGTATTTTCGGCCTGGTCTTCAGGCCTCTTCCACACATCGCTCTCGAATGACGAGGATTCTGGCACCGCCACAGGAAGCGCTATGGATTTCATGTCAAAATGATCTCCCCGCTGTACTTCAGATGCGCACATCATCCCTAATGATGGAGGATTATTGTGTGCGTCCGCTGTGTTTATACGAGGGCCGCCTGCCTTGAATTGGGCTGGCGTGTGGCAGGGTGCTGTTGTTATGGTAACAGATTAAGGGCAGCGACATTTTAAAGCCTTTATTAGCAGGTTTCCCAGGTTGCCATGGATTTGTACAGAACAGAATAATTTAATGAGGAACTTAGTAGCATTTTTGCTACCTCAGTGTAATGTGCTGGCAGCATGTCCCACACTTGCCGCTAATACCCTTTATGTGCGGTGGCTGTGCAGAAGTGTTCCTTTCCACACTGAATCGTAGTGAATGCAGAAAACACTCACTTTTTAATGGAATATTCAGTGTCGCCAAGGTGATAAACTGCCAGAAAGTTTAATGTTGCAGGAGGAGCGGGAGGCATAGGCCCAGCATGGTGTCCTGATCACGTCGATGAAAATTCATGTGATCATCTATGTCCGTGCTACATGGCATGCATAGATACATTCGACGGTCCACCTCATTTGTGAACATGATATCGGCTTTCACAAAACAAGGAACGTCAATGTCCTTCATTATCCGCAGAGGTTGTGTCAATAATAAGGCCCATTGTTCTTGCAAATGGAGAAAAGCATGTCAGCAATACCTTTCCTGCTGCAAGATATCCAAGTTTGCAGGGTAGTGATATTGCTGAAGGATGCAGTAGGTGTCAGTATGGTTGCCTGGTAACAAGCCCCCAGGGGAGTTGGGGGGGGGGGGGCGCAGACGGCCTGGAATTCTAGTTGGTTCAGTATCTTCGGAAAAGCAGCCACCTCTAGCACAGATTTACAGATGTTTGAACGATACACCCCCCTCGCCCACCCACATACAATCAGAGCGTCACCTGGGGCTCCGTTGTGTCTAAGGCTTGTCGTTGACAAAAACTAAAGCTTTGTAAAAAAAAAAAAAAAAAAAAAAAAACTATAAATATTGCTTCCAAAACTGAAATAAATTAAAAATAAACCTCAAATGTTTTCCGTCACTGTCTTTGATAGTGTTTGGCGATAGTGATGATTGTTCAGCCTTAATTTCCAATGATGGCACTCGGAACACGTCTTGTCCATTTCCAGGACATTAGCAGATAACATCCGCTGTGTATTCATGTGGGATTCTCTAAAGATCAGACACATAAAATAGCTCTAGAAGTTTATTTCTCAAAGTAAAAATACTAAAACGTAAGCTGAAACTAGAATATATGGAAATAGAAATATATATTTAAAATGAAATCCAATAAAACCACACTGAAAACTAAAGGAAAGCTAAAGTGGATTTCAAAAGAAATGTGAAAATGATATGGGAATGAAAGCTAAATTGAAAAATCAAAACTGTAATGGTACTGGCTTGTCTTAGCACTGGGCTCCACTAAGGCAGAAGGAGAGAGTGTGCAAATTCAGGCAGCAAACACTCCATCACTGCAGCTCACTGCATGTGCTGCTTCTCAATTAATCTGAGCTTTCAGCTGCTTTCTTAGGGCAATTATTATAGCACTGCTTTAGGTCTTCAGGTGTAAATCAGTCACTAATGAAGGCACACTGGACACCACAGGAATCTGGCCTGCAAGGTCTGGAATTTGACCCCCCTTAATTCCTTCAGTGTCCTTTATAATGCACTTAACTTGGCTCAGAATGAAACCCCAGATCAATTAGGATGGCTGCTGAGCCAATGACGTAGCTTGTAACACTGTGATATAAAATGTAATGCAGTTTGTCCTCATTGGATTCCTGCCAAAGGGGCTTCATTCAAGTGGTACTGGGGTCTACGAATTTTCGCTTGATTTGCTGTATTGGCTCCACAAGTGTAAGTGTGTGTTTGTGTGTGTGTGTGTGGTGGGGGGGGGGGTCAAATGTCTTCAGCATGCTATTTTTTGAAGCGATCTTTCAGGACTGCAAGCTCCAAAGCACTATGGCTGTCTGTTGTTCTGCCCCCCTTGTACCCACGATATTTAGTGAGTGACAGTAATATGAGAGTTTCTGAAAACACAGAAATATGGTGAAACATAAACTGCAGCAGATGACTGGAAAAAGACCTCAGTCTCCTTTGGGACTCTACCCCCCACATCCTCCCACATCTCTGAACTGGTACGGGAGGGGGGGTTGGGGCATTCGGAGCCAAACTGTTTACAGCTGCTGGAGAGCAGTCGCCCTGCTGCAGCAGGAACGTAATGCTGGTAGCATAAGGGGAGTCGGGCTCAGTCCTGCGTTATGAAAAGTCAATGTTGCTGTAAGAAATAGAAAGGATTTTACGTCACGGGTTTTGCAGGATTTGAGGCTGGGCCATGCTTCGAACAGGCTGTGAATACCATCCACACTATAATGTGCCAGTAAAAATATACAGAATAGATTCATTCTAGAATGTTAAATCAAGGTGGCTGCTACACGTTTCCTGAGGAAGCTGGGATCATGGATAATTGTCATTTTCACCATGTGTGTGCTTGGATCGAACTCCCACACTCCCAAAGGCTGGCTAACGACTTTTCAAACATCAGCCCTGCTTTGCATGACTTTGTATTAGGGTTAGGGTTTGGCTAACAGCGTGGAGATCAGATTGACGGAATCATTCAAAACACCACAACTGTTATGAGGGACAAATTTTTTTTTCAAATTATCCTCAGTACAATTCATCTGAATTTACCTCAAGCATAATCAGTAATGATGGACTGGCTATTATTCTTTGAATATGTTTCAAGCAGATCAATGAGAATCACAACAATTGTTTGGCAGTAAAGTTGTGAAGTGTAGATTTAATCACCAGAATGACTTGCTAATTGTCTGCTTTGTGATCGTTGATTGGTGTCTATTCAATTCAAATTCAGTCTGGTCACCGGGCTCATCATCTGGATGAGACTTGTGCTGCATTGTTGCAGGTCTTTGGTGGCATGCTGGCTGTGGTGTAGCCGAGATGCTGAAGGACACAAGTCTGAAGAGGAGATTCTCTGACAGGAGCGCTTCAAAGAAACACACTTCAATCCAGACGTCCCTTTGTAGCTGAAGTATGCTTAGTGAGAGAACATCTGAACATGCCACATACCAGATATGGAGTTCTATAAATCATTCAGCACAAACACACATGCTCCATCATATGATCACATACAGTGTCACATAAGGAATTTGCACATATGTGGAAAATACTACACTATATAAAGAATTTTAGTGCATGTGCAGTATCAAAACCTGTTGGAACAGAAGCTGTAAATCGCCTTGTATAATGCCATTAACAAAAAAGCAAAATTTCACCTCTAAAATTTAAATATGAAGCAATAATTCATTCACATGTATTACTATGCTGTATATCCATATAGTCACTAGTCCTAAATCCTCGTTATGTTAATAGCATAACATTTGTTGTCTCACGTAACAGAAATTATATATAAGGTCCTGCAAGCGTTCAAATGGAGTCATAAAGACATCGTTTGACTTCTAGACTCGGACAACAATTGAATAATAACCATTTCTTTATAATTTACTTCAGTTTCAGAAGCTCTGACGGGAGTTTGGTGTGTTTTAGATTAACTAGTAATTCAATCAAACCATAAACGCAATTTATACCCGCATTGAAAACAGACAGACATAGAGATAGATTTTAAAATCAGCAGATGTCACTGTTGTTACTTGCAGTCATCAGAATAACTGTTACTTGTCCAAACAACTGGTTCTTACCTATAGTTGTATAGTAAGCTAAAATGTTTAATTTCATAACTAAGTATTAATATTAAAAGTCACAATACGACACGGATACTTTATTTTCATAGTATTCCAGGTGAACCACAAGTTGTTGTACATGAGCTGGGACCACCAACAACTATTACATTGTTTGATTGTCCGCGGTAAATGAGAAATAATTTCGAATGAACAATACATGAGTACATGAATCAAACAAAACCGCGATATATTTCACGGCGCACTATTTTAATTCTTAATTCCAAAAAGGGGGTAAAAGGCATGGGCTTGGCGGAGGCATACAAATCAATTTTTCGTGTGTAAAAATCAGTGCCCAGCAGAACTGATTCGCTGCAGAGGAAAGCGGAGGTGGTGATTCGGCCGGCCCCCCGGCGCACGGTTTCTTGGCTGTCAGGAGACGGCGGCCGTTACTTGGTAGCGCGCGGTGGGCGCGTGAGGATGGTGATGAGGACGTCGCTTAGTTTCAGACATTCTCAGGAAAGCTGCTGCTGTCGGGTACCGCATGGGAAGTTATATATGCATTTTTAGTTAGCTGGCTATGTTATTTTTTTTAACGAATCTGTCGAATCTTTTCTCTTTTTTTTAATCAAAGGATTATTCAAAGTTCGAAATGGACATATTTTTAATGTGTTTTAAGCTCGAGGCTTGACGTATTTTTGCCTTGACGGTTTTTGACGACCTGAGAATTGCGCTTATTAATGTTTTTTTTTTTATCTTACCTGTTATCGCTCTTTTCCTCCTGCTGATATCTAGCCAGCGGCCGTCTGCAGTTAGAAACCTGACCCTTTTTTAAACAATGCGTTATCCAGCGGTTAGTCTCCCTGGCAGCATAGGATGATGGCTTCACCGGGTACGCCGTCTCCATCTCACACTGACTCGCCGAGGGTGAACAGCAGTGGCGGGCGTACGCCTTTTCCTTTTGCCAGGAATGAATCGTCCACATAACTCAATCAACCCGATAAAAAGCGTTTAAATATATGTCGATATCATTTTCTCCTCTGTGCTTGAAGGAGTTGGATATATATACGTTGATTGTCACCACAGTCTGTTGGATTCGGCTATTTAGCTAGCTAACAGAGATGGAAAACGAGGTTTTTACGCCTTTGCTTGAGCAATTTATGTTCAACCCGCTGGTCACTTGGGTAAGATTTCTTTTTTAAAGCTCCCGCTTGAAATTTGATAAAGACTTAAAGGCATGATAGAAAGGTCTCTGTGTACAGTACCTAACCCTCTTTGTTCTTAGGTGAGGACATTTGGTCAATTAGGTGGGAAGGAAAGGACCAAACTTTCGGAATACGTGGAATTGGTGGACGGCGTCTATTTGAATGATATCATGGTCCAAATGTAAGTACGACAGATTTCTCTTCGTGCTCCGTGTAGATTGTCAGGTCTGAATTAATAGATGCACGCCGCATTACCGTACAGACAGAGACACACAGACAGTTGTCATGCTGCGAGTTTCAAGGGTGAATGCTGCTTTGCTTGAATGCTGTACTCGGACCGAACAAGACGTTACAATCCAGACGACCTGATATTATAACGGACCGGTTTGCCTGCATCAGTCATTCCTGGGACACTCAAGTGTCAACAGTAGCTTGCAGGGCGACTCCCCGCCGCGCCCCCCCTCGGGGCCGGGATCTGCAGTGTCCGTCGGCGAACGAGCAGTCGGGTCTCGTCGATCCGATTTGCGCGATTAAGCTCGTTTCTTTAAGGCTTCGGTTTGCAGTCATGCTTGTTAATATGCCAGGCGTGCTGTGTGCTTAAACTGGTGCAAGTCGCAGGGTGCGGTACTCTGTTATGATGTAAATTTTCTTTTTCGACCCCCTATTCTTGCGACGGAATAGGACTGAAATGTATAGATATTTTAATTTACTATTGGTGTAACGTATAATTTAAGAACCCGAGGTGCGTTTGGGCCACTCACGCACGCAGCTATACCAAGGTCAATGTAATGAATATGGGATGAAGGACTCAATTAGTCCACGGCGCGCGTCCGTGTGGGGCTGCCGCAGAGATTTCGAGCACCACCCCGGAAAGGACAGACAGACAGCGAGCTTTCCGCAGCATCGCGCCCACCGCCCCCTTCCCAACCATTCTGCCTTTATTTGTGTTAAAACACCGCCTTTGTCGCGTGATTTCCAATTTCCACGTCTAATCTTTATCGTAATTGCCATGCCAGGCTCCTTTCATCCTCGCGATGTGAGCTCCTTAGGTATTTACCCTTATTAACGCAGTGTTGAAGCTGTACTGCTATCCGTTATTCCATAATTTCCCGGTGCTTGGCCGAGATGTATTCTAACCGTTTTGGCAAGAAATCTTAGAATATATTGGAAAGTCATAGTGTGGCGTTTCTGTGGTATATAAAGTGATTTTTTTTTTATGTTTGAGCTATTTGAAAGTAATTTATGTGTTTTTGAAGGTGGAACTAATGCTCTTACAGTATCAATGGCTGTTAAATTGTTTAAACTTGCCCAGATGTGTTCACCATACATATAGTGTATACTAAATGGACTCTGCTGTATTTTATTGTTATGGTATATCCTCCAGTCCGATCTGATTTGGCCGAATTAATGTTGCCTAAGAAGCTTATTGCAATTCACACTGGAAAAGCACTGAAGGTACTGCGGTGCAAATGTTACAGACCTTAATCTAAGTCTTAATGCATGGTCTGTAAATTGCTTGATATCAATTGACACAGTTTCTCCTTCCTCATAATAAGGAGACCGGTTGTCTGATTTACAGACTTTGAACCTGTGTTGGGTTCTCACCGCTATGAAATGGGCTTTCTCCCATGACTTAGCCAGATTAGGTCTTGTGTTGCCGCAGCGTTAACCGAACAAGTGTGGTTGCCTCTCGGATTTCTGATGCCCGATGAGGATGTTCACTTCTGCTGCCCGTGAGCAGCCCAAGCCAGCTGTCGCCTCAGGTCTGCGAGGTCATTCCACCGTAAATCATGCCAGTTAGCAGGCAGGCCAGGAACAGAGTGCCCATTGTCAGGTGCAATCGTCAAGGCTGCCTTTGTCCTGGCAAACCCCAAATTCGGGGCAAACGGTCGAGGTTTCAGTTCACCCATGTGTGTGCAGTTCTCTTAAGACTAGGAGATCTGCGTGACGTCTTGTTTTTTCTGCATCGATCACCCCAGTGGCCCCATAGAATCCATTTTATTGCATGTGCTTGCATGTTTGAAACATTGCAACGGGGGATTCCACACAGAACAGACAAAGAAGTGTGTATTAATCCCATAACCCCGAAACTGATTTACTGCCTGGCAATTTGTTAAGCAAATTAGTCACACTCAATGAGGCTCTGCCATCCTTGTCAGCTTGCACTCTCATTAAAATGCAGTTACTGGGGGATATAACTCGTATATTGGCAGTCATTGTAATCAATATCCCAACTGCTTTGATTCGTCTGGGGACCCCAGCTGCACCCCCCTACTTAATTACCCAAGTGATTAAGATTAAATTTTGAATTGCGCTGTATGTCTACATTGTTTTACATGTCTGCTCATCTGTTAGTGCTGTGTGTGATGCCTTTGCTCTCTGTTTGTTGAGACACATGATGCACTTGGCCAGTAACTGATTTTAGGAGCTTGGTAAATTTAATCAGGCAATCTAGTGGCTCATATTGCTACCTTGTGAGGGGCAAGGATTCACATGTCAGTGAGGCATTGATGAGCACCACACCATGTGGGAGGGAAGGGCTGGAAATGGCAAACGGGTGACGCTTTTTGTGTGACTCCTTATTAACATGACCCCTGTATTGTCAGGCAGAGCTGTTGCATGAGTATGCCTAAATAGGTACATATAAATGTACGCCTGTTCGAGAAATAAATGTGGACAGTAGAACCTTTTGGAATAAGAAATAGGACAGTTGTCTGCTCTGCCTTTGGTACTGATGTGCCATGTGTTAGGAAGTCTCTGTGCTGTGTTGGGAGTCTGGGGTGTTGGGGAGGATCCTGGATTATTAAATGGTTTGGTTGACAATTCACAGATGGCAGTAAGCAGACTGTTAGCAGTCATATTCTTGTGTGGGTATGCACTGGGCAGCATGCAAGGATGTACTCCTGTGTGGAGAGGAGGAACAAAAGCTTCTGCTGATAACAATCAAGTGTATTATTTCTTTTGCTGCTCCAATTTTGGTTGTGTTGCTATCAGTAATGAAGAATGTACTTGTATGGTTACTGCCAAGATTAATACTGTGTCTATGGGTTTATATGGGCCCTTCTCATAGAATGGCTGAATGCTTTTAAGAGGGCAAGTATTTTGCACATTATGCATGTTGGTTGTGTAGTTTTTGGTTACTAACTTGCTGCCCATTTGCACAATAATGGGCTTATATTTGCACAGATTTCCACACCATGCCCCTGGCTGTTGTGTGACATTCCGCCTTATGGAGCGGTTGCCAAGCTTAACCAAGTCCACCACTAAGCACAGAATTGTGCGCCCATCGGGTTGTGTGCAGCAGCAAGCGTCAGTCAGGTCTGTCTGTGTTGCTGGCTCCAACCCTCCCTCAGGGCTTTCCCTCAGCTCCTAGACAAAAAGATCCTGCTTCCTGCTGCTTTTTACAGAGCGTCACTTAATGCAGTACCTAGAGGGATTGATGGCCTTCTAGACTAGCTGGAATGCTGCCGCTGTGAAATTAGCATCCATCCCCAGGCTGGTCTGCTCTCATGTAGATATCGTGCACAGATATCTAGTCTCTTGGCAAGCTGCTACTGTTTTGCCAAACCTGCTGAGCAAGTCCATAGTCCATATTCACCCACCCTGACACCGGCAGTTTCTGTGAACTACAGCCCCGCCCCCTCACCCGACCCCCTTTTTGCCCTGTCTCCCGACGAGGCTGAAGTGGCATAGTTTGCATTCTTATTGAAATCCCTGTGCGTACTTGTCGAATTCCCCACTGCTGCTTCTCATCCTGAAAGATGAAAAGGCCCTATCGCCAGGAGCAGACAAGAGGGAGGGATAAACCCCCCCCCCATCCCTCCCGGCACTGTGTTGCCTGTCAGGCACCAGGGTCTTTACTATTAACAGGCTGTCCTCTGCATTTCATGTCTTTTGGCCTACTTTTATTTATAATTGTCTGTGCCTAGGAAATTCTCATTGACTTACCTTCTACTTATCATCTTCCTTTTATTAAAAAATTGTGAAAACAAATGTTTTATGGTTTTAAGTACGAGTTTAAGGAAAGTGGCTTCTTCAGATCAGGCTGTCCTTTACATTACATACTGATAATGGTGACCCACTGCTGCAGATCCTTCTAGAGGCAGCTGTCATAAGCTCATATAGACTGGCGGTAACTGATGCTGTACTGAATGACGTGATTCTTGGTGGAGGGTCGTGGTCTCATCCTGCATCGGGTGGTCTGCGAGGGTGTCCGTGGCAGCTGGCAGGTTGTCCAATGTCCTCTTGCCCCCCCACCCCACCCCCCATTCAGGACTAACTGTTTTTTAGCCACCATCGAAGTCTTGGAATGTTTATGACTCCCCCTCTGGCACCCTAGCCCGGATCTAGGTCTCTTTCACTCCCAAAGCCCCCTCCAGTCAGCCTGCACTCTGCTTACCACACTGTCTACTAATGATAGCTTCCCCAGTTTCCCTGCCAACCCCGCGCCCTCCCAGAAGGACACTCCTAACCCAGACGAGCAGCCTTGCATAGCAGCAGTTCATGTGCAGCAACTGACCTCTGCTGCAGCTGAAACTTATGCAGGCAGTTGTAAATAGGTTACTCCTGTGCCCACCCCCCCAGGGTGCGGTGGCCCCCAGCTCACTCTCCCATTATTCCACACATTATGTGTCATGCAAACTTAGCTTTTTTTTTTGGTCTCTGCTTTGGTGCTCTCTGACCTCATGATACTAAATTAACCAGTGAGTATAATGCACGTGGCCCTTGCTCATCTGCAGGCTTCATTCTGTATAACAATAAATATAGACATGGAGCCCCTTATTCTCGCATGCTTTACAGGATTACATCTCCTACCCTGCCTTCTAATTAAAGGGGCTAAGATGGCCCCACGCTGTGCTTCTTCAGAGGCCCTATTTTTGGCTGGAGGGGGCGTCGGCCGCTACATGAAGGTACACAGTCAGTGTGGCTCAACCCGATTTGCCAGATTGAAGGGCAATGGCCTGTGGGAGCCAGTGATGTAATGAGGACCATCGTGGCATTAATGGATGTACTGGGGAACCTTGTGTGGTGCTAGAAATCTCAAATTCAGGAATATTTATTTAAATGTTTATATTCAGCAAAATAAAAAGCATAAATAAGTAGCCCAGTAAGTGCTCTTATGTGCAAGTTGAGAATTACCTCCATTAAAGGTCCAAGTTTGGCATCTGAGCTCTGCATTAAGCAAATGGAAAGGTTTATAAAAACCAGGAAATGTAATTTTGTGCTTATTTTTCTTTTTTTGAAAAGAAGCCGCCAGGCTCTTTCCGATATCATCTCAGTCCTACACATTTATTCTTTGTTTGGTTTCGGGTTTGGTTTTTTTTGAGTATTGGCCTGTTAAGAACATGGCAGTGTCGGCCATAATTAATGAGAATTCTTCAAATTACAGAAATGCAATTACAATGTGCCATTCTGATGGCACACTGACCCTTTTATATCCACATGAGAAGGTGAATTTTCAGTCTTGCAGATGGTTATCCTTTAGGCCAAAATGACAAACTTGTCAAATATGAACTAAGCCTTGACTTGGTGCTGTCTGAGCTGCTTTCTGCATGGGTTTGTAATATTTGTCTATATAGAGAGTGTCATGGTGATCTCACAAGTGGTGTTTCACTGTCCTTGAGGAGACAGGATTACAAGAGCTGCTTCTTGTAGTTTAGATGAGTTTAAGTTGTCTGAGCCCGATTTAAAATGCTGGACCAGTGGGGGGTTAGGGTGAGGTAGCCGTAAAGGAATGTTGATAGAACAGGAAATGCTTTGGTTGATTCTCCCACCATCTCATTTGTATGAGCCTTAAAAGTCCACATATCAAATGTTTGTGCAGCTTGGTATATTAGTTTTGGGTTTAAAGTTAATTCCGTTAAAATTTACCATTTAAATTAACAGATTCTTAAAACTGAGTGGGTTTATACTAGGTCTGATATGCCCATGTGTATGTGTTTAGCTCTCATCCATTTTTTTTTCATCTGCAGTCAGTTTTACACAGTGACATTTGTAACCTAAATACAGTAGTAATAGTAGTAGTGCTGCCAATGGTATGGAAAAGTGGAGCATTTCAGGTTCTGTTAGGTCTGCTGTTTGGAAAATGAAGTATATTTAAACATGATGGTGATGGTGTGATTATAAGCACATTACTGACCCACCACCCCTTAAGCTAGTTGTATACTTCAGACAAAGACGATGGAATCTGTCGCATGATGTGTAATCACTGCATCGATCACCATTTTGGAGCACTGCCTGTTTAGGTTCCCTGAGGAACTTTTTCAGTTGTTCTGATCTCACCCATTGTTCTCGATTGGCTGACATAAATGTGATGCCACAGGGTTAGCAGGACTATGCAGTTACTGGCATGTTTTTGCACTTCACCGCCCTTTAAATAATGTGAATTAAAATTTGTATTCATGTACAGCAAAAGTTAGCAATCTGTAGTTCAGTGTATCCTTATGGTTAATAAACGTGTCGGACTTTAAATTGCAAAAAGTACCGCTACACCCCCAATGTCTCTTACTTTGTTTATCTACAGTATCTCATCTTTCAAAAGATGATTTGGTTGCTGAGCTGTCTCTTTCATCACTGCTACTTCAGAGCTTATTGCTTTCAAAACAGTAGTGTGTGGCATGCTCTGCTTACTGACTTGAATAAACATAAACATAACAAATTTATACAGATTGCTAACTTTTGGGTGTCACAATATGCCTCTCTGTAATATTTTAGGTATACTGCTAGTCTGCTTATCAAATTGTGGCATAAGTAATTTTTCATATAGTACAGAAAGCTGGTGTCCGAACAAATGTGAGCCTCCAGCACAAAACCGTACGGAAGTCGCATGGCTGTATTTTTAGATATTTTTTGAGGATTTTTTTGTGCTGTTTCATTTGATACCATAATTCTAATTTCAAAATTTTGACCCAAGTGTACAGTTTTGTGCTGGAGGGTCACAAATGTGTAAGTCATCTAAAGTCTTGGGGATCGTTATAATTGTGATTATACCACAGTGTGATATCATGCAACCCTAATGTGAAGGATTGTTCGCACAAACCTATTCGATTTAGTTTTGTCCGGACCTCATTTAAAGTATATTTCCACTTTAAGTCTGGTACAGGCAGTTAATGATGTGTTCTCATTGAAGACATTCAGTGTCTGCCACAATATTTTATATTTTAGTGCATGTCTTTATGCCTCTTGCACTTGAATTTGAGGTTTGAATTTTTATCCTGTTGAGTAGGTAAAATGTTAGTCGTATAAATAATGTTAATAAGTAGAAGCTCTTCAGCCAGGAACAAGAGCGAAAGAGGGTTGATTTAAGTCTGTTTCATTTGGTAAAGTGAGAGTAAAGGCAAGAAGCAGTAAAAGTCCACTCAAATGAAATTATTCTTTGGTTACACAAGAGTAAGACTATATGCAGCAACAGTGAATGTAAACTACAGGCATCTTCTAACTTGTCATAAATATTGTAAAGAATGTTGGGGGTTGGTAGCATTAAACATTTGCCTTCATGTGTTTGCGTTCAAACATCACCGGAGATCATTGCTGGGAAGGAATTGCATGTTGGGTATGAAGCCTGGATCTCAAACCTATTTTAGTTTAACCCAGTTTCTGCTCCTGGTTTTTAAGGTGACTTGTTCCATTTAGCATTTTTTTTAATCAGCTCTCCTCCTTTTTTTTATTTTATTTAATTTTTATTTTATTTTTTTAAGTATTGAGATTTGTGAATTTTTTGAAGGGTAAGTGTGGTATTTTCAGTGCCATTTTATACCTTTTAATTGTATACCTTTTGTCTTTGCCCTCAGAAACCCTAAAAGCAGTACTCAGAGACCCAACAAGAAAGTGAACAATGATTCCACCCTCCGGATACAGAACCTTTCCATTCTGATTCGCCAGATCAAGTCCTACTACCAGGTGGGTGGGGGTTTGACTTCTGGTAGAGACACGGGTGCTCTCTGCTGGGAAAAAGGAGCTGTAGGATTTTGGATTTTGAAGCTCATTTGCATTTGTGGGCGGAATCATCTGATGGGTCTGTAGAAGAATGATGTCCTTATGAATACTGTGTTCAGTTTATAGAAGGAAAGCGGAGATTTAGCATGTTCAATCCTTTTTTTCTTAAGCATACCACCCACTGCTGGGCACAGGCTGATTTTTAGTGAGCAAGCATGATCTAATTTTCGTTTGCATCTTTGAGCCCCAGGGGACAGTTAATTTCGTTGATGAAAAACCTTCATCAGTTATCAACGACATTTATTTTCAGACTGAAACAAAATAACTAAATAAAAATTATTTTGCGAGGCCTAAGACTATGACGAAGTGTATTGACAATTTCGTCAGCAAATAAAACTGTCATATATTTTAGTGTTTATAGACTTAAGTTTTGGTTTAGATTATCCCACACTGGTAATAAAGTTAGTCTCGTTTTAATATTAATACATACGAATTTATCACTTCAATCGCTATTAGAGTAGGATATGGGCGGTCATATTTCGAAACGTATTATAAAACGTGACATGTTTTTCCTCATATTAGCTTTATATTTGTTAAAGTAACGACGCAAATGGAATGACAAGCTGTTTCAGTCAGTGCATTTTGCTTTTCATTTCAAATAACACGGGGTTGCCAACTTCGGCCAGCTGGCTGGAGTGAGATTTTCAATTTGAGATGTCTGCGCACAAATGAAACAGTTCTTACCTTGTAAAGTCAGCTTTAGTATTTAATCATGTAAATGTACTTTTGATGTAGCTAATTTTAGGTTTATAATGGAATAATATAGATTTGCCGTAAGATTTCCTGCGTGAGTCTGCGTGAGAAGTGTGAGCATCATGTCATATGATTGAGATTTGGCAACCCTGAAAACGTACATTTTTTTTTTGTTGATTTATATAACAAATAACGTTACTTTATTCAATTGTTAAAAAGTGGGAACTTCAACGAACATGAAATCACCAATAAACGACATCTACTAATATTTATATCAAAAGACTGTAACGAAAACTAAATGAAAATTTGCTGCCAAAATTAACACTGCCAGTGGAACCTTTTATAAAGGGAAGTCTGCCTTATTGTGAAGAGTCCATAACTACAACAGGATATCATGTGATTTGATTTGCAGTAACTGGTAACACCACGGTCACTGGTGCAGTGCCCCACCCCCAAGCATGCCTGACTATACTTTGTTTGCTTTACAAATAGGAGACACCCCCAACTTAGTGAAGACCGCTTGGTCAAGCTATTTGAAGTAGGTTTTAGAGTGGCAACATTGAGTGTAGCCTAGAAAGATCCTTGGAAGACTCATCCACCCAACCCCCAAACTGGGGCGGATGGCACATCTGTCCCACAGCTGGGACCAGTGTAACCCCCCCATAGGGAGACTGCGGCTTTGACTTGACCTTACACTGAGAATGGGAATCGCCGGCTGTGTGTGAGAGAGAGTATAGAATTTCCACTGTGGAAAACGTTTGCAGGTCAGAGGATAAATTTCAGCTGTAACCAGCTGAAAAATGTTAGTCTTATGAAGTAAATCTGTTCCGTCATTTGTATTTTGTATGTTTTTGGTGAATTGTGGTAAAAGGTCAGTGCCAGTCGGCTTCTTTGTAGATAATGTGATTTGGGTTTGCTCACTGCTTATTTAGTTTTATTTGCTCAGTTGTCATGTGGAGCAGACCTGCTCTTTCTGGCTGCCTTTGATGCCCTTGGGGATTAGGGGCCACTTTGGATCTTCAGATACTTATACTGAGTACTGACTCAATAATCACAATCAGGCAGAGCTAAAATGTGGAAGTTTCGGAATAGGCTGGCCTGGAGCAGGGCAACCATGAATTTACTGTGCCTTGGGCTGAGAAAAAACATTATCGACATCTGTGATGGCGCGTGGTGCCTGTGTGGGTGAGGGGTGTATGGGCCCTAAATGTGAGCTGTCGCATGAACCTCAGTGAATAATGTTTTTCTTTCAGATCACTGTTCTGAATGTAGGGCATCACATCTAGATCTGTGCAGACATCCTGCAGTCTGGTTTGATCATTTGGGTCGAGATTTCACTAGTTTGTCCTGAACCTGCTTAAAAGTCCAGTGTTAGAAGGTTCTCTGATCATTCTAGTTGTTGTTAGCTATAACCACAAAATGTGATTCATCTCATAGGAAGTTGGTTACTGGAATGTGTGGAAGTGGTTGTTGACTGTGAAAAATCAGTGGTAATATGTGTATTTTACACACATAGCAAGTTTTCGTGTGCTTATTTGTGCTTGTAGTGTTAGATGGACAAATGGGTAGTATTTCCTCTTGCCTGTTTGTCATTATGGCAGCTTTATTGTGTCTAAAATATGCAAGTTTTTTGCTCACTGGCTACTCAGACAGGAAATGCTTTATAGACCATTTTGGTTAACTGTTTTTCCAGCAGAATTCTGTTCAATGCTTATGATGTCTGTCATTCAATGCTGTGGTCTAAGAATTTAACACCTTACTCAATCTTGTTTTGTAGACCAACGCACAGTAAAACATTTACTGTAAACAGGTGTGCTTTTCTTTTTAGATCATACAGTGATCTTATGCTCTTTTGTGGAGTATCTAGCGCTTTAACTCTCTTCGTTACTGGAGTGTGCTACTGAGACTTGCAAAACAACATAGCTCCTTGTAAAAAGACTTAAAGTCCACATATATGGAAATATTTAATGTTGCAAGATTTTAGAAACTGTGACATGTGAAATGTCATTGTCCACACTGAATTTTGATTTTTGACACAAACATTTGATGTCAATACTACTGACCATCAGAATGCATTCCTGTATGATTACACCGTCTTTCTTATAACCAACATCAATGATGATGACCTGAGGTCATCAACCAACAGGGCGCCCTTTTCTGTTTGCAGAATTTGCTAGTTTTTGTTCCCCTAATTGCTAGTTCACCACACTCTTGTCCATATGCTGGCGTTTGGTGTATTTTTATAAATGGCTTGAGAGACTGCGGTAAGCCCCATTTGGCTGTGCTCCGGTTTCACAGGGCCATGCCCTTAATGTGTCCCCCATCACTCCATTTCAGCCCTTGATTTTTGGGGCTCTGAGGAGACTCCTGAGTGTTTCTGCCTTTTGCCCTTAAAGCCCAGAGCCCCCTTTTACATATGTATATTGAGGAACATGCTGTTAAGATGGACAAATGCAATTATCCCAAAGTCTTTTATTTATAACCACTCGGAACAGGAAATGCTTGTAATGACTGCAGATTGACCTCTGCTTCTGGGGAGAAGCTTCTCTGCCATTGTTCCTCTGTACTGCTTGGTTCTGCATGCATTTATCTTTAGAAGCCATTTTGTGTCATTCTGAAAGTGTTATTGACTTATACACACTTTCAGTGACTGGGAGAAGTTGCCTCAATAGGCTGTTTCTTACTACTTCAAAGAAGCTTTTGTTAAGCCTTTTGATTATTTAGGTCTATGTACTTTGCTGCAACGTTAGTTATCTGCGAAGACTCGTTTTTAAGGTGGGACCCTACTGAGCATATGGCTCCCAGCAATGTGACATTGAGTGATAGATGTGTGTCAGCCTTTTTTGCCCCGCAGCTACATCATGGTCAAGTCGCTGTTAGTTGTTAGATCTACAATGGTTTGCGGTACTCTGCAGTTTAATTTAGTAAAATTTAGTGAATAACCAAGATACTGCCCTTAGAATGTAGTAATAAAACAGAGAAGTGTCTAGATCGAGAATACTGTAGACCTTTAGAACCAGTAGAGTGGTTTTGGGAATAAAGCTATGTGGCCCAAGGTACTACCAGGCTTGACATTTTAAAGCTAATGCTTTGGGCTGTAGAAGATACAGAAGCTGAACAGGTTATTGTGGTCACTAGTCACAGATGTGGTGGGATGTTTCTTGTCCTTCAACAGGTTTGCGTCCCCAGGGTGTGAGGGAACCAGAGGGGTATAGCCTACTCAGCATCCAAACAGACTCAATTACCTCTATACTTCGAAAAGGAGGTGGCAGACAGACTGTTGATGGCCTCTCTGACAAGCACCACCCCCATTCTGACAGCGTCCTTCATCACTTGGGTGAAGAGAAGTTGCAAAATGTGGGTCGAGACAAAAAAAAACAAATCCTCATAATTCTGTTAAGATGAATAAGATCTGTTGTGCTTGATATAGCCTTTTCTGGATACTTCATTGGAACATGTATAAACTTCTGGGGATGACATGGAAAAGTCAAATGTCATTGGCTGACATGAAATAGGGGTCACTGCTCTTAATGGACTCACAGTAAGGAGATGTCGGACTGCTCCAATAACCTGCTGGGGGAGCAGAGTGTGTAATGATGAAGATGGGCTGAGGGTTGCCTATTTAACTGCCCGGAGGGCCTTGCTGTTGAACCATTAAATCTACATTGTTCTAGTATACAATCAACTGGAAAAAGCAGCAAAGTTGTCAGTTACTTTCAAAATAAACATCATTAACTAAACAAAGAACAGTTCAGTAACTGTTGTGTGCTTAAAGCACCATCTGGCTTTTATCCAAAAATCTCATGGAGCACAACATCTGCTGAAGTAAAGTACCCTGGCTATTATTATGGCCTTGTTTTTTCTGAAGTACCACCTTTCATGCTTAGATAAGGACTCTTAACAAAAGACAGTCAAGGCTGGGAAGGTTGTAGCCCATCTAGCTTGTGCTTCAGACGACTGGCCAAGTTCGATAGATTATAGTTGGCTTTGTATGTGTGTGTCTGTCTGAGTCACACCGTTGTTCCCGGCCTATGTTGTGCACGTGAGCAGCTAACTCATCATCGCTTGTGACTGCCAAGGATGTGGTCAGTTGATACATGTGGTTTTTAAGTAATTTTAAGTTAACCATTTAATATGGGTGTAGTTTGAATCTATTACACTTCGGTCTTTTCGTTCAAACTGATTCTGTGTTGCTGTTCAAAGTTCAGCGAGTCATATTTATTTGTAACGCTGTAAGTGAATTGTAAACAGTTATACAAGTTGGTCTTCCTTCAGCAGGAACTGAAATGGCAGCAGCTGATTGTAAAGAGACCCAGCCCCCCTTCAGTAGCTGCTGGCATCATGTAAATACAGAATACTACCCCTCCCCCAGTGCTTCACTGGAATCATGCTGCTGTTTGAGATGAGGTAGTGACTGCTTTGGGTCATCATTTCAGTGTAAAATATCTGAAGTCTATATCATTTCTTCCTGTAGCTCTGAAGTCAGTCAGCCCAAGGCATTGCTGCACAGTCTACATATTGGTCCTTGCCTTTATCATCATGCACAATGGTAATTGACTTAAGCCGTATTGCAGGGCAAGTTTTTATTGTACAATATTGAAATTTATAGCTTGTGATATTTGAATGGTGGAAATGTGATAAAGTATTAGCTTTTGGCCGAGTGAATAGTCACTTGCCATGTTGCATGGAAAAACGAGGCATCCTAGGCTAAAATCTTCTTTGTCTGACCCGTGACTTATGCCATACTGCCATGTTGGGCTGAGAGGCCAGATTGTTGCTGATGTTTTGTTGTGTTGCTGATATGGTTGTATGCTAACAAATGCTGTTTAGGAAGCTGCAGAAATTTCTTTGCAGAGATCTGGAAAAAAGCACTCCTCGTTTGCCCTGTGATAGTGATTCTTACTTTTGAGGATTCATCTGTCTGAACTTTTTAAAAATGTTCTGCACGATGCTTTATTTTGTATTATGTCCAAGACAATTTAACACCCATATGCTTAATCTGGCTGTATTATGGCACAATTTGTCAAAGTCCAGAAATGCTTAATTATGTTACACTCTAGCGGAAAATGGAAGCAGCATAAAGTGTGTTTTAATCCTGCCTTTTGCTTATAAGTAACAGCACCAACATGCCTTTTTAAGGCACCATAATTATTCTGGGAACGTTCACACACAACGACATTTTTAAATAATTTAAAAGTCGCAAGCTTCCCCCACCCCAAACAGGAAGACTTTGCATCCTACTTTCTGCCGCTTTTGCTGTGCTAAAGGTATTTAGAATGCTAACATTGCATTGTGTAAACCAAGACTATATTCAGGTTTCATTTTCCCCACCAGGCCTGGCACATGGGACCTCGCACGGCCTGCTACATTCCTGGTGTTCTCCACTGTGGTAATGGCTAACAGGGCACTTTAACGTCAGGTTGCGCCTGACTAGTGCCATATTGTGACAATCCTTCCCCATCCCCTCCTCTACACGAGCCTATGCCAGTCGACTGGAACTTCAGTCATTAATCACCACCTCAGGTCTCTGTGGGAAAACTCGTCCTGATGGAGCATAATGACTCCAGGGGACACTCTGGCCCACACCAGATTCTATCTGCTGAATTGTGTGTTCCCATTTCCCTTAACAAACATGCAACAAATTGGTAATTCCTCCTCTCTCAGGAAGTGTTTAAAGAATAAAATGAAGAGGAACCGCTGTATATCTCACACATCATCATTAGAATAGTGTATAATGTCCTTTTTTAAGGAACCGCACAGTACTCTGCGCCTTAGCGGTGGTCTAAGTGTTTCATTTTCATGTTGGATTGCTTTGACAGCCATGCATCTCGCATGAAAATGAGGCAGCCTGGCCGTGGTCAGTCTGTCACTCTACTGATGAGATTTGCTGTCATCCTGCTTGTGTAGTAGGGAAAACAACTGGATGTAGATGTAGCAGCACCACAGAAAAATGAAGTGGAAAAAACAGAAGTGTACCTGACACACTCACAGTATATTATGCAGGTGTGTGTGTGTGTGTGTATAACTATACGATTAATATTCAGCGGTGATTGTGGGTGAGATTATCCATGTCCTAACTGTGCAGCACAGGGGGGTATGGTGCATGGGTGACCTTCCCGCTGTAACCTTCCCTGCCAGATGTAGAGCCAAGGGGTTGGTCCCAGCTGAGCGCAGTGCCCTGAAGGTCGATGGCCATTTCCCACAAGCAGCCTGGTCCTGCTGGGGCTCTCTAAAGGCAGCATTTTGCTCTGTGTGATTCCAGTGGAAACGAATGGCAGTCAGGGGGAGGAACAAATGGCTTACGATTACTGTTATCTTCAGTTAGCACAAGCACACTGATGAACGTGCAGGGAGACTGTACCTCCCTCACAGTGCCACGTCCATTGGTAAACTGCAGCTGTATGACTGATGGTAGTTCGTCACGCCTGATTCGGTGTCATGTTTTAAGAACTGAAACTTTTGAGTGGATTATTGTAACACTTCCACCACCTCGGATACTTTATCAGAAGACCTCTTCAGTCCGCATAGCCCTGAATGGCCTGAGAGTGATCGTTGCTGAAGATGTACTGTACCATCGGCATTAACAAGCCAGGAACAGATGAGTAGGTCTTGCAGAGTTGCCATAGAAACATTCCCTGTCTCTTCTGAACAAAGTAAAGCACAACTTAGCTTTTCAGTTCACTTAACAAGGCAAGCTAGTCACCTGGCCTACCCCAGCAGGGCCCACACAATTGCCTCCTGTTTCTGAAGGGACCTGGGCGGGACAGGGGTATTGAAGCGGGTGGACCCCAGGGAAGGGATTGTACAGGGGAGATGGACTTTTGGGTCAGGAGCATTATAGTGAGAGTTGGTGATCTTCTCATCCACTTCATAAAAGGACGTGGCTCTGCAGGTGCCCCCTTTCTCACAGCCACACTACCTGCTTCGGGTGCTCAGTTTGTGCTGATTCGTTATCAGTCAAGATGAAAAATCACTGTGGTGGCCATATCAGGACCAGGCAAGTCTCGTGCCGAGTCTCCCTTGTGAATGTGGCCCATTGTGCTACTGATTTAATGAAGGATTTTTAGGGAACTACTCTGTAGTTTGCTGCTAAGACGCGTGAGTGCTTGGCTGTGTTTGCCTCCTTGGCTGTGTTTGCCTCCTTGGCATACCTGATCCAGGTCTGGGCACACTGTGTCCTTTGTCCCTGATTTGAATACCATAATTCTGGCCCTCCCAAAGTGTATGGTTTTAATTCCAGTAATGAGAAAACAGGCAATGCATTTGGACCGTATGCTAAACTGACATTTAAGTTCATGCTCATCACTTATTTTAATGTTTTTATTTTCATTTTTTTTCCCCAAAGAGCATAAATTTATATTTCGTAAAAAAACATTACATGAAAGTATGCCATTCTCAATGATGCCGTGGAAAAAGTATAGATTTCAAGTATGTTGGGGGGGGCTGGGACAGTAAAAGGCAATGAAGCACAGAGTATCAGCTGTGCAGCCTGCTGCTGTAGCTGCAGCTCTCTACACTGCATGGCCGAAAAGCAGGGATTTACAGTTTAACAGAAGGACATCGTTCCTGATAGGCTCTGTTCGCGTCATTGAACGTGACAGACCCTCCCTCTTGCTTCCGCCCCTCCCCCCCCCCGACTCGGCCATGCATAATGCATGAGGCCCATCCGATAATCTTCCACCCTGCCATTATCAGAAGCTAATCAGTGCCCGTTGTCTCCCCACTGTGCTGCCAAGCAAGCCAGGCCACTCGTGGAGGGCGGAGAATGCGAGCAACACAACAGCAGCATACAGGAAGTGCCGTAATTGGTCCTATAATCCAAATAAATGCCTCTCTAATAGTGGTCCTAAGGCAGTGAGGATTTACGCATTTAATGCATCTATAGCCCCCCCCCCACCTCATATCTCCTAACAGACATTTGACAGTTCATGTTCAATCATTTCTGCCTCGGTTATGGGAAATGAAGGGGGTTTGTTATCCTTTTGATGGCCAAAAAAACTACCCAGCAGTGTGCCAGATCAATATTTCTGTTGTGGAGGAGTGCTTTAGACTCAACTGCTTGAAATAAATCCAGGCTAATAAAAGGGAACTGGAGATTGCAGGGGTGGAGAGCATTTGGAGTACAGTGGGGCAGGGCTTCTGTAAGCCTGCCTCCACAGTGTGGGAAAGCCCTATGCCAGGTGGGGTAGAAGTGCTCCTGCTGGGGGGGGGGGCTCGGGGTGTGGGGTGGCAAATTTTGCTTGTGACACTTCTTTGTAACTGCTCTGCTGAGTCAGGTGGTGTTCTTGCTCTCCAGATGGAGTGCTTTCTTCCAGAGCTGGCCTCCTATCAAAATTAATGGTAGAGAGATATATTATAACATAGCCCACTCCCCAACTAAAGAAGTCGAAATAGGTTGTAGGGATGTCTGTTACACATAAACATGCTGCATTATTAATGTCTCGGGATGCTGTGATATTAACAGGCCAATTGGGGACTGAGTCATATTTGGGTACATTTAATTGTGCCCGATGGGTAATTGGGAAGAGCTGCCGTCCTCTCTGGCGCTGGGAGGTGGCGACAACCCCCCGTTTTCGCCTGCCGTGTGTAGGTTCTCTTTCAGTAGCCCAATTGCTGCCCATCAGGTTCCTGCTTAGTGCAGTGCTTAGGATGGGAGAATTGCTGTGATAAATGTCACATTTGGTCCTTTTTTTTTTTTTTTTTTTTTAATTATTTTCAGTGCTCTAAGGTTTATATGAAACCTCTGAGCCTCAGGAAAACAGCTGCTTGTTCTCAGTTTCTAACCATAAAAACCCACAAGTCTCAATGGTCTATTCCCAGTTATCCCCATGCTAGTCTGTGGGTGTTTGTCACTCTCCCTTCAGAGCTAACACCTCCAGCTGGGGACACCCTCGTGCTCCATGCCAGATAAATTGGTGGCTGGTAGCCCGGCAGCTTGAACAACGCAGGCCTGTTTTGCCTTGGATACCTTGGCGGAAGTGTCCAAAATGCATTCAGCGGTAGGCCTTTGAGAAGGAGAATGTCTCTATTGCCGATGAAGAAAGCCAGGCTCCTGTTGATCAGGAAGTAATGAGGGACCACAAGCATAATGGTGGACAACAGAAAAGCCATTTGACACTCAGGAGCGTGATTAACCTTGATCTGCTCAAGATGCTCTTATTTATATGTGACTACCAACAGGAGGATCGTCACGGGTACTTTCATGTGTGTCTAGTCAGCCATACCTCTGATTTTCGTTTTGGGTTATCCTTTGACTTTTTCCCCCGTAACAGTCAAGGTATAGTTTTGCTGCTTTTATGTTTGACAGCATTGAACACAGTCCGTCTGCTTGCAGGACTTGTGTTCTGAACCTTACAAAGTCTCCTGTCCATGTCTGTCTTGGTGCCTAAAAGTGACTGATTTTAAATTTGCCTGCTCTCGAGTTTATTTGGCCTCATGCTGAATAAATGTAGCAAATAATGGCAGTGAAAGGTACTGGCTTTGCTCCAGGTGGGCCCAGACGTGGGCGCGGCAGCGGCCTGACACCGAGGCTGCTGCTGCCCCTTCGTTACGCCCGAAGACTGGGTCTTGGTCAGGGAGCCTCTCTGAGGTTTAATGGCATGGACTGAATGGCTTTCTGTTTAAAGGGCCCGTCTTGTGTTTAGTGAAGTTAGAACTCTTTTTCCAAAGCCGGCACTGCAGTGAATGGTGTTCATTCATTCCTGTGAGTTAACTGCATCAGTTCAATGGAAAACAAGTCGCGTGTTTGTCATGGGAGCCCCGAAACTGCTGTATGTTAGGGTCTCTGCAACCTGCTTTCTTGCTTGTCAGTAACCTTGATATGAAACTCATCAGGCTTGCTATTGAATGAGGGGGGTGTGTGTGTGTGTTTGTGTGTGTGCTGGTGGGGGAGGCACGCTGGCAGTTACCAAACCTTTCCAGCTGGGCCTGGACAAGGCCCAATCCATGGGCCTCAGACATTCACCCATGCAGTAGAGAGCTAGTCAGAGTCGACAGTTAAGCCTGTGACAATGTTAATTTTCATTCATGTATTGTTGTGATGCAATCCTTTGTTTTGCACCAGATCTTGCAGATGAAATGAAATTGCAGCATGAAATCCAAATGGGTTGGCATTTGGATTGTATGGATATTTTAAGGAAATTCAAAACAGTTATGAACTACTGCCTCCAGTGGACCTCCCGTTTTTGGCCACTGGCCATATTCGAGTCATCGTCTTGCACCAATAACTGTGGCCGCGTTGGCACGCAGGGCAGCGAGGCGCTCACTGAAATGTTGGCAGAAAGAGATCATCCTTCATGGGACCGGTAGAGCTGGCTGTCCCATTCTTTTATGATTTAAAAAGAAAAATTATTAGATATTTTTTTTATTATTCTGTAATCGAAAGACCTGTGTCCCACTAAGGACAATCCAGCAATTTTTGATTCATGGAGGCTCTGGTAAGGTAGAAGTATTCCTCATCAGACAGGGAGCCAGATATTATACTGTCTAAAGTGTGGTACCTTGAGTTATATTGACTTTTCTTTGAAAGCTGTTATTGTTAGAACTTTCATACTTCTTCTAGTGATGACGAAGCTTGTAGTTTTTTTTGTATAAAATAGCTCAAGGAATATTCTTGATGTACCAGAAATAGTACCGGCTATGTTAGTGCTGTCAAAGCATTTTGGAATCGTTTTGCCTGCTTCTCATGAAGTTTGTAGCGTTTCACGGTTTTGCCAACTTAAGCATGAGATCATGAATACAGATAGTCACCTGACAGCCATGCGTCTGTTCTGAAGCTAATGACCTCATGTAATGGTGCTGTGTGCCCTGAAGACTTATAACAGAGACCATGGAGGTGAATCCTGCAGTTTGTAGCCACTGCAGATGGCCTTTGTGAGCCCAACAAGGACTCATTCGGTTGAATTCTGGGCTGTCTGTTTCTAGGGACTGCATGAAGAATCTTGTTTTAAAGAACGATGTTCCATTCGTGCAACAGGCGGATCCCCTACGAAGAACAAAATGCTTAGAATGCATTGTGCCAATAGCTGCTGTGATCACCTGACAGGGAAATGTTTCATTTTAGGGGCCTGTTCTCTGTACTCCTCCCCCTCTAATGTCTAGGATCAGCCATCTGTGAACTTCTTCAGACCTCATCTGGTTATGTTGCTTCTCTTCTAGGAGACATTGCAGCAGTTGATTATGATGCCCCTTCCCAATGTGCTGGTGCTGGGGAGAAACCCTCTCACTGGTAAGTCATCCAAGTCTGCCTTAATTGCAACCCACAGTCATGTTTTTTTCATCACATAGCTTTTAAGTGCCCTTGGGCCTCACAGAACCCCTTAACTTGTAGAACTGTAAAATTTCAATAGTTATTATCACATTCATAGGATTAATATTTGTATTGTAGTCAGAGAAACAGGATGTTGAAACTGGTTATGCTGTTTGTTTTGATTTGTGCTGTTTCAGTATCACTTGGACAAATTGATTTAATTGTTACAAAGTTAGTGGTTCATCGCACGTAAAATTGCCTCCTTGTCAGAATACAACTATTCCTTGCTTTGTGATTTGACCTTTGAACCCAGTGGTATTCAGGGCAATGGCATATAATCTGAAAGGGATTGGCCTCTGAGTTATGATGTAATTAACCTTTGAGACCTATGAGAGTATCTTTGTTGCAAGAGTTTATGAAAGGCAGCTTTGATTTAGTAGCTCAAGTGTTTATTACACCACAATTTTTTTTTTTACAGTGAGTGTCAAAAATTGAATATTTTTAGAGAACTGTTGCTATCCAGCACTCCAAAAGACAAATGTTAGATTTGAAGACCTGGGCAAAGTCGTTTGTCTTAATTGTTGGGTATCAGGGTTTTTGGTGCCAAACGGAGGAATCGGATTTGGTGAATTACCAATTGCAAAAAAATAGGAGCAAAATCTAAAAAGCTTGCTTTAAGAATGAATTTCAAATCGGTTAAATTTTTTTTGTGTAACAAGTAAGAGCCACTTACTACCACAAAAAATGGTCAGAATTGGCCGATTTGTGACAGGCCTATGTTTCTCTAAGAAAATAAGGTTTTTTTTTTTAAATACAAGCATCTCTGCATTTTTTGAGAGAATATTATTCTCATCCAAAATTTGTGTGGCTGTACTGAACAGCTGCTTCCTTTGTACCTGTGATTGGAGCACAAAGAAACATATTTCTCGTACTCATCTCAGTGAGGACTTGTGTATCTAATGAGGTTTGTGGTATTTTATGCTTTGACAGAGCAACTTCTTCAGCACATATGTTGCAAAATGCAAATCCTTCATCTTTGAAAAATTCCTGTTGTAACTTCCAGACTGGAGATGACAGTGCCTTTGCCATGTTCGTCATTTGCAAAATTGTTATTGGAGATTGATCAATTTTCACATCTTTCCATGATCGATCGGAGGATCTCTATCAATTGTTGGTAGCTTTACCTTATTCTGGATCACTTTAGGAGGTTAGGTAATTTTTTCACGCTTTGAACACAAAACGAACTAACACTTCTTGGTGGTTTTCGAAACATTTGTGAACGTTTTTATGAGGGGGTACATTCATACAAAATGTTAAAGTAATAAAACAGCTAAGCTTTTATGCTTTGTCCTCTGCAGAAGCTTAGCCTGTGACCCTGTATGTGTGCCACAAATGCTCAGACAGCAGCAGCTGTCTTGATGCGTTTAAGTTGAACAATAACTACTGTTTACACACTGTTGCTCCGCTAAAACAGGTGGGCACCAGTTTGCGGTCAGTATTTTCTTTCAGATATAGGCAAGGAACAGCAGTTTGAGGCAACAATGCCCATGTTGGCAGAATATGAACGTGGTAACATAATTATTAACTGGTACTAATTCAAGGTGTTGAAGGAATGCTTTAGAGTACAGGGAGTTTGGTTTATTTTTCATCTATTGGACGTCAATGTTCTTTTTTAATATTATAGATGGTTATGTTAGGGAGATGAACCAGCAAACTCCTATTTAAATGTGGTTTAATTAAATCTTGACATCCCCCCCCCCACTTGCTACAGTTAACCTTTGTCATTAATCAAAGCAGTAGCAAATGGGTAGTGTAATATCTAAGGGTCCTGCCTGACCGATGGTGGGGCTGACACATGCTGAGTGTGCTGGTGACTCCCCAGAAGGATCTGCTTCCTGTTCCTGTGCACAATGGATGAGCAGGAAGTGGGGCAAGGCTCCGGCGGTTCACCCGCATCGGTACGGCCCATGTGTTTCCTGACAGGATGGGGGTCATTGTGATGAGCAGAATATTGCCTACTGTGATTCAGCCACTCGCTGGGCTCCATCTACAGGAAGCCTCCAACTTCCATTCGCTATTTTAATCCTTTGCCTGCCTTCTCTCCCACTGGCCCCGTCTTCCCCCTCCTTCCCTCTCATATGTTCTTTGTTCACTTCCAGTCAGTCCCTTTAAATTATTCATCAAGAGCCTGTTTCTTATCTTCAGCCCTTCTGGACATTTTCCTTCATAGATCACATTATTGGCCTTGCACATGAGGCTTTCATTGTGCACACACACGTACCAGCACAAGGCCGCAAGCCTCTTATCACGGTAGAAAATTTCAATGGCTACCTTCAGGTTCTTTTTCCCTTCCAGCCCTGATAGCCTGCTGTGCTACTGAGCCTCAATAGCAGTGTTAAGTTTCACCACACTCTGAAATTACAGTTAGGGTTGGCCGTTTGTGTACAAACCATTTTTATTGAAGGTTGTAAATGGAGGCTATGATGGTCTAAATATGAAGAGAAATTATGTAAACCAACATTAACACAGTATATGCGCGTCCATCTGGCAAAATGGGCACATTAGCAGTTGTATTAATGGTTAATCGGTACCCTGGTATGCCACCTGCTCCGCCCCCGCCATGTAAATCTGTCATCACAGCATAATCTTGCTGGGCTGTCTCTCTCCTTGCTTCACTCCTTCATTTAGCAGAAAGGAGGTCACTCCTGAACTAGTTTATAATAACTTAAAATCCAATGCTTTGAGCACTAATGAGCTCATGTGGTATATTAACTCTTATCCCTCAATAGCCTTGTTTTTGTCTTGGAGTGTCTTTAGGTATAGTAAAATTGTAATATAAATGAAGTGACCGATCTCTGTACCATTTGAGTTTTTCGCCTCAGAATGTGATGTGCTTTCTCTGAGTCCAGACAAGGGCTGTACTCTGAAATATTGTTTTCAGAAACACTCAAAACAGCTCTTTTTGGATTGTAACACAAACTTTCAATTTCTGCCTATATACTAGAAGTAGCAGCTGGATATAGCTTTTTAGTTTTTAGCTGTACTAAAACATTCCTCAAAATGGAATTGAATGCTGGGAGGCATTCAATCATAGTTGATCATTTTTTTTTTATTTTAGCATTTTTGTGGTTCTGAATTGATGCATATGTTATGTTGTTTCCACGTTCAAGCTCGTACAAAGCTAAAAATCTGACCTGATGACAGCTTCATTTTCTCTGAGGGCACAGCTGAGCCACAGCAGTTGGCCATCTGACAGCATGCGGAAGGTCGTGTGAACTCCACACGGTTGTAGCAAGAGCAGGGCATATGCTGTGACCAGGTGCTGATAGATTCGAAGTTCAGCCTGTTAGACATAAGGCCTGCACCAGTTTAGGCCCTGATGATGACTAGTCTGGAGACTAACATTTCCAGTTCAAGTCAAACACATTGCCTTGTAATCATGGTCAAGATTCACCCTTGAACATCTTTTTTGGTTTAGCTGAAAAGGGTTTTTCCCTCTGAAGTAGATATTTCCTTTATAAATTGTGTTCATGAATTTGCAATGAACCTGAGAATGCCATTGGATAATTAGCAAAGCCAGGGAAATGTTCAGTGTGCTAACCTTGCTTACTTCCTGGTCCATTACACACACCCAAGTCTCGCATTGATTTTTGTCTCTATCAGCACTTTCAATGGAGTCGTTCCTCACCATTAGCCCATTAGCTCTTGTCTCTTACTGCAGCCTGTAGTTGTTAAGGCCAGTGGCCTTGAGCTCTATCGCCACTTTCCAAGCCAAAAGCAGCTACTCCCTCCAGCTATCCCTTTGAGCCCAGCTGTGTGCGCACATCTGCCAGTCGCATTAGGGTTGTGTCTTTCCTGCGTGAGTGCTAGTGTCTGCTGCTGCCGCAGTTCTTTCTTTAAGTAAGCTCCTTTTTTTTTTTTTTTTAAACCCCCTAAGCCCCTGTTTGCCATCTCAGGTTCTCTGGACCAGCAGGCCCTCCTCTGTCTGACGGACTTGCTTATTAAGGTCCAAGCCAGGCACCAGACGGCCGGCCTGCTAATCCACCGACCAATCCTCTAGATTAATCGATCTGCACCCACAATTTAGTTGCTCGGCAGCTGAGGGTGTCGTCATTCTGTCATCATCTTCATGTCTTCAGATATACTGCATTCTCTCTTTCCTCCTCCAACTGCTGGTTTTGCATCGATCATTAAAGTCACTCGCATGTTTTCCTTGCTTCCAGCTTACCCTGGTTCTCATCAGGGAAGCCCTGTAGTTGGATTGTTATCCAGCAGGGTGTCAGCAGGACAGTGGAGTGCTGGTCTTTTTGATGCCTGTTTGCATGCACATCCTGGCCAGCAGGCTGATTACAGCTTGTGTTTTGTGTGTGTGTGTGCATGCCCACGGTGATACCAAGCTGCCCTTCTGTGGGGACGGAATATGCCACAAGCCAGGCGTGTTTCCAGTACCAGACCTTTTTCCTCAGTGCCTATTTGTGTCCTTTGTATTTATGTCATAGTTCTAAAATAACTTGTGGCCGAACCATGAAATCGGTCTCTACAAATACTTTTGTGAGTTTGGTTCACCACTGTTTTTGAGGTTTGTTTACTTAGCTGATGGCTGCAACACTATTTACACATCTGCTGAAGAACCTCACTGATGGGCACAAGCAGCACTGTGAGACTGATGCCAGCAGGAGCATTAACACTTGATACCTTGCTCTCGCCGCTGATATGGAGTTGGGGGTCAGAGTGATATGCAGAGCTCTGCATTAACACACGTTTCCCTTGCAGAACAAGGGCTGGATGAGATGAAGAAGCTACTGCTGCTGCTGTTGGGCTGTGCTGTTCAGGTGATGTCTCTCGACATGTCATCCTGCTTCTTCACATGTGACCTTCCCACAATGCCTCTTTCAGTTGTTCTGCATATGGGTGTGTACATTTAAATTTATAAGCATCTAACTTCCAGTCAATTAATCCAACGCAAAGATCTGATAATCATGCGGTACGAGAATGGCCGAGGGCTGCTCATACCCTGTGCACCAGCAGCTGTGGTATCCTGATAGATAAGCATCAGATTCCAGATAAGAGACTGACTCCTCTCTGCTGTCTCTTTACTGCAGTGCGAGAAGAAAGAGGAGTACATCGAGAAGATCCAGACCTTAGATTTCGACACGAAAGCAGCTATAGCATCTCACATTCAAGAGGTATTTAACAAATTTCTATTTGGTGTGTCATATCAGATTACATAATACAAATAATTTTTTATCACCCATTCTTTAATTCTGGCTGTGAAGCTTACAGATGTCCTGCACAGTTGTAAGCTGTTAACCCCATGCTTTACTACATAGGTAACACACAACCAGGAGAACGTGTTCGATCTGCAGTGGGTGGAGGGCGACGTGTCCCATGAGGACCTGGAGTCCTTGTCCAGGAACATGGTGTTCCATCTGAAACGCCTTGTGGATGAACGGGACGAGCAACTGGAGGTAGAGAATATCAAAAACATGGAGGGATCGTTTCTCATCAGTTCTAGAAAAAGAGGTGCCCTTGTAATATGAAAGGTTAGGGGGTGTAACATGAATATAAGATGAAGGGTAGAATGGCTGCCAGCCGTGTGGGGGCAGTAGGCATTGCTAGGTGAGCAGGGGGTCACCTGCCACATGTTTGGTAAAATGAAAATCTCCACCCCAGGGCTGGGTTCCCTTAATTAAAATGCTCTCTTCAGCTGTGCAATAAATTATCACTGGAGAGGAAGCAGATTTAGTCACGCTGTTGGGTTCTGATTAAATGTGCCCCTGGGTTGTTCTTCAGTATGTTAGTGGTCCCACCCATTGGGGATGTGTGGTCCTCCCCCCCCCCCCCCCCCCCCCCCCCGGAAGGGCCTAAACATTGTCAGATCCATAATCCAGACATCCCTGAACAAGGCAGGAAGATATGTGCTTCTGGTAATAGCACCTTAACTCATCTGAGCGTCTCCATAGTGATGAGATGCTTTTAAACTCAACAGCAATTTAATCTGTCTTCTGCACTGGGTTTGAAGTTCTTTAGCTAATGGCCGCATGGTCATTAGTGAATTAAAGTTGATATAGTCAATACTATGTTGAAGGTATAATTTATATAAAACCCTCAGGATCGACTGATCGTTGCCCCATAATACTGTGTGTGGCATTGTGAAATACATGTCTATCCTATCCCCATCAGGCGATTGTGGAGCTGACCCAGGAGAGAGACTGCGGCCGAGCGTCTCCTCCTGAGGCCGGGGCCCAGTCCCCCAACGGCTCCCCTAGCATGCGTCGCACCGAGAGCCGCCAGCACCTCTCAGTGGAGCTGGCCGACGCCAAGGCCAAGATACGCCGACTCCGTCAGGAGCTGTAAGTCCCCCGCTGCCTCCTTGCTGTGCCCAGTTACACCAATTTTCCCTGGTGAATCACTGTCATGGGTTTGGGGGTCATCCGTGTTGAATGGCCTGACAGGTTCAAAGTTTTAAGAATTCTAGTATTAGTATTAAGAATGCTAACTATTATACCTTAGGATGTGTGTAATGTAATCAAGACTCATTTTAATTCTAAGCAGAGTAAATAACCGAACAATTAATGAATGATTTCCACGATCTCCATGGATAAGCTTTGTGTACTGTTAAGGTCGTGTCTATGAAGTAGTGGCCAGACCTGAAGATTTAATATTTCATTAGCTATTCTTAGTTTTGGTGTTCCATAATAAAATAAAAATGTATGTAAACATAATTTTTTGGGGAAATAAATGATTGGAATGAGTTGCTTGACTGATTATTAGAGGTTTGTGAACGGCGTTTCTCATTAGAAGAACGCATCTTTTTTTTTTTTATGAGTAACGAGTGTGAAGCCTGCAGCCTGATTTGTGGTTGAGCTGAGGAGAGGCGGAGCCACGAGCGTATCTTCCTCAGACACATGGGGGCAAGTGCCTGATACGATGTCTGTTTTGGCCCAGGTTCGAGATGGCTTGATGTGATAAATGGCTTTGTGCTCGGTTGACCTACATAGTTTCCATGTTTTTACCGGGAGCCCATTTTAACCTTTTTGTCAGCGTTCATCCCCCTTACCGAGAAGGAAAATGCCCTTGCGCTGCTGTCTGCAGTGGCTGACATCATGGCGTAACCATTACAGAATTGTCCCCACCCGCAGGCTAAAGCAAAGCGTGTGGCGGGTGATGGATTAGCCGTGCCGGTGTTTTGTGGAGATTACAGATGGAAGGCACACAGCTGGTGCGTTACCTCCGTTCAGGCACAGCAAGGGCGTCTGTCATGAGCGTCTGCCGTCGGCTCCCTGGTTGCAGTTTAGTGTGGCTCCACCCTCCAGCATGGCTACTGGTGCCTTCTGTCAGGCTCACAGTGGTGGCATCGTGCGTCCCATACAGTGGTAGGTTTAAGCGGTTGGTCTTTGAGTCTTTGAGAACTGCTGCAGTTGAGGCAACAGCAATCCAGGTGGACCGGCTGTCGTCAGACTTATGGGATCCCCAGAACGCGCCTGAGGCCGGAGCATGCTCACGCCAGCCGGCACAGAGACTCATTATTCCCCTCTAAATCTCGGACGGTGGGGGGTGGGCTGGGAGGGGAGTATTCATATTCCTGGAGCTTCAACTTACCAACCCACACACCCCTCCCAACCCCTACCCGCTTTGAACCCTCTAGGGAAACGACACGACAGGAATAGTTTTATTTTTATGGAAACATTCATTAAGGATGTAGGGAACGGTGAGGCAGAACTAGGCGACTACCATAGCGATTGTAATTGAAATGGATTCCAATGAAGCTTCCAGCTCTGTTGCTCAGGCCTGAACTTTTTTTGAGCTTCAGGATGGAGCTTTTTGCATTTTATGGGATACTGTACAGGGTTTCATGTGGTGTTGGTTTTGTAGTTTTTTTTTGATAATCATTTTGTTCCAAATGGAGGTTGGTGACCCTGGCTGCGCGATCTCTCCCTTTAGGGTCTGCACTGCAGCCCAGAACCACGCCAGTGTTGTCTCGTGGCAGTTCATGTCAATTCTTTGTCTCCCGCCGCTTTGTCTGCACCATCCTCGACCGTCGTCTCCCAGCAAATTCAGATGCACTGAAAGGGTGCTTTGAGTGTGGATAGGTTCTATTGTTAAACGACACAATGCGGTACGTGGAGCAGAATCAGGGAAACATGCAGGAGTGTGTTTTCATGTGCTTTGCGCCGCCTGCTCTGATGGCTGCGGATTTTCTTTCATGGCAGACCTGCTGAATCTTTGTGTTGCTTTGGAGTTTTACTACAGGTTTCAGCTCCTGTGGTTTTCTTTATTTAATTGAGATGCATTTGAATTGCTTTTAATTTGTTTTTGCTTTCTGTTCGCTGCCATCTTCTCTGCAGCAGCCCAGCGAATCTGGCAGGGATGGGAGTGGCGTAAGGAAGGTTACTGGAGTCCTTGTAGTTTTGCCTGCAATCATTTTGACCCACATCTCAAAAATGGGGAGGGGGGGTGGGGGAACTGCTGTATATTTACGAGCTCGTGTTGCCCCTGAAAGCAGGGAGCTGCCGCTGTCATGTTCTCTGCTCGCTCCCCCAAGGGCTGTGACTCATACAAACAAGCGCTTTCCTGTTGAACAAGCACCAAGAACGGCTTCGCATACATTAGAATGTCGACATGTGTATCACCTTCTCTGAAGCCTGTAGGAACTGGAGAGCCGTCATCTCCAGCTTGACATTAACAAGCAAGATCTGAGATCGCTGGCATACAGTGTGAGAGTAGATGTAAAAGCTAGTATTTTTTGCATGTTAAGAGCTGATGTGATTTTGCAGGAGGAACCCGACCCTTTTTTTTTACAGTTAGCGATTTGATTTATTTATTTAATGAGTTTCCTCTTTTCATTGTATGGGAAACCTTTGTATTCTAGATTTGGCTGGACATCAACTACAAATATGGAAGTAGCAAGATGACTAGATTGTTTCTTATAGTTTGGCACAAAATTTGGCTGCACTGGTTTTTATTTTTATTTCCATTTTGCCATTTTTATCTCTGGTTTGCAAACACTGCCTACACACCCACAGAAATACACTCATACCTTGTTTCCACCGACATGGAGCCATTTTTTTTTTGTAGCCCAGAAATTTTTTATTTATGAATTTTTTTTATTTTTTTTTTGTTGTAGAACCATGTGAAACCTGTTTCAGATTAGGAAGCGGCCCGGCACTGGCTCCGGCATCCCGTAGACGGAAAAGGGATATATGTGACCTCTCCTGTGTTTGTGGGCCTTCAGCCCCTGCAGGATCTACTTTAGCACCTGGGGTCAAAAATATATGTTGCAGCTTGGTTTGTGTGCAGTTATTCAACCAGTGATTGTCTGCTTGTTTTTCTCATCAAAGTGGTATAATTCTAAAGTGATGAAGAGCGCCAGAACCGGACCCAGGAAAGTACGGCTCTAGTAGGCTGTACCTTAGGGCTGTATAGAGCAGGTAGTGACAAGCATTTAGCAAACATTGTAGCAAAGGGATCACTTTGGTCTATGGCAGAGGTGTGTTTTTTTGCTGGAAATATGGGCTGATGAGAGTATGCAGGAACTACTGGATGCAGCACACAAAACTCAGACATCTGATAAATTAGGGGATTTTCTTATACATACAGCACAATTCAATTGAAATTGCTGTGTTGCATACTCAGTAAATCTGAGGTTCGTATGTTATCCAAATAAGCCACAAAATAAGAACGTTAATCATGAGCGCAGTTATGCTGGGTGATAGTGCTTTTCTTCCTGTGTTTTCTTTACTGTAAAAAGTCACATAGTGTTGATGGACACATGCTGAGCAAACATCCACTACTCTGCTCTCTGTTCTTGCTGAAAAGGTCTGTCTGTCTCTTATCGACAGAGAGGAGAAGACTGAGCAGCTGATGGACTCCAGGCAGGAGGTGGACAGTATGGAGGTGGAGCTGAAGCGAATCCAGCAGGAGGTAGAGAGCTGTGCGGTCAATTTGGCACAGAGCAGATCGCCGTGGATAACACCCCAACGAATCGCCGAATTAAAATGCCCTGAAGAGCTGTCAACACGCGTCTCTCACAGCCCTGTGAAGAGCCTGCTGAAGAATTAGCTTAATATCTCACCCTCAGAGCCGTTAATCAGAACCTGTAGCTGACTTGTGATTTGCTCTTGGGTGTGTCTCCAGAGCATGTAGCTGACCCGAGGTTTGTGTTTGGATGCGTCTTCCAGAACATGCAGCTGTTGACAGAGGCCCGTTCAGCCAGAACTTACCGTGATGAGCTGGATGCCCTGAGAGAGAAGGCAATACGAGTGGACAAGCTGGAGAGTGAAGTAGGGCGCTATAAGGAGAGGCTGCACGACATTGAGTTCTACAAGGCCAGGGTGGAGGTACGGCGAGGAGAAGCTGGAAATATCAGCACGGTCATGGAAACTGCTCACTTAACCTCCCATAATTTTAAAAGTACAGGGAGGGGAAAAACGGGCTGTGTATGAATGTGTGGCCTCTGGATTTGCAGGAATTGAAGGAGGACAACCAGGTACTGCTGGAGACCAAGAGTATGTTGGAGGAGCAGCTGGAGGGGTCGTGGGCACGCTCCGACAAGCTGCACGAGCTGGAGAAGGAGAACCTGCAGCTCAAGGCAAAAATCCATGATATGGAAATGGTGAGTCTCTCTGGGAGGTGGGGTCTCCGTTGTAGAAGCAGCCTGGAGATCTCGTGCTGCTGATCTGTGGTGGCATCCTCGGTTGTGGTATGGGGCTTGTGAGGGCTTTGTGGAGCAAAAATCCATTTTAGAGTGTGCATGTACCCTTAGGACCGGGACATGGACAGGAAGCGCATTGAGGAGCTTTTGGAGGAGAACTTGAACCTGGAGATGGCCCAAAAGCAGAGCATGGAGGAGTCCTTGCACTTGGGCTGGGAGCTGGAGCAGCTTTCCAAGACACCAGACCACTGTGAGGGTAAGCAGGCAGATTGGTACATTTTAATTATGCTTGATTGATTAAAGTAATTAATAACCTACATTTTTTTCAGACTAATGTTAGGCCACCTGCAGCTAACTTTTCCTAAGTAGCCATCTTGCACAACAGAGTGTTTACACAGATTCATCAGAGGGCATAATAGGTTTCTATTTTGAGGCCACACTCATTCGGTGGTTGATTCCATAAATATTGCGTTATGATCGTGTTCATGTTTGTTTGGCCCGTGTCTGACTGGAAGATGGCCCAGGCCTGCAGCACTCAGTGGAATGTCGTTGCTCTTGCCTCGTAGTGCCACAGAAGTCCCTGGGCCACGAGGTGAATGAGCTGACATCCAGCCGGCTTCTGAAGCTGGAGAAAGAGAATCAGGCCCTGCTGAAAACGGTGGAGGAACTGAGGGCGGCAGTGGGCCCAGCCAAGGAGGGCAGGCCGGGCTTGCTTAGTGTCCGGGTTGAAAACCAGAGACTGACCCAGAAGGTGAGAAGGCACATGAAGGCCTGGGTTAGTGCTGCTGCGTTTGTGGTGGAAAAACTAGATGAACTAACACAGTGTTTCCCACTCGGGTCCTCAGGGACCCACAGGAGCAAAACCATGGACTGACTGTGGGTCCCAAGGATCCGATTGGGAAACATTAGAAGTCAAACAGCCAGAAACATGCTCAAGGTTTTTTTTGAGAATTTTTTTTCCAAGGCAGTTCTTCCTGCATATGGGAGACTTCTTTCAGTCCTCAAATTAATACTAAGCTTTCGGTGAACAAAAGCCATAAAACGTCTTGCCTGCTAACTAAAGGGAGACTAAATCCTCAGGTTTCACATCGAGGACTTTACGGCCGACTCTATACATTCCATCAGCTTTGAGATCAATTTGCGTTTCACTCAAATTAGCTGAGCTTTTTGCCAGATGTCGCACAATTGGCTGGTTGCATGCAAAGCCGCTTACAAAGACTTTGGTGACTCAACCTATTTGCTCTAATAATACTTATCTGGCACATCGCGCACACACACACACGGGAACAGCTGCAACATTAAATTGGATCCTTTCAGGCAGCCTCCGATTACCATTGCAGGACACTTAATGACTGAACCACTCATTTGCAAATGATGCCGAACTTCCTCCTCCACAGCCGTCGTTAATCAGCTGGAGAGAAATGAGTGTTAATTGATGCAGGCAGACTGAATCTGTGGAGCCTGGCTCCAGCTGTCTGCCTGGATAACCCATGCATGACCGGAGCTGCTGCAGAATAAACGGAAGTCAGGCTCCCCACCGTCGTCCGTACTTGGCCTGAATGCATGTCACTTCCTATCCAGCACAGTCATGTTGGAAGGCATATCATGAGTGGTGCATCATGTTAATAATGAATGCTTTATTAAAGCTTTATCAGCTGACTGTTGTATCGTGTGCATTGTATTCCACTAAAGATGGTAATAAAACAAGCATTAAAAATGAGCACAGCCTGTTATGGTAGCTCTTTGTATCTGAATTATAGCTTAGGATATATGGTCATGCCTTGATGAATTTTATGGACCATGTTATTGAAGATATTCAGAATGAGGTCATTAACTGGGTTATTCTGTAGCATGGGGGTGTGGTCATTAAATGGTTAAATGGTCCGCCCCCCCCCCCCGGTGCAGCTGGAGCAGTTGGAAAGTGAGTTGCTCTCAGAAAGGCAGAGCCTGCAAGGTGCAGAGAGCCTGAGTGGGGACCTGATGAAGGAGAAGGCCCAGCTGGAGAAGACTCTAGACACTTTGAGGGAGAACTCTGACAGACAGGTAGGCCACTCTACGGGGCCTGGGGCCAGTCCACCGATATCAGAGCCACCCACCGGGGCACTTGACTGCAGATGGTTTGCATGGCTTTGTCACTTTTTAAATAACACAGGAACATTTCTGGGTCCCTTCTGGAATTGCCAGAGGCGGGGGTTTTGGTCATCCTGTCATAAGGCATTAACTGCATAACTGCCTACCTTTGACAGTGTTTCTGTGCTGCAGTTCCTCCTTCAAAGAGAAATCGATGCATCTTGGCTACCAAAAAGTGGTGCCGGTAGTTAAATACTAGGAGAGTTGCTGCAGTTTTTGGAAATAAATTCCAGGTGCATCCATTTAATGCTGCAGCCATTATTAAATCAGCTGCTATTAAATAGCCATATAGCTGTAATGAAGAAGAATCATACAGCTCCATGTGTTTATTTTTATCGCTCTGTACTGAGAGCATATATTCTGCTGCCGAATTAATGACTCATGTCACAGCATCTTAATGAAATGTAATGGCAGGGGAATTTTTGAGAAATAATGGTGTTAGATTTCAGCCCTGGCAGGGTGTCATTTCCCATGGCATTTAGCAAATTCTTATACCACAATCTCCCCATATTACAGATGAAAGTACTGGAGCAGGAGAACGAGCATCTGAGCAGTACCATCGCCTCCCTACGGCAGCGGTCCCAGATCAGCGCCGAGGCACGGGTCCGAGACGTGGAGACTGAGAACCGGGTTCTCCATGAGTCCATCAAAGAGACCAGCGGCAAGCTTAGCAAGATGGAGTTTGAGCGTAAGCAGCTGCGCAAGGACCTGGAGCTCTACAAGGAGAAGGGCGAGAGGGCAGAGGAGCTGGAGCTGGAGACACTACGACTGGCACGGGAGAATGAGGGCCTGCAGAAGCGTGTGGCCACCCTGGGGATCACCTGCGAGAAGGTGGAGGCCCTGGAGTGTGAGAACGCACAGCTGGAGGCTGAGGGCCGACAGCTGAAGAAGAAGCTGGACAGCCTGAGGAACACGGCCCTGCAGCTGGAAGCTCTCGAGAAGGAAAACTCCCAGCTCGACGAGGAGAACCTTGAGCTGCGACGTGCCAATGAAGCCCTTCGATCTGTCGGCACCAGGCTGGCTCAGCTGGAGCTGGAGAACCAGGAGCTGGAGAATGAACGAAGCCAGCTGAAACGCAGCCTCGAGCTGCTGCGAGCCTCCTCCAAGAAGACAGAGCGGCTGGAGGTAAGCTGCCAGGGCCTGGACACCGAGAACCAACGGCTGCAGAAGGCGCTGGAAAACAGCAGCCGCAAGATCCAGCAACTGGAGGGGGAGTTGCAGGATCTGGAGACGGAGAACCAGAGCCTGCAGAAGAACCTGGAGGAGCTGAAGATCTCCAGCAAACGGCTAGAGCAGCTTGAGAGGGAAAACAAGGTGCTGGAACAGGAAACGTCACAATTGGAGAAGGACAAAAAGCAACTGGAGAAAGAGAACAAGCGTTTGCGGCAGCAAGCTGAAATCCGAGACTCCAAGATGGACGAGGATAACCTCCGCATTGCCCATCTAGAGAAGGAAAACCGTTCACTCAGCAAAGAGATGATCTTCTTCAAGGACTCCTGCACCAGGGTTAAAGACCTGGAGAAGGAGAACAAAGAACTGGTCAAACAGGCCACCATAGACAAAAAGACTCTGATGACCTTACGGGAGGTAATGACATGGCTTACTGATGATGATTGCTGTTGATCTGGAGTCTCCATAGACCAGGGATGTTGAACTCCAGTCCTGGGGGGCCGGAGCCCTGTGTAGCTTACTTTCCCTGTTCCACCACAAATGATTCAGCTCAAGAGCTGTGTGTTAATTAACACAAGGAGGTGCAATGAGTTGAATCAGGTGTGTTAAATGAGGGGAAACCTAAACATGCGAAGGGCTCTGGCCCTCCAGGACTGGAGTTTGACACCCCTGCCATAGACAAAAATGAACTGTGTTGGAGGAGGGAATGCTACACTTTGACATGCTAAATGTGATAATTACTGCTAAATACTGATGTATGTCAATGACTCGTGGTGTTTCCAAACCCATTTTTGATCATAAATGTGACAGTGGTATGTTGGTGTGCCATTTCAATATACAGGAACTGGTCAGTGAAAAACTGAAGACTCAACAAATGAACAATGATCTGGAGAAGCTGACCAATGAGCTGGAGAAGATCGGCTTGAACAAGGAGAGGCTTCTCCAGGATGAGCAGAGTTCAGATGACAGGTATTACACGTAGACACACGCAGCCAAAGTCCTGTCTAGCCCAACTATCAGAGCCTGGCTTTTGTACTTGCTTGGGCAATAAAGAGATCATGTCCCCTGCCAAAGCAGCTGTTTAATCACTGGCTTACAGCAATTAGTGATATACTTATGACCTCTTATCTGCCTGAGGCGCTTCCACTCTTTCAGGAGGCACATGAGATTTAATCCTTACGTAACCGGCTGTAGAATATCACAGCAAAATTATGTTCAAAGAATGCCTGATGGGTTATTTGTTTGCTAACCATATGACAAGGGAACAAAAAACTTCTAATCTAGTTTTGGAAAAACTCCTGGAAGATTTCCTGAATCATCAGTGTTCCATGCCCAGTGGGGCATAAAGCTACCTGGAAAAGTTCTGAGAGCGCGGTGGAGGCAGGCGGAACAGTCTGCTGCCCTCTTCCATGCAGCCCTTCAGCCGTGTCCCCATCTCTATTCTTCACAGCAGGTACAAGCTGCTGGAGTCCAAGCTGGAGTCCACGCTGAAAAAGTCTCTGGAGATCAAAGAGGAGAAAATCGCCGCCCTGGAGGCCCGGCTGCAGGAGTCGTCCAACCTCAACCAGCAGCTGCGGCAGGAGCTGAAGACTGTGAGTCTGACGCCAGTGTCCTAGCATTCTATTTACATATACAGACATTTAATCATCTTTTTCCTAGGCAGCATCAAAAGGAGTGGCACTAAGGCTGGGTTTCGTGTAGCGCGGCGGTTTCAGATGCTGTGCCTGTGATTGGAAGGTCACCAGGTCAAATTCCGTGGTTGGCAAAGTGACCATTGGGCCCCTGACCAAGGCACTTAACCCCTAATTGCTGCAGAGACTGGCCTACCTTGCTTTCCCACTTGTATGTCGCTTTGGATATAAGTATATGCTAAGTAAATGTAAATAAATGGCTGTCAGGACAGTAGTGAAGCAGTCCACAGCATTTGCTGCCGAGATGAGACTGCAAATTCCTCACCAGCTTGCATCTGCTCTTGTCTTAATTATAGTAATATACTTGTTCTGGTGGGCATGGCAGAGGTTTGAGGCTGATGGGAGGGTCACTGGTCGAGGCTGACCAAAGATCTCCACTGCAGGTGAAGAAGAACTACGAGGCCCTCCGTCAGAGAGAGGAGGAGGAGCGCATGGTACAGAGCTCGCCACCTAGGGCCGGGGAGGAGGAGTTGCAGGCGGTGAGCAAGTGGGAGAAGGAAAGCCACGAGGCGACGAGGGAGCTGCTGAAGGTGAAGGACCGGCTGATCGAGGTGGAGAGGAACGTAAGTGTGGCCCTTATCGCAGCTCAGCATGGGTGGCATGCCGTCTCAAACCTCTGAAGGCCTCTCTGATGCCCTCTGTCACCCATTCACCTCCGGCAGAACGCCACCCTGCAGGCAGAGAAGCAGGCACTGCGCACGCAGCTGAAGCAGCTAGAGACTCAGAGCAGCAACCTGCAGGCACAGATTGTGTCCCTGCAGAGGCAGACCGCCTCGCTGCAGGAGAACAACACTACGCTGCAGACCCAGAACGCCAAACTGCAGGTAAGCTGTGCAGTGTGCGTCCGGGAGGTTCCTCATGTTGACACTAGGGCTGGGTGATATGCCCTAAAATATCACAGTATTTTCAGAGATTTTCGCAATATTGATAACTTATCGCAATATTCTAAAATTCATATGTAGAAAACAGAAATGTGACAGATGGTTTTGAATTTTTATAATTTATATGATAAATCACCAACAGCAATTCACTCAGACATTGATGGAATTCATTTAAACATAGTGCATTATTACTGTCTGTTATGCGAGAAAACAAGTGTTTAGGCTGTATCACGATATTCACGATATTGAAGATATGAATGTTAATAATGACAATATAATATATTACTGACACCTTGAAATGACAGCCCCCTTTTCATTTCTGTTGCAGGTATACATATATTTTTATGATTTTTACGTATTAGTCACTCTGTTGGCTCCTTGCTTACGGTCACACTGAGGCCTTCCTTTCTCTTGCAGGTGGAGAACTCCACCCTGAGCTCTCAGAGCGCCTGTCTGACGGCCCAGAATGCCCAGCTGCAGAGCCAACTGTCCAGCACGGAGGGCGAGAAGGAAGGGGCACTACGGGAGCGTGAGGACCAGCGCGCCACCTACGAGCTGCTGCTGCGTGACCACGAGAAGCTGGCTGCGCTGCATGAGCGCCAGGCTGCCGAGTACGAGGCTCTCATCGGCAAGCACGGCGGCCTCAAGGCGGCACACAAGACCCTGGAGCTGGAGCACCGCGAGCTGGAGGACCGGTGGGTCTCCATGCTTGGCAGACCGCCCTGCCCTGTGCTTTCTCTGCACTCATCTTAGTCTATAGATATATCAGTGATGGCTTCATCTGCCACAGTGCTCATGAAGTCCATGAAATATGTTCACTGTGTTCTCCCAGGGTTTGTAACCATATCTGCTTGTGCATACCAGGTACAACCAGCTGCTGAAGCAGAAGACTCAGTTGGAGGAGCTGGAGAAGGTTCTGAAGGCAGAGCAGGAGAAGATGCTGTCTGAGAACAAGAGCCACGAAGCCACCGTGGCAGAGTACCACAAATTGAGGGAGGACAACGAGAGGTATGTCAGCCCCACCCCTGCCCTGTTATTGGCTGGCGTGATATATCAGAGCAACCAAAGTTTGTAGGTTTTGGGGGGGGAGGGGTGCCCCTTTTAATGTGGGGTCGTGTTTAGAGGACATGAAAATACTAGCGCCCTCGTCATTGTCCGAATGGCATCTCTATGCCCCCATTACCAGGTTAAACCAGACATACCTGCAGCTGCTGAAGGAGAATGAAGGGCTGCAGGTGGATCACAGAACCCTGAAGAGCCAGCTGAACAACGCCAAACTGGAGCAGACCAGACTCGAGGCCGAGTTCTCCAAGCTGAAGGAGCAGTACCAGCAGCTGGACATCACTTCTACCAAGCTCACCAACCAGTGTGAGGTACATGGGCTGTGCTAAGGGCTTCACACCTGCCTGAACTCTCCTGTCCTACTAGTATATAAGAGCCGTGCCTTCTGTAGCTGATCCTTGCCTTGGAGTTTTGATGACCACATGTTAAGGCAAGGTGCTGAACGTGTACTGTACCTATATAGCTGCTCAGTCAGCTTAAGGGAAACCTGGAGGAGGAGAACCGGCACTTGCTGGACCAGATTCAGACACTGATGCTGCAGAACCGGACCTTGCTGGAGCAGACCATGGAGAGCAAGGACCTTTTCCATGTGGAACAGAGGCAGTACATGTAAGAATTCCAGCTATAGTCCCGGTGCTGTTAGCCTTGTTCTTCACGTTGCTAACATCAGTACCTTGGCCCTTCCAGAGACAAACTGAATGAGCTGAGGAGGCAGAAGGAAAAGTTGGAAGAGAAGATCATGGACCAGTACAAGTTCTATGATCCCTCACCACCTAGGAGGTATGTCCTCCAGCCCATGCTGATGCCCAGTGGGTGAGCCTTTGATAGTGAGGCATCGTCTCGTATCCTACAGAAACCTCAGTGTGTATCCTCTGCTTTGTTGATGGCCTGATCTCTTGTGTATTTGTGCATGTCTGTTATGCTGAGATCATGGTGTGGATGCTTATTTTGCTTATGGAAAGTAGAACAGATGGGCTCACAAGTTCTGTGAGCAGCTGACCAGTCCCTGTTCATGTTGGGTCATTTTCCAGGACCCTCTGTAGCGGGTGTTTTCTGTGCTGGGCATGCGGAGAGGATGTGCGAGCAAACCTCCACTGTTGGCACCGTGTCATGTGTGACCTGGGGGGGGGTCGTGTCACTCAGCCTGTTCCTCTCCATCCATCCAGGCGTGGCAACTGGATCACCCTAAAGATGAAAAAGCTCATCAAGCCCAAGAACCGAGAGCGCATCCGCTCGCTGACGCTGACTCCCACGCGCTCGGATTCTGGCGAGGGCTTCCCAGGCCCCTTGGGCCCGGACAGCCAGGACAGCTCCTCCATGGGCTCCCTCGACGACACCCTGTCACACAAGAGGAGCACCAGTGAGTACGCCAGATTCTTGCTGGGAAAGTGGGTTGGAGGACTGTCTTGCACACCGCCCGTCCCACTCCCGTATTCTCTCTAAATGACGGGCAAACGTGGCCCCCACAGTGGCAGGTGGCAGACAGATGCAGACCAGGCAGTCTGAGTGAGTGCGCCGCTGGTGACTCGTCTGCCGTATAAAGTGTCTCGCTCTCGTAGACCTAACACTGTCTGTGCTTGTTTCTCCTCACTCCATCTGGAAGGGAAGAGAGGGCAGATCATCCATTTGCAGTGTCCCTCAAATGGTATGCTAAAGGGGTCCGCAGGCGTGGGGGGGCCCCAGGCCCCGGCCAGTCGCCATGCTATCGAGCCGCGCCTCATCCACCCTCTGTGTCCTGTCTGCATTAAAAGGTGCAATGCCTGCCCCGGCCAGCAGAACCTCCAGCAAGTTTCTGCCTCTCTAAGGGCTCTGTGTCCTCAACACCTTTCACATGATCTCAGTACCTCAAACAGACTGCGCTTCAGTTTATTTTTTCTCTGATTTATTTTTATCAGTCCCCTACCTGTATAGAGCATTTTTAGCAGCAGCAGTGTAATTAAACCATTGAATATTTATACTTATAATTACGTGAGTAACTGCTCCCAGCTAGCTACAGGCCACTGCATGCATGGCAGGGAGTGTAATAGTAGCTGTTAGGATCGTATCAGCGAGCCATTTTCAATGGGTTGCATTTAATCATAATATTACTAGACTAGTTTATATCAAGCTCCAGGCAAGACAATTGTTTCGGGGAGCTGGATCCTGCCTTTTCGACAGCCTAGGGCTGTTTCACCCTGAACACAGTGGAGCCCCCCCCCCCCCCCAAGCCAATTGCACCGTTTAATAGTGTCACAGTACATAGTGTACATGCCGTGCGTCCTGTGCCGTGCGTCCTGTGCTGTGTCTGCTGTTCCACCCGAAGCACACACCCCCTCCACACGGCCATACCACGTGTGTGTCGGAGGGGGGTTGGGGGGTGGGGGTCAAGGCCCCAGCGTGTTCACGCAGGCATTTTACGGCGTGTAATGGTGTATTGAGTACAGGTGTGTGTATTTACAGGCATGTTGACGTGCGCTTGCTTCTTGAGCGTATGTGCGTGTCACGTGTGCATGCGTGTGCGCGCCCGCCCGCTCCGGGGTCGACCTGCTGGTGAATTCCCCTCGCCCACCCTAGGTTCTCTGCATTGTTAACGTCCATCTGTTCTCTCCCCCCCCCTCTTTATCTCCATCTCCCCTGGTCTGTCTGTACTCTCACCACCTGCTATGACTCTAAGTGACTGCACTGAAACGGTTGCCCTTTATGCGGAACAGACCGAAGGAGAAAGACAAAGTGAAGGCCGTCTATCGCCGGTCCATGTGTAAGACCTCCAATAGTCTAGCTGCACCTGCCTCCTGTTCTCCTGATTATTACATTTTATTTAGCGATTTTTCCTTGTGTTGTCTTTTTATTTCCCCCCTACCAACATCTCTCCTGACCCCTCGTCCCTCATTGTTAACGGCACGGGTCTGGCTTGGTGGATTGTGCACTATGCGAATGTCTGGCGTCTCTCTCTCTCTCCTCTCTCTCTCTCTCTCTCGCTGGCTTATGGATGAAACAGAGACCAGTCAGCCAAACCCCCACCCCCGAGTAGAATGTGCTTGTGTGCTGCCGGTTTCAGCTTGGGATGGTAACCAGCGTGTGATGGGTTACTGGGAGCTTTTGCCATAAAGGGCCATCGTTCAGCCGCGGCACCATTAGACTGGGCTGCGATGGGACTGATCGCACTCTTCGGAGTGCGATTTTAGCCCTGGCTGAACGCTTGGCTGAAGCTTTGGTTGTAGTGAAGAATGCTGTTCCCTTCTCCTATACCTGGGTGTGGAGATGTTCCTGGATGTGTAGCCTGCACTGCCCATGACCCCCACCTCCACCCAAGCCCTGTGGCTGCCCGTGGTATGAGCTAAGCAGCACCTCCACCCATTTTATATTTGTAGCCACGTTTATTGTGGACTCCCTTTAGGCATGGCTTTGCTATACTGACACAGCAGGGGGGCGCTGTCATGTTTCAGCTCTGACGGGGCTTTTAAACTTTTAGCCTCTCTCTCCATCTCTCCCATCTCTGTCCCTCACACTCTTGTTTACTGTCCTAGTCTCAGACCCATTTCAGTTCAATGCATGTCATGATAACATGGACCCTCTTGACACCTTAGAGGCCCCGGCCGTCTGTGGGTAAGAGGGAGGGGCCGTTTCAGCGGCCCGTTCCCCAGAGACTCGGCCCAGTTGGGCCCAGTTTTTGGGGGCTGCCCCCCCAGAAGAGCAGCAGGCATAATGGAAGTCACCGATCCATGCTGATTTCTTTGCATTTCCATCCCAGCCATGAACGACCTGTTGCAATCCATGGCCCTGGCGGGGGGCCCGTGGGCCGGTAGCTCTGAGAATCTGGACGGGCCTGAGGAGGCAGCCAGCAGGCAGCGCCGGAAGGAGCTGGGATCCATGGCCTACTCCACCACGGCCATCAACTACGCCACGCTCAGCCTGCCTGCCGGGCACAGGTCCAAGCAGAGGCTCAAAGCCAAAGGTAGAGCCAGGCGATCCAGCCCTCCATCCCCCAGCTCTGTTAAGTAAACCATTCTCAGAAAGGCTGTAAGTCTGATGCCATCCAAAAACAGGCTTTTACTGCTTTGAGGATGAGTGTGTGTGAGTCAGCATTAAAAACGCATGCTTTCTGCCTGCTCGCCCTGCTGTGACGGCGAGCTGCTTCCGAAGCTGAGCTCATCTGTACACTTTTCCTGGTCATTTAGAGTGTAGATGCAGCTTTCATTCATGGATCATCCAGACAGTCTGTCTCTCTAAAGGACATTAAGAGGATGCCCTTCTGTAGGTGCGTTTAGAGTGGTACAGATAAGCCTGAAAGTGAAGCGCTTCATGAAATAGGTGGCTGGAAATTATTTAGATGTGAGTGCACTTTGGCTTTCTGGTATGTTCCTTTGGCTGTGCCTGGCTCCTGCCCCCCCCCCTCCCCCCCGGGCTGATGTGATAGCCTGCTCATGGACACACATGGTGTTCGCACCGTAGTCTGTAATCTAGTGCCACGTCTGTGTTTCCCAGACAACGCTTCCTGTGAGGACGTGGCTCCAGCTTCCCCGGAGGACGCCAATGGCTTGAGGAGTCAAGGTAAGAGACGCATGGTCCATGGCCTTCCAGAGAATTCCGTCCCCCCTGTGGGAACATGTACACTGTGGCATCCCTCCATTTAAAAGGCATTTCAGCTTCCTGTTAATCTGCATCTCTCTACAAACATCTGCCCCTCTTAACCATTTCTCACGTCCTGGAACCCGACGGGCAAAATGGATCGGCGAACAGTGCTGTGCTGTTACACTTAAGGGTTCCCTCATTCAGAGGATTGTAGCCTGTGTATAAATATGGCCGCCCGCCACCTGGCCCTGTGCTAGATAGGCGGGGTTTCTCACAAGCGGCACTGTCTGACCCGCCAGGGCTGCAGGACGTGAGCAATGCTGAGGCACTCTCTCCATCTGCAGTGTGCAGAATCCCCTGTCACATCTGCTGTAAGTCACCCGCTCATGTGCATCTGTACCCCACCTCACCCCATGTGTGCCCCCCTCCGTCACTGTCACTAACCACCCTCCTCACCCGACGCCCCAGTTTTCCCTCTGCCCCCCCGCAGTCCATGGAAGGGCCTGGGCTCCCCGGCTTCCCGTAAGACCCCCGGTTTCTTGGTTTGTGGGCAAGCATTTTGCATGGTGACACCCCCACCCCCAGCTTGGGCCATCTGCTGCCCCCCCCCCCCATTTGCTCATGTGTGCCCTTCCTCTTATCCCCATCCAGCTTCCAGACCCACCAGCCTCCATAGTAGCAGGACCACCAGTAGCTATAGCAATAATAACTCCCACTCCTCCTCGCTGGAGGTCAAAGGTATGGCCGCTGGGCTCCTCTTGCTCTCCTTCGTTTGTGGCCTTTTGTCCTGCTTATTTGTGCAAAGCATTGAGTCCGCTGGCCAGCCGGTCAGATGGAATAAGGCGAGTGTGATACTGGCAGTGTACTGGTTTCATTCCCATTAGACAGTCAACACTAGTTTTGTGGATCCTCCTACTGTCACTCTCGTAATGCAGCTTGACCTGTGGGTTGCTCTTGTGTGTCTGATGTAGACTCAGTGGCTCCTTACTGTCCTGTAAATGTCCAGCGGCATCCTAACACTGTCCAGAATCTAGGCGTTGAGATTGAGGAGAAATTCAGGCGTAATCCGTTCAAAGGAAATTGTGGCATTCTAAAATAGCCCCCCCTTGAGGGGAAGCATGTTGTTTACATTTAGTCTGTGTGTGTAAACCCCCCCGCACACGCGCACTCCAGGCTGGTCAGCGCAGGGACACCGGGGCGGCCCGGCTGCTGTGCTTAAAAGCAGATGGTTTTCTGCAGTCCTGCTGTGCCCTGGTGCTGCCTGCCCGCCCTTGCGAGCCGCTGACGCGGGCGGGGAAAGCAGCCCGTGTGTCTGTCCCCGGCCAGCCATGCACCCCAGGCGTTGGCGCGGGGGAGTGCCAACTAAGAACAGAATTTTATTTGTTGGGGGTGGGGTGGCTCTTTTGCATGGTCTTTGTTGTTAGTGCCTCTCGTCTTCCGAAAAGGAAGCCTCCATTTGCAGCTTTCCTCCAGATCTGGTGAATAAAGGACACCATCCCTGTCGGGAGAGTCTCTCTGTGATATTAATGGGTTCCGTTAGTAGGCCAAGGGCAGCAGGAGATGAGGGGCTGTGAGCAGGAGGCTGGGTCAGGGAGCCGCTATCCAGGGCAACCTGGTGTGGGTTTACATAGATCACATTTGGGGACCATAATGTCCCCTAAGTGCAGTAAAACATGAAACTTCCTTGTTCAGTTCTTCAGGTCCCCATTTGGATAACCTCAATTTTATAAAAAATCTGTGAATGCAATCAAAAAAGAAGTGCCAAATGTCTTGTATTTATGATGGTTTCTTATGGTTAAGGTTAGGGCTGGGTAGAGGTTAAGGGTGTCGTGATTGGGATTAGGGTTTTTCCCATAGAAATGAATGGACGGCCCCCATTTAGATAGGAAGACCAACTTGTGTGTGTGTGACAGAGAGAGAAAGTGTTTCTTTCAGTGTAGGGATGGCTTGTTTGTGCCTAGCGACAGTCTTACTGCAGATGGTGAGCGATGAACCCAGCTACAGCTAGTTACAGGAGGGCCTTGCTGCTGTGTGCCTGCACTGTCACAGCACCGCTCTCACAATGCTGCATGCTGGGACATTCTGCTGCATTCTCTATGCCTGTTTGAGCCTGCATGGCTGGTTCGTCCTCCGTGACCCTGCCGTAGCCCTGCGATTTCCCCAGGCCACACTGCAGGCGTGTCCTTCACTTTCTTCCCCGGCATGCAGGCACAGTGAACGGCAGCCACAGCCGACCGCAGAGCGAGAGCAGTGGGGAATTCAGCCTCAGCCTGGACAACGAGGCCTGGTCCAGTGGCAGCAGCCCCGTGCAGCAGCCTCTCTCGCAGCGTGGATCTCGGCAGAGCCCCCTGCTCCTGCGCAGGAGCCTGGAGCCCCCAAGCGCCCAGGCCAGGAGGAGGACTGCCTCACCGGGGAGCGAGGTGATGTCCCTGCAGCAGTTCCTGGAGGAGAGCGTTAATTTGCCAGAGGTGACCTACAAATGACAGTAATACCAATCATCACCCCTAGGAGGGCTTCCTGTGGCCTGCAGTTACAGCACATCACCACTGGGTTGCTTTATACTTTTATTGCACTTAATGTCAACACAAAAAACAATGACCAGTAAAATTTTAAAATCTCAGTAGTACATTACATACTAATATACTAGTCTAAAGTCTGGACACACCTGCTTTTAATGCATTTGTCTCTCTTAGCTGCTGTTCATCATTGAGGCAATGCAGTAGTACACATTACATACTGACCAAGGCCAATGACCAAGAGGCATGTTCATCTCAATTTTCTCATTGTAGATCCTCAAAATGGCCTCCTTTTGCTTTGATGACAGCATAGGATTCTTTCACCCAGCTTCCAGATGTAGCCACCTGGAATGCTTCTCCAGCAGTCCTGAAGGGGTCGACCCAACTCGCCCCAAACCAGCTCTGTAGAGTTTAGGTCTGGCAGATTACGGGACCAGGTCACAGTACTTACCGCATAAGCTCAAGCTGTACTTTGGGTTATGCTGTTGAAAAACAAATGATTTTCAGTAGGTGTGTCCAGCCTTCACTGGATCTGTAATGCTTGAAAGAGGGTAAGATTATTGCATTTTCCTTTGTACTAAGTGCCAGTGTGTGATGGTCTCCCCTCAGAATGGCAGCCAGGAGACCCTGGCCACAGAGTCCTCTCGACTTTCAGCGGACTCCAATGAAGTAGTGCGGCGGGAGCGGGGCACACGTGGCATCCTGCGCTCGGCCAGCGGGAGGGTACCGGCCACCGACTCCACCTCTGAGAGTCGGGTATCCAAAGCGGGACGTCCCAGCCTGCGTAAAGCAGAGAGCACGCGTGTCAAAGGCTCGAACCCGATGCGGCCTGCACTGAACGCCCAGGGCAAGGCGGTCTCCGTGTCGGAGCGCTTGGACGCTTCCTCGTCCACACTGCCTCGCGCCAGCAGCGTCATTTCCACTGCCGAAGGCTCCACACGCCGCACCAGCATCCATGACTTTATGTCCAAGGACACACGGCCTCCTGTATCTGTGGACCCAGCCCCAACCAAGGCCAGCCACCGGGGGCAGGCCGCATCCAGTGAGTACCCCCCAGCCCCCATGCCCACCCCAGCCCTGCCCAAATCCACCAGCCTACCCCTGACAGGCAGCACTGCCCAGGGCAAAGGTCCAGAACTCTCTAGCTTGGATTCGTTCCTTGGCTCCACATTCACTGTAGATTCCGTCTTTATGGACACCATTTTCAGTGAGCCGTCCTTCAGCAGTCCTGGTAAGAGCCAAACATTCCTGTCCCTCAACACCTCCCTGGTCAGTAACATCAGCGGCCCGCCCATCAAACACACCTCCCGGCCCGTGAGAGTCGGACACGAGCCCCAGCCGGTAACGAACCCGGTTTCAGGCGCCCCTGACCGTAAGACTAACGGTGATGACACAGGTGCCGATGCGGAGGCTGCTGAGGCGGTGTCTCCATCCTTGACCTCTGAAGACAGCCAGTCCCTGTGGTACGAATACGGCTGTGTTTAAACGTAGGCCCTGCCTGCGACCTAGACCCTGGTGCAGATTCAGAGTCCTTTGCAACCACTGGATCAGCACTGCCACGCATTCACACTCCTGCCACTGGCAGCCAAACATCCGTCTTCCGAACTACGGTTCTCCAAGGGAGAAGAACACAGAATAAACTGTTCATTTTGAGCACATTCATCCATGCATGAGCAAAGGCCTCCAGCTGGGGCACCCATCTGCTGTTCCACTCCTGTGCTCCCTGCTTCTTTGATTTTATTTTTCTTTTATTTTAAATAAAGCAGTAAACCTGTTTTGCATGGTTCTGTTGAAGCATCAGCTTTTTGTCTTGTGGTTGACGTGTCCACGTGGTCTGTCTTCTCCAGTCGCTGTCTGGACTTTCAGTACTCAAGTGGGCATCTCTAACCTCTTGCCTGGGTGGGGGCTTTGCTCTCTGGTCATGTGACCCTAACTTTGTTATTGCTGTCACTTCAGTCTGACTTCTTAATGGATTGGTGGGGAAGAGCGGGGAATGAAATGATTCATGGGAGAGGGGCTCCGATCTTCAGATTCAGTTTGTATGTATGAACTGAGATTGTACATAGAACATTAGAACGTCATGGTTTAATAATGACTGTTAGGTCCTTTGAGATGCCCTGTGTGACAGACAGCAGGTGGGCAGTACAGCCGCTATGCTGTTTGAATAGGCGCACAACAAAATGACTGCTTCTTACCTGCTTTGCTACTATGTGGACCGACATTGGTAATGTTTAGGAAAAAGTCAAGTTGACTGCCCTTTTTGGAAGGGAGCCCATAGCAGAATCCTGGATTTCAGGAATGGTCGCGTTTCAAGCGAGACCAGCCGAGCGTCTGTAGTGCTGACAGCGTAGCAGGAGGCTTTCGCGTGACATCGAAGAGCTTTATAGAATAAGCTGCATGTTTCGAGCCCCAGTGTCCGGGTCTTAAATAGAACTGAGCTGATTATACATGTAATGTGAGTCCCTTGGACTGCATTTTACCGATGGTATAAGTGGCAGTTTGTTCCGTCTGCTTTGTTTCTAGCCCTGTTAATTTTTTTTAAGTATATGCATCTCAAGGATTCACTTTTTTTATTATTATTATTATTATTATTATTATTATTTTCCTTTATTTGCTTGTATCCTTCATTCTCCAGTTGCAGATGTATAATGTTTTTTGTGGGCTGTGTTCACCTTTTGCTGTGAATGTACCTCCCGCTGTTTTGGTGTATATCCTGAGATTTTGGGACTTCCGTCCTGAAATCCGCCTGCTGCATGTCGGCCGCTCTGCATCAGTATGCGGTTTAGGTTTCCCTCCCTGTGCGTGCCTGGCTGCCATTTTGATTCACGCAATCAAAATGAACATGTGAACATGCTGCTTTTGCTGTGGGGAAACAGATCTTTTGGTTTCATTCAGGAAAAACAATTACACACTTTCCACGAGCTGCCAGGGATGTGGACGTAGAGAAAAACACACGTTGTGCAAAAACATTTAAATATATCTTTTAGTTTTACAGTCATTGCTTCATGCTAAATTAGCTGCCACCACTGTGAGCAACACTAACCACATTAACAGAGTTATGCTAGTGCACAGTCAGCGTTGACTTTTACTGGAAGGTAACTGGTTTTATGTGGTGACAGTTAGCTAGCCTGTTGGGTAAATACTAATTTAGTGTGGCTGTCAGATTATCATAAAAGATGCACGATGGTGATATAATGAATGGGGCTTTTTGAGGGGGTTTGTGCGTTTGTTTGTTTTCCCATCACTGTCACAACAGCTGATCGCACATGTAACCAGCCGTGTTCATGAATAATTGAAAATGCCTTTATTCTGCAGATGTGGAAGGTTTTCCTGAGCGCAGAAAGTCAAAAAGCAGGAGCGGGGAGAGACACAGCTCCCAGACATAGAGCCCCCCTGCCACTGGCCGCCGCCCTACTGGGCCCCAGGGGTGAGTGTCCTGCCATAAGCAGAGCGGTGGCTGTTTGGGGACAGTGACAGGGGCCCTAACCCCCCCACAGCGCCTCGCCGCTCGCGGTGTGAACCGGCCCTCCGTCCAAGCCGGATTCCTCTGCGGTGCACAAGGACGGCGACCTGGAGCCTCTGCGGGGACACTTTGCGTTTCGTTGTACCCCCCCTGCCCAGCAGAGGAGGTGCTTCCAAGCACATCTGTCAGTGGCTCTTTTGTTTACATCAGTTTTCTTATTCTGTTCTGTTTTTTTTTTTTTTTTGATTTACTAAAGTGTACTGGGAACAAGTCTGTGTTGATGACACTGAGTCTGTGTTGGGTGGGTTATGTGAACAGAACCTGAAAAGCATCCCTGCATGACACTCCTGCCTGACAGGCTCCCCCCGGTTCTGGGTGCTGGTGTTTTCACATGATCATCTCTCCTCTGCTAACTCACTTTCTCCTGTCCCTCTTTTCTCTTCACTCTGTCCTTACTGCCTCATCAAGAGGGAGGGAATCTTTCCCATCAAGCTGTTTCAAGCCCGTTAAAAAATAAAGTCCCCTCTGAGAGTGTAAATCCTGTTTTATATAAACTTCTTAAGAATCCTTCAACTAGACTTTCCTATCATTCCTTGAATCAAGGAGAAAAAATGACTCCGTCTTAGAAATTTTATCGTGGCAATTTTTTCTAAGTATTGAATCTGGCAAAAGCACTGCCGCACAACTGACAAACCGCCGACACACGTGTGCCGAGGACCAGAGGTCTGTGCTGATGCTATCACCTGGGAAACGGAAACGCGTCTTTCCATAGAGCCAGAGGATTCGTGCTGCCACTTCCTGGGCTCACCCAGCCTCTGCCATCTGCCGCCCGCAGGCTGTACACAGCAAGCATGCACATCCTTCCGACGTGGGATGGCTGAGCTTCTCCGCTCAAGATTCTGCACAAAGAAAAGCATGTGGACGCCAGAGGGGGGAAAAAATCAAACTGGTTCCAGTGTGTACCGCATGGAGCATTCTGTTACCAGGTGCCCCCCCCTCCCAGGAATGCAGACCTTGTCAAAAATGTTCTGTGTCTCCCATAGACCAAAACGCCAGGAGAAGCACTGCACCTTTTTCAGTTTTTCATTCTCGCTGTGAGTTTCCATCCGTTGCTGTGAGTTCAGAGCACCCCCTGGGATGGGCTGTGCAGGCCACCAGCAGCACAAAGGATCCAGCCGGTGTCTCTGTCCATTCTGATCGTTGCTCTAGTTGGGAATGACTGACTTTCAATAGTTCGTTCCTATTTTCCACTGTTACTTTTACATAAAGGCATTCTGATGTGAACAACCAGTGTGACTGATGTTTTTCCTGTTCTCAAGCAGTGTCGTGGCTACGTAGCTAAACAGCCGAATGATGCAGGATGCTTTGTTTCTAAATGAAGCTGAGCTTGTGTGACCTTGTTCATGGGATTTGTTGTGGTGGTCTAGACTCTTATCATGGTACAAATGGTACTTGGCATACAAAACCGTTGAATGACATTGAGCGGCTGATATTAAGCTGTGCAGGAGTCTTAAGCAGATGCTTACGTAACATTAAACTAAACCAATTCATCTGTTTAACACCAAAAATAATACATCGTTTCTCCTGTTTTGGCCAATCTTGTGTCAAAGGCTGTAACATTGTGTTATTTAGCTTGTAATTTTGGGATTTTGTCCAAGACCAAATATATCATCTGCTAGTACAGCTGTCTGTCCTGTATGCAACAGATTTTAATAGACATTTTCCTACATGTACCAGTAAGCTTTGCAGTAATATACCTTCACATTGTATGTACGAAAATGACAAATCACTGGTAGCACTTCATGAATGACTAAGATGCACTGAAACCTCACATGGGAACATATGACTCCTCGAGAATGAACCTGATTTCCACCAAATGAAGTCTGAAGTATGGAAATGGAGTTGGAGTAGAATGGCATCCATCCCAGGATGCTGCAGGTGATGGGGCATTTGAGAAGACGACCAATAGACCTAGTTTGCTGCAGGAGATGGATATTACACAATTCAGTGGTCATTCTCTCACAAAACATTAATATACCCCATAGTAAAATTTATTCTGCAGGGCATAAATTCCTTTTAATGCCAGAAAATTAACTAAAATCAGTTACAGTAAAAAAAATAATTGCCTGAATTACATTCGATGATAACATTTTGATTGCAGGCAGCCACTTTTCAGCCAGCAATGTACCACATAACTTGAGCCAGAGCTGAGTCTTCTAATCAAAGCTCTGCAGAATAGGATCATGTCCTGTTTCCCTTAAGAATTTCAGTAAATCTTCTGGTGTCAACCCCATAGTGGCTGCGTTGGTCATGGGGTGAAAATACACCCTTTCGTGACCCCCAGTCACCAGGTCGCTGTCCAGCACACATTTGACGCTTTTATCCTGGTCGCAGAAGAGTGCCAAAGCCGTGGCACAGCCCTGGGCCACTTTCAGCTTCTCCAGCATGACCGATTCCTCGGCAAAGCGGAGGTTACCGCTGCCAACACCCAGCTTCTTGGCCAAGTCGTTCAGGTTTAGCTGCCGATCATGTCGGGTGGACACGAGCCAAAGGCCCTTCTTCTTCTTGTCCTTGAGAAAAAGGTTTTTCGTGACGGCTCCCTTAAGGTGCTGCACGTGCGGCATCATTTCCTCCACGGTAAACACCTAATGTGGTAAAAAAAAAAAAAAAAAAAAACATTCATATGATAATCATATCTGAACAAGAAGTTCAAATTATACAGTATAGATATTTCTTCTCTATATAATTCAAACTGCAAGTTTACAATAGAGTAGTTTGTATATTTGCAAAACACTAGCATACTTCACAGTAGTTTTTTCACCGAACAGCAGAGTTGATGTGAGATGCGTTTATTAATGAATAAAACGGTGTAACTCGTATAATAAGGGGGCAGGATGTTGCTCCGTGGGCTAAGCCTGCGTGCCTGTAATCAGAAGGTCACAGGTTCAAACCCAGCCTCAGCCTGCGGGTCCTTGAATAAGGCCCTTAACCCCCAGCTCCCTGGGCGCCGCTTCGCAAAAAAATAACTTACTCTATGAAAAAGTGCAAGTTGAGGGAGGCGTAAAGACAATTTCCCTACGGGGATCTATTATTATTATTATAATAAGTCATTCAAAAGTAATTTCTGATTGCAGATGGCTCCCTCTGGTGGTGCGCTGTGGGTATAGCAATGCTAGGATTCGGTAGGAACCGATCGCTTTTTTGATTTCTGCGCCCTCTGGCGTCCTATATGGGCATATCAGAGTCGCGTGCCACGACAGCCGAAGCTTTCGAAATCCTTGTATAAATGCAGTCCATGGTATCAATATTTTTAACTAATCAGATCGAAATTAATTTTATTTCTAAGCAGCATCATTACCTCCGGGTGGTCAACGCAGACCGTTTCAATGTTAAGCTGCTTTAGGTACTCCTCCAATTCTGATCGAAGTCCTGGTGATCCCATCTTAAACTTCTATGAAAAATAAAACCTTCGCTTTAAAATGCAACTTAGACGATGTAATAAAAACCCTTAGACTACTTTTCTTTACGTCGGTACTTGCCGCCTGCACCGAAAATCACAAACACTGCATCCGCATTTTTGGCCCTAGTGCGCAAGCGTGACACAGCGGCGTAAAACTAAACCGGTTTTTCGCTCAGATAACCTAAAGAATGAGGTAAAATTGCAGCAGAGAAAGAATTGCTGTATAATTATAGTGTTGCTGAGTTTTGTTTATTGGATTTGTCTTCATGCTGTTATGGACTAAAATATAGTTTATATTTGATAGTTTTCAAATATCAGGTTCCATTTCATTACTTATTATACTATATATTATAGATATAAAATATGTTGGAATCTTTTTATTCACTATCTTTACCATTATTTTATCATTCTAATTAAATTTGACAAGCAATGCAAAATTTATTTATCAGCGACCTTAAAAGACTCCAAAGGAAGCAGTGAGATGCGTTGTGAGTCCGGCCGAACTGCATTTTGGGTAAATGTGTCATGGCGCCACACATGGTGGCGTTGAAGTGTCATCTGAATATAACACTGAGCTCTTTCTCTCCTGCCGGTGTAATATTGTGCTTTAATGATTTGGTGGCGCGTCGAGAGTCAGTATCAATAAATCAGCAGGTGAGCGAATTTTCTCGGGAATGATAGTTAGGACATTTCCAGGTGCTTAACTGTTTATAAGTGCTTTTCAACTTGGAACCAGCTCTCTGCATGAAACGCATTCGTTTTAAAATAGTGTACATAAAGAGATTTAATAAGTACAGTGTTTCGTTACAAAAGACATATTTGCCACAGTATGTGCTGTTCATTTTGTTCTGTGTCACAAGCATCAAGAGGTGCAATCACAGCTGTTTGGTGTCCAGGAACGTGATTTTTATGTCGGAACACATATCGTAGCACGTACTTTACTTAGACCTGCATATAGTGTCGTTATGCACCGAAAGCCTTTAGTTGTTCTTGCAGTGGCGATAGAAATGTGATCAGTGAGCTAAATGCATAAACGTTGGCATTCCCCAAGCAGTCCAGGGCACCTCCTATGCAATCTTTTCAAAGTAGCACAGTTATTTAACTAAACCTAAAGCTTCACTGACACCTAGAAAACCGGCAGGTACTCTATACTGGTCCATGCAGAACAACGCTGTGAGTCCATGTGCTGTGAAGTCAGTAAATATTAAGCTTTTGTTGCTGTTGGCAGTGAGCGATGATGAGCGTGAAGGTCCTCCTCCGGTTGGAGCTTCTGCTCTGCCCCAGCCGTGCCCTCGGCCGGCTACGTGCCCTACCCTTCACGGAGGTACAGAGGATGATCTGGAGGGCCTCCTCCTGCAGCCTGACCCCCATCAGACCCCCTCTGTGCTCCTTGCTCGGCTCCAGCCTCGCTGCGCCTGCATATGCCTCCCCCCACACCCACACTCGCCTCCTGGCCACCAAACCTGTAAGAATCTCCCCTTTCATCTCCTGCCACCGATACGATTTAAGATGGATGTAATTGTTGTTGAAATTCTGCATCCCCCCCTTCCTCCTTAGAAATCATTTAATATCAAAAATATCCACCTTCTGGTGGTTGGCCAGTAAGACCTTTTTAAATAGACCTTTTTAAATCACATCCTCCATGATTTTTTTTTTTTTACGTGGCAGTGGGAGACGAGTTTAAAAATGATATTTTCCTCGTCATCAGGCTAAAGGACATGGAAAGGTCTCAAAACTCAAACCGAAGCAGGAGCAACAGGAGGTGGAGATCAAGAAGAGCATGACGTTGGCCGAGCTGGCAGGGGCCATGAAGAAAGACAAAGGTGTGAATAGTCTGGGGTCTTTGGACCTGCACATCCTGATTTTGATCAGCAGGCGTGATGGATTTTGCGCTGCCTCACCAGTTTGCCATTTCAGATCATGTGTATGAAGCTCTTCTGCACACCTCCATGGACGTGGACGCCCTGGAACCCGACTCTGTCCTGGAGGAGAAGTGGATAAAGGAGGTGGTCAAAATGTCCGGCATGAAGTTCAAATGGGCGACGCTGACGGTGGACAGAGACCGGGAAAGCAAGGACGTGGAAAGACAGTACGGCTGTTTTTGGACACGTTGTCATCGTATCTCTTCACAGGGAGAGTCTAAGGACACTCTCAGCTTTCACTACAGATATGACATCATGCCTAAGATGTATTCAGCTGTCAGAAACTGCATTTATATGAGAGCAGGGTCATATTTAAGTCTCCACATCTTCATCTGTGCCAGATCCCCCCCCCACCCCGCAGTATTGGTGTCCCGCCCCGCTGTTGTCACCATCATGGGCCACGTGGATCATGGCAAAACTACTCTGCTGGACAGTCTGAGGAAGAGTCAGTTGGCGGCCATGGAGGCTGGAGGGATCACCCAGCACATCGGGGCGTTCCTGGGTAGGGGGCACTGCTGAGCGGTATTCTTAAAGTCGTGTGAGTGACTGCTGCTAAATGCAGGTGCCTGGTGTTTAAAGAGCTTGTCTTGAGTCAGGCACTGCTTTCGTAACCACGGTGGGGATAAGTTACAAAAGAAAGTAAAATGGTTTAGTTTGTAGTATAATCTGTGATGTATTATAATGAATTAGTGCTGTTAAAGTCAGACGTGGTCTTGGTTGTGATTTGCAGTCCAGCTTCCCTCTGGGGAGAAGATCACGTTTTTGGACACGCCCGGACACGCGGCCTTCTCCGCCATGCGAGCCCGCGGGGCCCTCGTCACCGACATCGTCATCCTGGTGGTGGCAGCGGACGACGGCGTCATGCGGCAGACCGTGGAGTCCATCCAGCACGCCAAGAAGGCGGGAGGTACTGGGCGAGCCCGGCTTGCGGTGGGCGGGGCTTAGACCGTGCCACTCTGACCTTCCCGGCGCTGTTCTGTCCTCAGTGCCCATCATAGTGGCAGTAAACAAGTGTGACAAGAAGGATGCCGACCCCGAGCGCGTGAAACGTGAGCTGTTGGCCCACGGCGTGGTGTGCGAGGAGCTTGGGGGGGACGTGCAGGCCATCCACGTGTCTGCCCTCAAGGTCAGCGCTAAAATCTCCTACAGTATTTCATGAGGTCTTAAATGTCAGGTTGGTTGGAGTGAAAGAAAACAAAAAATCTAGAGGAGGCTTCAGAACCGGCCTCTTCTCACATGACCCTTCGCCTGCTGCAGGGGGAGAACCTGCTGGAACTGGCTGAGGCCACCGTCACCTTGGCAGAGGTGCTGGAGCTGAAGGCCGATCCCACAGGCCTTGTGGAGGGGACCGTCATCGAGAGCCGGACCGACAAGGGCAAGGGGTGGGTCCGCAGGCTGCTGCTTGTTAGCACGCTAAGACAGAGCCATACATACTCACCCATACAGCACTGGACATGTCAGCTCTTAGCATGGTGCCTGTTAGCATGCTAACACAGAGCCACATAGTCTTACCTGCACAGCACTGGACATGTCAGCTCTTAGCATGGTGCTTGTTAGCATGCTAACGCAGAGCCACATAGACCTTGTGTTAGCCTGTCAAGAGGTTCAGGCCTGCAGTGGCGTATTATCGTGATATTGCAGTGGCCACACATTAGTCACATAATGAAAGGATGCGATGATTTCTTGACAATTTCATGGCTTAAAATAAGATTGACAATGTTTAGGGTGCCGTTTCACATCTAAACAAACTAAAAAATGACTGATCCATGTGATTAAATATTTGTCTGATACAGGACTACAGTCTTCGTTAGGAATACGTTTCGTCCTCGTGCTCTGCATGTGCAGCGAATCGGCCTCAGTAACACGCGGATTTATAATATAAGATAAGGAACAAACTATTTATTTCATCCTGTTATTGCGGGGGGAGGCATCCTGCCCATTTCTGACATCCCTGCAGGCCTGACATCTGAAGTTGTCATCTGTAAATATTCTGATTTGTTGTGTGTGTGTGTGTGTGTGTGTGTGTGTGTGTATATAGTGTGAGTCTATTTTGGTACCATGGTATTGTGCTATAAATAGTATAGACATTATACAGGTTTGCTGATTATCTCTTTAGCGTTTTTTTCAGTTTTCCGAGTCGCATATTAGTAGATGTAGATTACTCTGGCACCATAGATGGATGACCACCTCCCCCCACCCCACCTCCCCCCGACAGCCCCGTTACCACGGCGATCGTGCAGCGTGGCACCCTGAGGAAGGGCTGTGTTCTGGTGGCGGGGGCCACCTGGGCCAAGGTGCGCTTCTTGTACGATGAGAACGGCCAGGTGGTAAGTGAGGCCGGGCCCAGCGTCGCCGTGGAGATCGTGGGCTGGAAGGAGCTGCCCGCAGCGGGGGAGGAGATCCTGGAGGTGGACAGCGAGGTGAAGGGCCACCATCGGCCGCCTGCCGTCAGTTAGCTTCACACAAACTTAGGAAAGTGAAATCATCACAGTTTGCTTTTCTAAAAATGGCCCCTTTTTACATGGATGGAAGTTGCAGGAATTGCTGCAGTTGATAATGTAAGATCAGCCTTGTGGTTAGAAAGGCCTGTGCTTTGACACTGGGCCCGGTTCGGCCAGCAAAGGGCACGCGAAGTGGTGGAGTGGCGCGGCTTCATGGAGAACCAGGAGAAGCTGCAGGAGGACAAGCAGGTGATTGAGAGCAAGCAGCAGCAGCACGACGAGGCCTACCAGAAAGAGCGCCAAGCTACGGCCCACTTGTCCTGGAGGCAGAGGAAGATCGCCATGTACAAGGCCAACAAGCATCTGATGAACTCGCGGCCCAGCGAGAAGGCCGGCGGTGCGGACCTCTCCCTGCCCATCATTGTGAAAGGTGCGGACAGTCATGGGGGTGCGGGGCGTACGTCATGGCGGGGCATCATCCAGAACATTCTGTGAAACGAGCACTTTCTTTTTTCACAATACGTCTGTCTCCATCCCTACGCTTCTTTTACGCTAGCATTAAATTAAAAATGATAAATTCTCTGCATTTAATGTGTGTAAATGTTCCTGCAAAAATCCGTACAAGCCTTGGCGTATGTTTGTAGGTGATGTGGACGGTTCTGTGGAGGCCATCATGAACATCTTGCAGAGCTACGACGCCGCCGAGCAGTGTCAGCTGGATGTCGTGCATTTCGGGGTGGGAGACGTCTCTGAAAACGACCTCACCTTGGCCGAGACCTTCTCAGGTAAGCTCTCTCTGCCTCTGATTCACTTAGCAGGCCCTCTGAGTACTGAGGTTGAACTGAGAGCTCCAAAGCACCACAATCTAAATACCACAGGTCTAAAGCCCATTCTTCTCTCTGGTCAGGCGTTATTTATGGCTTCAACGTGAAGGCCAACAAGTCTATTCAGCAGAAAGCCTCCAAGCAGGGAATTCAGATCAAGCTCCATAAGATCATCTACAAGTTCATTGACGACCTCAAGGATGAGCTGAGCAACAAGCTACCTCCAACTGTGAAGCAGAACGTCATAGGTGCTGAATCTTTGTATTGATTTGTGAATTGTGCAGTGAGACCTTCAGACTTGCAAGTTGTTTCCAGCTTTGTCAAGAGCGTGTGGTGTTTCGACAGGCGAGGCTACAGTGCTGGCTGCTTTTGAGGTGACCATGGGCAAGAAGAAGGTTCCAGTCATGGGCTGTAGGGTCAAAAAGGGTGAACTGGACCGCAAGAAGAGGTTTAGGCTCGTCCGTAACACTGAGATTCTCTGGGAAGGTAAGATGACCAGGCTAACATTGCAGAACTATGAAAACACAAGTCAGTTTGACCTAAAAATGGGGCAGTCCATTTTCTAATTCACACAGCGGGTGATTTGACATTTATACCTTGTCATTTTCTTGTAGGTTCCCTGACATCCATGAAGCACCTGAAGAATGACGTGCAGACAGTGAAGAATGGGATGGAGTGTGGGCTGTCCTTGGATAAGAATGTGGACTTCCAGCCTGGGGATGAGCTTCTGTGTATTGAAGATGTAAAGGTAGAACAGAAAGTTTCCTGGGATCCAGGATTCTAGAGGGATGTGGAGGTTGAATGAGGGAGAATCCCTCAATGGATGTTCAATGTTGTAAAAAGTGTGTGATGTACTGAAATTATTTAAAATCACTTTTAATTAAAAAGGAATTAAGCTGTCAAGCATGTGTAGATGTGCAATAACTTCTGCTACTATATCCTAGTTGACATGATGTGGACTTGGGACAGTCTTAGTTCTATTCTGAGTGAACCCAGTGTGAAATGACGAGGCACAGCACAGCAAATATCTCAAGGCTATTTATTTACTCCAGTCCAGTCCGCGCTCACTTGTCCTCAGGCTTGTTGAAGCAGTAAGTGAGGCAGCACTTGCCGCAGTAGTGCCTGTCAAAGTGGCTGGCCATAAACACGCCGGCGCCACACTCCTCCGCGGGGCACTCGCGGCGCAGACGGTGGATCTTGCCATTTTCGTCAACCTGGGGGGAGAATTAAGATCATGAGGCTACTCAGGTCTATCATCCTACGACGGCGAGAATAACCTGTTAGTCTGACTGGGCAACCGTCTAAAATCACCTTAATAGATTACCTAATCTACTCTACAGAGAAGCACCACACGGCCATCATCCAGGACCAGCTGGGCACTGCAGGAGGTCCTACCTTGTAGTACTTGAGCACAGCCAGCTTGACCTTCTTCCTCTTGTGTTTGTTCTTCTTGGGCGTGGTGTAGGACTTCTTCTTCCTCTTCTTGGCGCCACCACGCAGCCTCAGCACCAGGTGCAGAGTGGACTCCTATACACAGACAGGAGCCCAGTTGCTGTCCAACCCCAGCTATCCAGCAAAGTCCAATTCCCCATCTCCCAACCATACCATTACATACACCAAGTCAAGAGGGGGGAGGCCATCAGTGCAGAAAGCAGACTCACCTTCTGAATGTTGTAGTCAGACAGAGTACGTCCATCTTCCAGCTGCTTGCCAGCAAAGATCAACCGTTGCTGATCAGGGGGGATACCTGCAAAGAGGCACTGGTATTACATTAAGATGCTAAACCTGCCGAATTAAGGCCACCTAAACACCGTTATAAATCCCGCAAAACTTGTAAATGCACAAGTATAAATCCGTACCTTCTTTGTCCTGGATCTTGGCTTTCACATTTTCGATGGTATCTGATGGTTCGACCTATTGACACACATTAGGTTGTATAAAGTCAAAGCTCATTAATCACTAACCCTGAAATAACGTAAAATGTGACCTACTTGTAAAGTAACACTTAACCGGCATGGGTTGATCCTACAGAACGTGAATTTAATAGGCGACGGAATGTCACATCGTAACTAAATCACTAATGTACGGCTATGATTGCAAAAAAATGTCGTAAAGCGATGGCAGTCCACACCATGACCTTCTTATTGGCCTTTTTCTTAATAAAAATATAATTTCATACTTGCACATTTTTATTATTTAAGCTAAATGCATCATAGGCCGAACACATCCCGGACACACGTGTGAACGAAATCACTGGCTGCGGCAATACTGAATAACAAGCTGATTAAATGACCAACTAAGCAATAGGAAAATACAAACTCCAACCCATTTACTTAAAAGTTAACGTTTTTTAATGACACCGACTGACATATCTATTTATAATGCTGAGCAATGAAGAAGAAAACCCCCGGCGGAACCCACCTCAAGGGTTATAGTTTTCCCCGTAAGGGTTTTCACGAAAATCTGCATTTTGGAACAGATTCCACCTGCACATAAAAGTAAACAGTGCTTTGAAGAACATTTCGATCGCAAAATACTTTAAAAAATCCAACTATAAGAAGACAATTTTCTAATAAATACGGAGAGCCGTAACTCACCACAAGCCTCCTGCTAATGGCGGATCATGAGAAGAGGACCACACCGGCGCGCGACAGGGTTTTCTCAACGCGCGAGCAGGGACTAGGTGTCTTAATAATGCCTGCACAAAATACTCTTTTATTGATACCAAACCTGTTTTATTTTACCATCTATATAGTTATTAAAGTGTATTATTTTGATAGAATATAAATTTTATGCATTTAAATCATTTCTAGGCGCTCACCTTTACGTTTAAACTACATTACCCATAACCACCTCACGTCTGGATTTCCTTAGTGACTTTGCTGGATACGGAATCAAACTTCCGTTTATTTTTTGTTTAGATGTACGTCACAGTTATATGCGTATATTGCCGCATAGACACGCTGAGAGGGCCAGTTTATATGGAACATTAAGATGCCGAAGTAAGAGCTACATAATTTTCTGGGTCCGGTTCATAACCCTAATCCTATTTTTTAATATATGACATAATCACTAAATTAGCGGTTTGGAAAATGGATGGATAATCACTAAATTACTATTGATATTTCTTACTAGATTTGGTAACCGTGCAGATTATTATGTTTTGCCTCTTATAAATCTACGTAATACAGCCTATTTTCGGACTGTGATCTATCATAATATATTACTCTCAACAACTGAAAATGCTATATTATATGTACTATTTTATTTAACTTTTTTCAGGGGAGGGGGAAACCTGACATCAGTTGAATCTTCCAGTGACAAAAACTTTTTAGACTCCATGTATGAGTTCATAGAAAGCGAAAAGAAGCACCTGCCATGCACCGAAGCTGATGAACAGCGCTATATTATCTACAGTGCTGCATTTGATATGGTACCAAACAAGCCAGAATGGGCGCGTGATGAACTAGTCCTTAATAAGGTGACCACCTAATCCGTGTCAGGGAGGACACTATGAGCCACTTCGGATTAATAAACTACTGTAAAACTGAAAGGTCCCTGTGTTTGGCTGAATAGTTCTTGTGCTTTTACTGCAGGGGTGGCCGATCTGGTGTGTAGCCTTTAGGTCAGCTGTTCACACCCAGGTGTGAAGACTCTTCAGCCAATCAGTCCTCTAATTAGTAATATAATTAGGGAGTTGCAGCGAAAACCTTTGCACACGCAGCGGCCCTTTCTGGGTAAGATTGGCCACCCCTGCTTTACTGGTTTGTTTCCTTGATTGAAAGACTCATCCAATGTTTCACGTTAACATTAGTGACACACGTATGATTGGACGGGAGACTGACCAATCAGCACGCAGCAAGAACTCGGCGCTTAAGTGAAATCCAGGTCCTTTTGATTGAAATGGTAGTTTGCAAATCCTGCCCTAGCTGTGTCCTTCATGCCTTGGATGATCTGGTCACCCTTAACCTAGAGAGTTCTGAAAGTATGATGAAGACAAATGAAATTCACGTTTTGTTGGAACAGATGTTAAGTTGATTTTTAAAAATCTTTTTAACTGCAGGTAATTGAGCGCACAACCGTGTATAAAATGGTGCTTGCTGCCATCAAGAGAGAATATGACAATTTCATTCAGGCTGTCAAAAGAAAGCACCGTGATACCCAGAGGGTGCAGGGAAGAGTGAAATGCATGCTGTCTGAGCCGGTCTCTCTAATCAACCACCACGAGAGATCTGCCCAGCTCCGGGAGAGGTCTGCTGCCATCGCACCTCACTTAATAAGAATATTTAAGGTGGCAGACTGCATCATGATCCTTCTGAAGTGGAAACCGTTTTCTTCAGCCTTGCTGGCATCTGGCAAACGTCCACTGCTCTTTCACCACAGGATCGCCATAATCCTAAAGGACACATTTGAGCTGCAGACTGAAATAAACAGGCTGAGGAATCTGCAGACTGAGAGAGAATCTACACAGGAGGGTGCAAGGCCATCTTTCCAGAATCCAGGTATGAACATTGATGCCATGGTTCTTATTTTCACTTATAACTTGCATTTCATGAGCACTTTCTGTGGGGGAATCAAACACACGGAAGCTGAGGCAGTCAGGATATGTTTGATGTTAAATATCCCCAACCTGCCTATTGTATCTTGTAATAGTGTTGCTTGCTATTCTGCAGGATTGTTGAATTGAGTTGTGCTTGTGGCTAAATCCAAGGCAAGAAGTAAGTCTGATTGCTAATATGCGGATTCCTGGCTCAAAGTGTCTAACCACACCTCCTATATGTAATTATGCTCTGTAGGTCTAACAGTGAAGGAGGAGATGAGGCTGGGCGGCGCAGTGGGGCACCTGGAGAGGTGGGAGCAGAAACGACCAGCGCTGCTCCGCAGCAAGGCGAGTCGGCTGAAGTCTGAGATGGACGGCAGGATGAGCGCAGAGATCCTGAGGGTCGAGCTGCTTAGGGAGAACGAGAGACTAAGCTTTCGGTGAGAATACAGAGAATGTCCCCCACATGAGGGAGCAGAGTAAACTCACTGAGTAAACTGCGGCATGGAGGTGTCTAGTGGGCCATCATGGGGATGAAACCCTGAGGGAAACTTCTTAACCCATCTTGGCTCTGAGAAGCATCTTTTAGTGGTGCTCATATGCCCTCTAGTGGTGACACATGGTATTGTACAATTTGGTTGCTATGATAGCTTTCTTGCAAACCTATGGACACCCCGGGGGGAGGGGTGTTAAACAATACTGTCGTTGTCATTTATAACGATAGAGGAGCTAAAAGAATCCAGTTAACCTAATTTCTCTGATTTAGGAACAAACAGTTGAAGTTTATTAATGACTCTCTACACTCCTGGGAGGAATCGAGAGGAGAGCTCCCATTGAAGGACTTCCTGTCCTCAGTCCTTCGGAAAACTTCAGAGCTCAAAGGTTGTCCCTCTTCGCTGTGGCAGTGAAAACGTTTGTCGTTTAGAGGCTTCCAGCATCACTCGCTCTGGTTAGCCTTGGCGTGCTATTTACCGAGAGAGAAACCATTGTGGTGATCGTCATTATATTTGCTTTATTTGTTTGATTTTAAACCTTTCTTGGTATTTTAAAGGGTATAAGCTATTGTTGACGAATGGCAAAATCTACTGTCTTCCAGGTCCGGATTCTGATACGGAAAGCGGCATGTCAGTGCCCTCTAACGAAGACATCAGTGCCTCTTGGCTGCTGAAGGAGTGTGTTGAGCTTCTCACTGTCACTTTTGCTGTTGACTAATGGTCATGGTGCTGTATAAGGTTGTCTTCAATAACTCTACAGGCTGCCCTGCGTGGTCAGCATTTCATAGCATGTGGGAGAAGGTCTTTGGATTGTGATATTTCTCCACATTGTGCCAATGTGATTGGCCCTTCCTCAGATTCGACAGATTCAGAGAAGGTCTGTTCTCGGGTGACAATGAAGACATCCCTGTTCCTGGTGCCAGGTCCCCTCAAGGCCTGCCAAGGGACGTGGAGACCGTGGAGAGGATCAGCGGTGCATCGCAACCAGTCGAAAATGGTAGCTCTCATATGAATGTGCTTCATAAGGGGTCATAACAGGCTTCTGTGACCCAAACCATCCAACAAAGATTGTGTTGCTGTTTTTATAATTAATGTAAACTGTAATTAACTGCAATGTTTTCTCCATGGAAATTAGGTTGACTTGTTTAATTAGTAAATAGGATTTCAAGCATAACAGATTTTTGAAATTAAAAATTTTAAATAGCTGTGCATTTGCAATGAAACCTATCAGTTAACTAATCATGCGCTATGTGTCTCCCAGCCGAAGGGGAATCGCTGTTGCTCTTCATACAGTCTTCGATGGCCTCGGTGCATGCTGGGATGCAGCTGCCTAGCGACGTGCTGTCAGTGGCGCTGGTGAAGTACGCCTTGCAGCACACCCGCTTGGAGCTGGTCGCACACTGGGTCACGCAGAAAAAGTGAGGATCAGACGGTAGCCTGAGGCTTATCCGACTGTTTGAAAGTGAGCAGATCCTTTAATCCTTAATGAGGACAGTAAATAATTAAAGCCATTTTGGGTGTTTGGGATGTTTTTTGTAATGTTTTCAGTTGGTACCTCGCGGACGGCACTCTGTGTGTGGTTTTACACTCCTGACCCTTTTGTGTTTTCTCACGCTTTGTGGACTCGCAGGCTGACCTGCTCAGAGACGCTGGGGGATGTGATCTGCTCGTACCGGCGTGCCAGTCCGCGGGCAGCTGACACCTGCCTGACCCTGGCACAGCTGGTGTACGGCGCCTGCAGAGCCCGCAGAAAGGCTGCAGCCTGCCTCTGCAGCAGGGGCATGACGCACGCTGCGCTGGCGATGGGCCTGCAGGACGGGACCTTCTCACTGGGTGAGGACGGTGCTGGTGCCCGATCGGGCCCAGCCGGGGATACCCACCACACCCCCCCTCAGGCCCTGAATAGCCTCTGGTTCCTGGTGTTCCCAGAACATTACCATGAAGGTGAAACCCCCTAGATGTGGCCTGGTTTCTATAACTTTAAAAACATTCGAGCACAAATGTTCAATTCAGACCTAAATTGATCACAAAAACCCTCATCTGGCTAATGCTAATCAATTATGTTAATTATTTAATATGAATATTATTTGATGTATTTAAAAAGGTACTAATTATTAAAAACAGTATTCAGATTTGATTTATAAATTCAGGTTAAATGCTGCCTCAAAATGTACAAGTGCTAGCGGCCTGCAGCAAATACCTTTCGTCCTTGATCTTTTATGCTACCTGCTGCCCAGTGTGGCAAGAAGCCAGGGAAAAGGTCCCCTCCTCCATCCGTGCAGGAGGCAGGGGTCCTGCCCATCCCCCGCCAGGCCCGCCATCTGCTCCTGACGGCAGGTGGCTGTCCGATAGGCATCAGGCTTACAGGTGGCTCCCTGGGGCCCGTCTGTGGGACCCCAGCAGATTAAGGGCCTCGTGATGTCGTCCTGTAGAGGTGTGATTGTGCTGCGCCTTTCGCAGACCAGCAATGCTCGTGTGTGTGTGAGCACATTTCTGGTCCGATCCACTCCTCCATCTCGCAGCATGTGCTTAATTAAGCTAAGCAGGCTGCCCAACAAACCCTGCCAGCATATGTTTACAACAATATTTGACATATTTGTTCTCCAGATACATATTAGCTCTGATTCAAATTCAAGTGCCCTCACCTCACCGAAAATGTTTCCAGTGAAGTCGGACCATGATTTAGTTTCTTCCCATTGATGTTTGAAATAGTGCTATTTCACGTGCCCGTGTGCAGACTGCTGTCTGTCTCAGCTGTTTCCTGTTTGCAGATGACTACTTGTACCTTCTGAAGAGCTGTCCCAGTTTGGTCCTGATCCAGGGCCTGACCACGGAGCGCCATGGCCGACCGGCTGTCCTCTCCCTGGGTTTGGTCGCTGATGCCCTCCTGGCCAGCGGCAGGGAGGAGCTCGCCTTCCAGCTTCTGGAGAGCATCCGCAGCGGGACTCCAGGTGAGCAGACATGGGCCGTCCCACCCAGCTGGGCTGAGAGTGAAGCCCATTCACTACTAACAGGCAGTCTTACAGCTGACACGGCGCACCAACAGCAGGGTCCTCAGCCAGAAGGTGAATGCTATATAAGGTGTAATGGGGAAATGCAAATACAAAAAATATATGCAATATCGTACACTAAACCACAAAGCATAGACCCATGTGAAGATGCTGGTTTAAGCAGGTCTTCTGGAGTAAGTGGATATGGACTTACCAGCAGTTTCCAGTGATCCAGTAACAGCCCTTCCTTTTGAATATAACCCTTAAAGGTATATGCACCTTACCGGGTTTAGAAAAAAACCTATGCTTGCCCCCCTGCCTGATCAGAAAGGTTTTTGCACCCTGGGGCTTGATGGGTATCAACTCGCACAGATGGTGATCTTAAAAATGAGGGAAACGCGCTGTGGACGACTGGCAGTGTGACTGGGGGAAGGTATTTCTCTATCTCAGCTGTATTGTCTGCTCTCCTTCACCAAAGTGCGTCTTTAGCTTGAAGAACGTTGGCTGCAGTGTTGCTTCCGAGCCTTTTAGTTCAGCTTGAACACACACAGCTCAGTTAGCCAGCTAACTACCAAACCAGTCTTGGTAATTATCACCAGCCTTGACAATCAAACTTGAAACTCGATGGTTTTGTTTGCGATATTCGCAAATGCCAATGGAGACAGATGCCATGCGGGAGGAAGCGTGGCTCTGGGTTTCCTCAATGCGTGTCTGTTCACTTGCACGTGACTGAATGAATGAAGACTGCGACTTGGCGCTTGTGAAACTTGTCAGTCATCGCATCAGTGTTGCTGGTAATTAATCCCCTTGTGCAGTTCAATTAGTAAGATTATACTTGTAATAGCAAACAACATTCATACATTTCAGTTCTTTTGGCGATTTTATGGGGGAAGGCGTGTAGTCGGAGCAATCGCTCGCGGTGCCACGTCACACGGAGTCAGGTGGGTGAATGGATGGATATGCTCATAACGTTTCTGTCCAACTCCTTAAAGTGTAAAAGGCTGGACGAGGGTACATGCAGTGGGGCAGTGATGTCACTTCCTGTGAATGCGGCTGCTGTGGCTTGTGGAGGTGGCTGAGTCATTCTCTCCGCTCTCTGCCAGGCTTGTAGCCTTATTGCAGCTTTTAACCCCCCGGTGCTGTGTAATCAGATCGCTCCCCCCCCCCCCCCGCCGCTCTGCGGCCGGTTCTGCCGCAGGTGCCCTGCAGGAGGCCATCCTGGCAGATGTTGGATGGACACCAGAGGGGTGGGGTGAGATTGCCAAGCACTGCAGACAACAGGACAGGTCCCCACTGGCCCAGGAGATCCTGACGGTCCTGACCTCCCGAGACGGCACTGTGCTGTTGTCACCAGATGCTGAGGGTGCCAAGCTGATGGAGCATGTGTTCATGTGAAGAGATGGCCACTAGAGGGAGACATGGGGCCAAAACTCTGTATGGAATCTGACGTAATGTAGTGGGTGGAGGGAGACTGGTTGGATGGGGGGCAGGGCATCACAGTTCCAGAGTGAATGGAAAGCTCAGTGCTGTTCACCAGCTTATAATCCCGTGCCCTGATGCCTCGGTCTATAAAGCACTCACGGCTAGTTAAACCAATGGCATCCCTTCGTTCCGAGCACCCGGCTTGCCATTGGCCCTTACCCATCTCCCAACAACAGCTGCAGCTGGTAGGAGGATGAAGGTGAACTGGCAAGAAATCTCCAAAAATACAGCGGGTCCTTAGCTTCAGATGGAAGAGGAGGAGCAGGTATCCGTTAGCGCGAGCCCTTGGCCTGAATTATGTTATGCCTGTAAGGCAGTTCTCTTGCTGGAAAAAACGCCTGTATCCTAACAAAGGAAAGCATTGTATGATGTACAGGTTGTAGGTTTGAATCCCTGGCACCTTGCATGAATTGTAACACTCACTTTGGATAAACATGTAAGATAAATGAGTTAAATGTAAAATAATGCACTGTTATAATGCTGGTTCTTTTTTCCAATTGAAATGTTTTTTTCAAGCATATAAGAAACAAAGAAAGCCCGACGTGTCCGGCCCTGTGTCTGGCCCTGTGTCTGGCCCGTCCCCGTAAACATGCCGAAGGCCGCATTCTTAGTCTCAGCACGGCCCTCGCTGTCCCAGCCTCCCCTTTGAACGTGGACAGTGTCCGGGGGCGGCGACGAGAGGACAGTGGCCTCTGTTTCTGTGCTGAGTGCTGTCACACCAGCCCGACCTCACGGGTACAAAGGGGGGGGGCCGGGGCCTGGGTCAGTCCCAGAGACAGAGGCTTCATTGTGGTCCCAACGGAGGGGAGGGGTGGGGGGGCAGCGTGTTCTGATATCAGAATTCAGTGTCATTGCTGTGCCCTCTGTAGACAAACAGTGTCACTATCAAGCTCATGGAACCAACAACCCCCCCCCCCCCCCAAGCACAAACTAACACAGCTTTCTGAAATGGAATTTAGGTCATGTTGCTTAGTTGATCATTTTCAGACTTTACCCAGTTATACAACTGGATCACTGGAGTGAAATAGCAGATCGTCCTCCCTGAACTTGAACCAGAAGCATGCTTATGATGTCACTGTTAACCCTCCCCTCTAATGGTTACCCACCAATAGAAATCGAATCCCTTTGCACCTGATTTCACCCTGGATGACATCATCCTATTAAAACAGGCTATTTCATTGATTCCCGTTGCATCAAACCAATGATTGACGACACGCAGTAATTCCACCCATACTTTGATGCATTGATACCTCGTTTGCCTTTCAGGTAGGTTGTTGTTTCAAGTTCGGACAAAAATAGTTCTAACCGGATATCTCAGGGATGCCAAACAAACTTTCTTTGCTAAATCCCAACTAGAGAAAGGCGGTATTCACAGGTGACATTGCTGGCCATTAGGCATGAAAGCATTTTCCATGTGATGACAAATCAGGGTAATTGGTACTGTCATGAAGTTGTGGATTCATTAATGCTCACGTCAAACAGAAGATGAAGATGGACAACTGGTCAGGGCAACATGTTTAGGGTAACACCCTGATTTTGCTGAGCCACTGTACATGCTAATGGACTTTGAGTCTAGTTCAGAATAGATTTAAAGTCATTTTTCCTGATTGTATCTGTTTACATGCTTCTGTTGATTTGTGTAAAACAAATCATTTGATGCTGCATCATGGTGGTGCAGCCGGAAGCAGCAGGTGCTACGTGTCCCAGTGTTTGGGGCCGTGAGGAACGCCACTCGGAAGTGATTCCTCACCTGGGGATTTCGGGAACTGGGATGTCAGAATGAGGAGCAGTGCAGCCATACCTGTGTGCTCACTGGGCCGCTGAGCTGTGCACTGCACCATGCCTGTGTGCTCACAGGGCCGTTGAGCTGTGCACTGCACTGCGCTATGCCTGTGTGCTCACTGAGCCGTGCGCTGCACTGCGCTATGCCTGTGTGCTCACTGGGCCGCTGAGCTGTGCACTGCACTGCGCTATGCCTGTGTGCTCACTGGGCCGCTGAGCCGTGCACTGCGCCATGCCTGTGTGCTCACAGGGCTGTTGAGCTGTGCACTGCACTGGAAAACCTTGACCCAGGGCCAACAAGATGGACTTCACGCTCAGTTGCAGCCGATTTTTGCAAGAGAACTGATCCAAGGTCTGCCATATTTGGTCAGGCGTAAACGCCGTTGGAATCGTGCTGCAGGTATGTATGAGTATACAGCTGAGTAAGGGAATGCAGTGTGACTCCTTTAGGTTTATCTGATTTAATGGCCTCTGCACCACCATCTAAAGCTTATGTGTTTGAAAAGACAGGTGGCATCAAGACGGCAGGGAGTCGGTGGTGTGATCCTGTGTGTGGATTAGGGACCAAAGCAACCCCCAATGTAATAAATGACGATAACCTGTTTTTACATTGTGGGGATCATTTTTCAGGTCCCCACAAAGATCTGTGAATGCAGTCAAAAAACTAAAAGTGCCAAAAATCTCATATTATGTTTGGTTACTTATGGCTAAGATCAGGGCTGGGTGGGGGTTAAGGTTGATATGTTGGGATTAGAGTTTTCCTCATAAAAATGAATGGAGAGTCCCCACAAAGATATAATTACAAGTGTGTGTGTGTGTGTGTGTGTGTGCGCGTGCAGACGGTAGCCATGTAGGCTGGGGGGGGGGTCCAATGGGATGTAAAAGCTGCAGAGAAATGGGGAGGGAGAGGGGGGGGAAAATGATATAAAAACAGAAAAATGGTGGGAGGGCCTGTTATGTCAGCGTCTCCATATTCTCATCGGCCCTGCTGACTATCAGCCCCTCCCTGTAATGGGGGGGCAGTGTGGAGCAGAGCTGGGACTGGGCGGGTGTGTGTGTGTGTAGGTCCCTCTGATGCCAGTGCGCAGCTGCAGGGATAGACCCACACGGGGGGGGGAGAGACGCTCGGCAGAGACACACAGCCCTGTCTGGTACGACAACAATGCACCCGGGCGGGGCTGATTACTATCGCAGCCCGTGCAGCTAGTGTCAGCTCCATCCTACCACACAGCCGCCGTCCATCGATATGATTTTATCAGGCTTCACGTGACTGTATTTTATCAGGCTGGACATGAAGGCCAGCGGCTCGCTGGTCCTGTGGGTTTCTGTTTGAGCTTTGGGTCCGAGTCACTTGGCCAATCCCGTCGCTGCTCGGCAGGACTCCACGCTTCACATGCGGGAACTTTGACTCGAGGGGTGTTTTTAGACGCTGAGTAGCACATTAACACATGAAGTGCATAGTCACCTAGAATGTTCTAGAGGCGAGGACAGCCACTGCGCTTATTCCAGGACAAATGATCATCCCTCTAAGAGAATCGGCACAAGATTTTTTGAATATCTATCTTAAATGCCCTGAGCCTCATTCTAGAAGATTCTGTACAAATTCAGATGTTTGTGTTGTGCTTTAAATTTGAACTGAGTATTCAGGGATGCGATGGAGGCTGTTTGTTATCTGAAGCACGACAAGCATGAAGTGATGATGCTTCTGTGAGCACAGCGAGGCTGTCTGAAAGGTCTTCCTGTGTTCTGTTCTCCTCCTTTAGCAGATGTGCTAATTACCTTCATTCTGTTTGTTCGAAGTGTCTCCCCAACCTGGACGCGTGTCACCACCCATCGTGCTTTTCTCTCGGCCCCCAGTCGTATCCGTGGGGGGGCCGTCTGTGCGGGGAATCGGATTCCTCATCAGAGGTTCGGGCTGATTTGCCTGCTGTCCGTCTGATGGCAATTGCTGCCCTGAAGCCAGCAGCCTGGCCCTACTGCTTGTTTGTCTGTCACACCCTGGACTGGAATATCGTGGCTATTAAATTTGTCTGCTCGCATTTGAATATATAACATTGCAGACAGATTCTTACCAACTCCTCTTCTGTTTGACCGTCTATTATCCCATCCATTATTATTTTGCAGTAAGCAAGTCAGATGTGTGTGTCTATATTTACTCTGTTTAGAGCCTGCTGTCTTTTTTTTAACTATAATGACGGATATTTTTGCAGTTACTGGCATAATTATATTAGCAGCCCCTACCTCCTCCACATACAGAACTTACTTATGTCACTGCTCCCCCCAAGCAGGCCATACCGCTCCCAAATAAAAGTGTCGGCTAAATAGCAGGATAAATAACTGTGATTTACAATGAAATCCCACAGCACTTAAACGATGCTGAGCTTGCTGCCTGTGTATTGTTATTTTGTGCCTCTGACGAGGTTTGTGTCCAAGCTTCCTTTGCCAGCCGCCTGTCCTGATCCCGTGGAGCGATGTGACTGTCTAGCAGCATTCTGCCTTTTCTCTCATCTGCGCACCGAGCCCTTTGCTGGTCTCCAGCAGCTCCCGTATTGGCCGACCCTCCCTCCTCGCCGATGAGTCTGTTGCTGTTCCTGTGTTCCGGAATCGCAGACCCGCTTGCGTGCCTTGCATTTGGCCCCAGTGCAGGATTGCAGCAGGCTCTCTTGCGCCTCCGCCACTTGCTGCAGTGCTGCTTTCCCCCCCCCACACACCCCCCGTTTTATTATTCCTCTGGCCAAGGCAGCACTGCCCCCGTTTCTCTGCAGGATGCTCTGCTGTCTCCTCGCTGCCACCTAGTGCGCCGTGTGGGGTGCTAACTGATCACCAATTTCTTACAGGAAACATTCTCCATTCAGATGTGACGTGAAAGATAATGGCCAGCCGCCATCTTTGGGGACTCGTAACAGGCCGTTTGCATCGTGGATAAAGAAGAATCACTTCAAAGAGGGTCTTACATGAATCATGTCTTTTTTAGGCCTTTTGAATACACAGCAAGCGATACATGCACCCGATTTGCATATCTAAAGTACGTTATCTTGTGAGGCAGAAATTGTCCTAATTAGATGTGGATTTATCCGCCAACCCGCCATTACCCAGCAGCGTCCTCCTCCACGCATCTGTACAGTGTAAACGTGGGTTTGCTGTGTTTAGCGGATCGCTAAGCGCTAGCTGGAGACATCCAGCAATCTGCTCTAAGCCGAGCTGCCCAGGTGCTGTTTTCTGGGGCATTCGATGTGCCCCCTGTTACGTTTCAACTTGCCAACCCCCTGCGGGTTTTCAGTATTTTTTGGTAGCCTTTCCAGCCCCCTTTCTTGTTCTGGAAGGTACCCCTTCAGCGACAGCCCGCTCTTCACTGCTCCTCTCACACAGCGACATCTCAGTCGAGCCACATCTGTAGCTGTCGCCTTGTTCATAGGTTGAATGAGGACAAACAAAGCAGCTCTGGAGTCTCTGCCTCTTGGATGGAGGCTGCGACCTGTGCTGGGGGGTTTGGTAGCAGAGGTAGGGGCTGAGGCCGTGCCTGTCCCATGCCGAGTGATGTGGGGAATTCCGAATCTGCCAGCTGGAATTCAGGCACTAGTGTTGTGGTGACAATTGCTGCACAATCAAAAACAGACAGGTGGTGTCTGTTTGCCACTGGTTTGTATTATGCACAAGCAGACACTCGTCCTGTTATTAACTATGCAAGTGTGCATATGTGAGGATGTGCGGTTCATTAGCTGCGAGTCACGAGTCACACCTTAGGTATCACTGACTGCACGTTTTCGTTCACAACAGTCCAAACAGACCACAGGTTTTTCTGCCAAACCTTTAAGTGCCGAATGGGCCGGGTACATCTATAACAAGAACTGCATCATAACTTTGCATAATAACGACCGCATCCAGTTACCTACAGTCTGATAATAAAGCAACACAGTGATTGGATGGTTCCACTGCGATTGTCTGCAGCTGGGGCCTTCCTGCAATTTCACTGGAATCTTTACTTTCTCATGGATTTGAAAACATTCTATTGGAGATGTCTGCAAGTGAATATGGTTTTAAAATTGTGCTTGTGTAGCAATTTTTTTTTCGGTTGAAAGAACTTATTTGATGGGTTGATTGTGAGAATGGTGGTAATTATCAGAAGACACACATGCCTGTGTGGGAAGTGCAGCAGCTCCTACAGGATAGTCCGTGTCAGCCACTCTGAGTCATTGTGCAGCTCTGGGTCTGAGTCGGGACTCCCTGTTTGGGAGATCTGACTCGAAGGGTGTTTTTATAGGCTGAGGAGCATCCTGCATGATCCTTTTTTTTTAATGTCTTCCGCTGTGGCATTAATTAATCAAATTAAAGGTCAGCAGAAAGTGCGACGTGGATCGGCGTCTTGCACCTCTCAGGTGCTGTGGTGAGGCCTTAGTAACACAATGGAGTCCCTTTGATCTGCGTTGGATCCAGCACTAAACGATGACGGAGGGGATCTCGCCACAGGGTGGCCGCTGCGGGCTGGCAGAGACTTAGCTGTGGTCGGATCAGCCTTGTGATTCCGGTGAGGCCAAGTGCCCCCCCCACCCCACCTCCTCTGCATCCCTCCCCCCCGTGACTTGCAGATTTCCCCCTCCTCTTCCTGCGGCTGGCAAGCGATTCCCTTCCCCTTGCCTTTCCGTCCCTCCCCGGGCAGAAGGGAGCGATCGTCAACGCTGTCGTTGGTTGACACCAGCTGGCTTTAGCTCATCCTCTCAGAGTGTTCCGTGCTCTCGGATAACCTTCAGACGGTGGTAGAAGTGTTGGGGGAGGGGGGGGAGATACCCGATCCGCATGCTCATCACTTACTGAATTTTGTCGTGAAAAGCACCTCCCCCATCGTCAAGCTGATTAAGGGCTCTTTTATGGTGGTGTTCGCCTGGCCACCAGACGCGAGGTTCGGTTGGCTGGCAGCCGACTCGCTGCAGTAGCGAAGTGGGGGTGGGGGGTGCAAACGTGGCAGTTGCCAGGAATTGTGGGTAGGCTGCATCTCTCTGATGATAGGTGATATAGCACAGACTGAGTGTCCTCTCATTGGTGGGAGTTCTCCTGTGTCTCACAGGCCTTCGAACCCGCGTCTGCTTTAAAGGAGCAGCCGTTTGCAACTTTATCTCTCAGCTTGGTCTTTGTCTTTGATCTTACTAGCTTTTGCCTCAGTAGATAAAATCCTGAATTCCTGCGTAATCAGATTGGAGGCTTCATCAACACAGTAATAGGTGGACGCATGTAACATCAGCAACTGAATCAAGCGCAAAGGTTTGAAAAGGTTAAAAAAAGGAAGAAAAGGTGAATGGATGCTAAAAATAGAAATGTATTATAGAAAGTCACATGCAATATGATGCATGGTCACACATATGGGCCTGTGAACCTGCGGCGAGACCCTGCTGTTGTAGCTGAACCTGAAAATGTGCCGAACCTGCAAAGCCCCAGTATGAGATCAGGTGTATAAACAGGTAAATCTGCGGCGTCTCGAAGAAACGTCAGCTTGCAAACGTAATGAAGGGAGTAGAGTCTGGAACACAGCATATTAAGACAGAGGTGAAGAATCTTGCATGCAAGGCGTGTTCAGTTCTCGTCCCCTCCGGGTCTGATCTGAAACGCAGAGCCCCCACACGCCGCTGTTTCATTAATTAGTACGTTCTGCCGCTGAATGTCATCGGACCGGAGCAGGAGTGCAGAAAGACGACACCCGCCTATGTCGCTCCTCCCAGGCCAAAGTGGATTAGAACCCAACCCTGATGTTCTATAGATCCAAGCACAGATAATATATACTTAAGGTATGTTTAATTTACAGCGCTTTCATGTAGACAGGGCGGTCCTTCCCTGGTAATAACTCTGTGTTAGTGTATATGTTCCAGGCACTTAGTCAGGGCCTGGTTCTGAATGTCAGGCCTGTCATGCAAGCCTGGTGAAGGGGGGGCACAATGGCATGAATGTGTCCCAGCTCTGGCAGTCCCAGGCATTGTTACCTGTCATCAGCTGCTCGAAAGAGGCTCTGAGGTCCTGTGGTGTGAGAACAACAACAGCAGCAGCAGCAGCAGGCAGTGTGTGTGCCCCCCCCTCCCCCCCCCCCCCCCCCCCGCCCGCCCGCCCGCCCGGCACCAGGATCAGCCAGAACGCCCCCGATTTGAGGCCGCCTCCCACCCCAGTGGTACAAAGCGTGCTCCTTAAACGGCAAAGCAGGCCGCATCTCGCCGACTGCTGACCGATCGCTGCGTCTGGACGTGTTTCATGAATCGACGACTGCCGCCTGCTCCCTCATCACGCCGGGCACCGTGGACAGCGAGACAAGGCAGGCAGGGCCCACAAAGCACATGACACTTGTTTCTTTGCCCATGTGTCCTTGGTGTTATGAGACCGTCTGTCATGATGCCGGATTAATGCTTAGGCTGCCCTGAACTATGCCCGCAGGCGCTGGTGAACATGAGCTCCCCGCCTCTTCTCGTGAAAAATGGAATGGTGAGTTAAATGGGCAACAGCTGAGTGTCCATGCTGATGTCAGCCTGGGGCCCCCAGATAAGTCAATCCACACCCGCCCTGGGCGATGGTAACGGACAGGGGTTGCTTAATTCATCACCGTTTGTAAAAAATATTGGCAGATTTTCAGTTACAGACCACTGACCATCCAGCAGCACTGTATCTGAAACTAAACACGATGTTTTTACACCCGGCATAATCCCAGCAATTTGCGGACGTGCCTAGTGTGGTACAGTAGGGAGTGATTAAATATTAATGTAATTAGTTGGTACTGTGGAGGGACTCAGGGGTTGTGTTTCAGACTTCTGTAGGTAAGGCCTCCACTCCTGCAGGTGGACAGCTCCAGGCTGAGAGCTCAAGGTCACCGCGATGGCCTAGTTCCTCTGAGCGGCTATGCACGGCCCTCCCCGTCAGTGTCTGACCACCGAACTAGCTCTGCGCAGGCCGACAATTAATGGGCGTTGTAACAGTTCTGGAGGGGACATGGGGTTGTCTTGTGCGAAGGCTAATCATTAGCCTGGCGTGTTGAACAGAGATTGGCTGTTAATGCACTCAGTCTCAAAGTCATATACAAGTACACAGAGAGACAAAATGGCGAGGTTCAGGGACCACAGTGTAAACATAAAGCTAAACAAGACAAAGGACATACAGGATTTAGAATTTAAGAAGAAGTATCCATTGTGCAGTATACGGTGATGTGCAATATACAATGATGTGCAATATTGTTGCAATAATATATACGTTTACATGTGTGCAAACGCTGGCTGAAGTAAGTTTAGTATATGAGGGATCAGGAGACATTATCTATATTGTTGTGGGTTGTTATTATCATTTATTATTATTATTATTATTATTATTATTATTATTACTATTATTATTATAGGTGCTGGCAAGCCGATCTGACTGGTCAGGGGGGACCCAAGGGAAACACTGAGCTAGACCACTCAGCCCCCAGTAGGCTTACTGACTCAGGCTTTGCTGTGTCCATGACTTACACCTTGCTCTTAGCAAACAGACCCACTCATTTCTCAATAATGTTTGCATGTCCGGGGGGGGGGGGGGGGTTGGGCAGCCAGTTGACCATGGATCCCCAGAGGTTTTCTTTCTCCCCACATGGGAGTTTTTGGTTCCTCTCCTCCATTGTCACCTGGATTCCTTTCTTTCATTTCTTTGTCTTCCCTTTTCCCTGTTTTCGAATTATTCTGTATAAATGAGGCAGGAATGTATCACGCCACACCCAGGTAAAGGGCCTCCGGGCGTCTCTGTTGTGAAAGGGGCTGTATATGAATAAATTTAACTGAATTAAACTGGGACTGAGAACTTCATCACTGAGAGCCAGTCTTCTGCTGAACAGACCCTGAACAGGGTCCACAGGGCAAAATATCTGTTTGTCAAATTAATATTGCATAAATATTTAATGATGTGTCCCAGGAGAAAAGCTTCCTCAGATAATTGTTCCTCACTGAAAAAACAAATAAGTTTCTGAGCTGCTCAGTCAGTTTGTAAACCACGCTGGCAGGCAGACGTATGTCTACACAGATGTATGGATGTGTGCAGCCCTGGATCTGCCTTTGAATGACTTATTAGGTTCTTTGTTAAAAGCTGTTGTTTCGCTGTGTAGTTACAGTGTAGCTCCCGTAACAATACTGCTTGTACTTGTACCTGTGCTTTCATTGGAAGCACAGCCTAATTGCACTAATGCCTAGTTGACGCTAGCTGACTCCATTCTGTTCAGCTGTTATATCGTACTTTTTAACGTAGTTTTCAAGTTCTGAGAAATGTTCAAGTGAATACATTGCAATGTGTGATTCTAATAATAATGAATGATATATAGCATATTCAGTTGTTCCTTCTGATAATCCATGCATATCGACACACAACACCCATATCTCTGTGCATTTCCACCAATCAGATGGTGGTGATGCAACGGTCCATGTCACCTGGGTTACGACTTGGGCACAACTTGCATACTTCACGATGGAAATAGTTTGTAGTATAACATTTGACGGCGTGAATGTTTGCAATGTGCTACTTGCCTTGCTTGTACGTCGCTTTGGGCCAATGTGTCTACTAAATATGTAAATGTAATGTAATGAATGGCAGGCATATGGTTTGACCAGTGTGTGTATTATGGATCACCAAAGCAAATTACCTTGGTCAGGCTGCTCCCGATATCTCAGTGTTAGCATCTGTGCTCTCGCTTGTTTGTTTGTTTCAGCGCAGCCAGAGCACGTCGGAGACGATGACTCCACATAAAGGTTCGCGGCAAACCTCTGCATTTCCCAGGCAAGCTGGCACTACCACACCGGGTACAGTCATCTCACAGCGAGCGTCTTGTCAACATAAACCTTTAACCTTGCTTCAGGCCGCAGAATCGCAGTCACTGTTTTGTATGATGCCGCCTGTGCACAGAAAACTGCGGCGCAAGCTTGTGGGTGAGACCCCCCAGGCCAGATGGCGAGACCCGTCCTCCTTTCAGTGCTGCAGGTTATTGATCGGCACCCCCAAGCCTCCCCCACACCCAGGGAAGAACCCCGGCAGCTCTGGAGACTCCCTTCCCCCACCAGCAAGAGGAGCCATTCCGCACATGCCGAGTCAAAGCCTCGTGACTCGAGGAGTGTGACTCGTCTGTGGCACTGGGGCAATAATTTTCCTCTTGTGTCATCAGTCACTGAGTTTTTCCAGCTTGCTGGGTGACACTTAAATCAGCATTTAGAAAGTCATGTAATCACCCTCCGGTTTTCCAATCCTTTTCGTCTTCAATGACTAGGGATTAGTATTTGTTTTCATTTTTATTTTTACCCCTCAGATTTTTTCTTTTTTTATTTTTTACCATTTTTAGAATTAAAAGCCACAGAGGGAACTGATAATAAAAATAAGTCATGATGACATAGACTAATTCCACTAGCCTCAGCTGACACTTTGGCTGCTGATCTCTTCATGTGCTACTTTTACACGGCATTTCCGTCCCAACCGGGACAGCAACATCACTCTGTGTATCACCCAGACACCACGTCCTGCTGCTGTTATGGCAACCATCACGTAGCGACTGACCTACGCACTATGGCAATATAGCATGTTATGGCCTTCACTGTACATGTCTCCAGTTCTGAAGTCAACAGCGTCCAGGCATTCCTTGTGTGCAGAAGAGGGACTGGGGATCAGGAAGGAAGCGAGCACATATACTCAGCCTGGGATTAGGAGCCGCGTCACATGGGAGCTGCAGCTCTCTTCCTATTGGTGTTGCTCAGAAAGGTGTGACCTGATGGCAGCCTGGGTAACGAATCAGAAGTCAGTAAAGTCACCAAATAACAACAACAGCATCGTACATTAACAGGCACAAGCCTTTATCTTAAAGTGAAAATGTCACATGTAAGAACGGCAGCAAACACTATTTCTAAATGCAGAATTGCACGATACCTGGTAAACAGTCACATACTAAGAAAAGCTCCGTGTTTTTAAGTTGCGATTTATAAAACATTTGGCCGGTTTTTACCGCATGACGTGACTCAAGGCTGAATGCAGAATCCCTTTTCCTCCACTTTCATCAGCTGGGAGTTACGCTCATTACATGCCTCACACTCTAAAGCAAAAGCTTAATTTCCAATCTGATGCAATCCAAAGTAAAAGTGATACTTCCCGGACTTTTTTGCTGTGGGATGTAAAAAAAGTGACTCAGACCAGTGTTCCCTCTCCCACTCCCTCTTCCAGTTCCAAGCCAGTGTCGAAAGCTCTGAAATGAATGAACAATTGATGTGAAAATGCTTCCATTGTGCCCTGGTTCCATGTCCTTGCCCGCACCCCCCTTAAATTAATCTCCATTCTTCATAGGAACCTAAGCTTTGTGATTTGAAGAAAAAAAATTTACAGGAACTGAGAGTCTAATAGGGGATCATGATCAGTCAGGGCTGAATGATGCTGTTCTCTCTTACTGGACAATCCTTCTGTGATACAAAATAACTGATGATCTAACTATGAAATCCAGCGTTTGATGACTGATTTCTGCTTTGAATCGATTAGAAGCGACATGGTAAATGGACACGTAGCTACAGACTGAATTGCATACCGACACCTAAGGATTAAATTGGGTGCAACGATGTGACTGAATGTAAATCACCATTCTCCCAAAACGTTTAAAGATGAGGGAGAACCCTGCTGAGATATGAGGCTTTACATGAACCGGAGAACCAAGGCACTGACAGATCAGGATGATGTGCCACAGGACTGGTTGCTGCGTGTAAGTGGCTGGTAAGTGAGGCCAAGTTACATTAGTGTGCATTTCAATCAACACCATGGAAACCAGACTGGTAAATATGAAAAATGCTAAAGAGAGAATGCAGGTTCCCTGCTCCAGCAATGTAAAATCCCCTGAAATACTTCATCCATTTCCTCTTTCCGGATAGAGGCTACGCTGCCGACAGCCGACAGCCACAGCGGTAACCTGAGGCCGTCTCCGTCCACCCAGCCAAGACGGCTTCAGAAGTTATTTTCAATGTAAGCACTTTGTAGGGGAACCTTTATGCACAAACCAGTAACGAGGAAGGCGGAGCAGGTTACGCCACAGCAACCTGCTCTTGACTGGATCTCTGGTCCTGGATAAGCACAGGACAGCATCAAATTTGGCATTCATGACAAATAACCACGGAGATCTTCAATTAAACAGGAGCACGTGCACAGCTGGCACACTTAAATGTGTATTTCCAGCTAGCAGTCATACCGTGGCTTATTATTTGCAAGACATCACCGTTGGCAGGGGTGTAGAAGAGACTTTGATATTACTGTGGTTTTGTGTGGACGAACGAAGCCAAATTAAATATGTGTGTTTGTGTCCAGAGCACTGGGACAACTATGCTGCTATTCGTAAAAATAAATTTAATTGGAATGAAATAAAAACAACTCGCAAAGTATGTTAAAAATATTTGGTAACACTTGAGGGAACACAAATAATGTTGTACTATATACTCTTACTTAATGTATTAATCACCCAGAAACTAAATGACAGCTATGTACTGATCCCATGTTCATTAATCAATAATAACGATTCGTGTACTTTATGCGGTTACTATTTGTTCATGATTTGTACTTGAGTAGTAATTGAGTTAATAAGCAACTTGTTCCCTCTCCTGTAATCTGTTACTAAATATTTTAATGATACCTTCCAAAGTATTTTTTACTACGTTTGTATAGAATGATGCAGCTTCTTTCAGAAGTGCAAGTTAATCTAAGGTCGAAAGTTTAATTTGCAACACATGAGTTACACATGAGTAGATAACCATATATAAGTGATGAGAAATTATGCGATTATGAAACTTTAGCGTGTACAAACATGCACCTCGTACAGTCTTCTGCGGATATATTTCCTACTCCTAGTAAAGAATTTGTTGCTCGTTCACTTCTTAATGCTTGATTGAAGTACCTTTCTTTGATAATAATTTAATTATTCAGTTATGGATACTTTGACGGAAATAATACCAAGGGCGCGGGGAGCGTCCACACCTCGCCCTTTGCCCCAGTTTTTAATTTACAAGCCATTTGAACTAAATAGTAAGTCATCCAGAAAAGAAGGCTCAGTTTTACCTTTTATCATAGGAACTTTGATGTACAATTAACTACTAAATATTTTCATCCGATCTATGTACCCTGTTTTGCTATTGAACTAGGATGACATTTTCACATTATTACAAATATAGGTGCACGCCATCGAACAATCCTCATGCGTGATATCCATCGACCAAATCTCATTTTGCATATGGGGATAAGAGTTATAGTGACTGTGCCGTCGTTTTATCCGCTGTTGCACGCAATTCCATTTATCTACTGCTCCAGATCGGCGACACAACCTGCGCTTCGCCCAAGAGACAAGAGGGGCGCGGCGCTCACGCCAGCCGTGGTCACGCCTCCTTAAATGGGCGGGACATGGAGAGAGCTTTTCAAACATTCATTGGTCAGTCGTGACATCAGTCAGCAGTGATCGAGTGTAATTGGCCACCGAGCTGTCTCCTCTATTTCAATATTCTGCAGTGGTGGCGCGTTACTGTTCGCGAATCTCCTGAGCAGCAGGGCTCTGCTGTAACGAGGCATCGTGGCGCACTTGTGCAATTTCATTCGGGTTTGATTAAATAAAGTGAGAAGTACAGCTCTACAAACAAACTGTTTGCTGGTACGAGATTGTGGGGGGTCAGGGGTATTTAAAGATCATACAAGCAGTCAGCTCCGCTTGAAAGGGAAAAAACCCCCAACTTGTAAAGATGGAAGACGGCGAGCAGATATCCTCCACGACTCCCTTCGAGTCGGGCTTTGGCGGAGACTGGATGGCGGAGTCCCGCCCGGCTGCTGCCCAGTTTCACGACAACGAAGCTGTGGCCAAGGAGGATGACGATATCTTAGACCTGGCCGGGGGCGCGAAGGAAGCCCTGGAAAGACACAGAGCCTATGACTATGACTCCACGCCGTTCGGGCAGCCTCAGAAAGCCGCCGACCCGTCTCCGATGCCACCGGCATCCATGGACGCTGGACCCCTTTTCGGAGATGCCGGGGTGAGGCGGATGCCCGCAGCCGGGGAAGCTGCGGACACGCCGCCTAAACCGCAGGTGCCCGAGGCGGTGCCGGTGATCCCCGCGAAGAAGACCCAGTCGCCTTCGCCATCTTCCGGTAAGTAACACTCGGCATTAACCTGATGTGTCCCCCGGGGTTCGTCAGACTAATCACAGTTCATCTAATTAGTTAAAAAATAAAACATTTTATATTAATCGAGTGCTGAGGAATGGCGGCGTTTGGTGGAAGTTTCGGGAACAATGGCTCCGATTGGTGTGTATGGAGCAATGCGCCAGCGTGCCGGGGTCCTGCGCTCCCCAGACCGCTCTGGATCGATGCTTCTTCCGGTCCATCTCGCTTCATTCAGGCTGACCTGGTTAACCCGGTCAGGCGCAGATGGCTGGCGCTGGTAACCAAGGCACCTGGGCAGCGGGATGGATGAGCACGGCCGCGGCCCACCTGTCCCCCCCCCCCCGGCCCTGGGCGTGCGGGGGAGGCGCTGGCCGCTAATGGGGGCTGCTGCGGCTGGGCGTGAGGCGCTTCGGAAGTGGGGCTGAGGGGGGAAAATGCCCAGTCACGGCCAGATAAACATCGGAACAAAGGCGTTTTGGTTCTCCGAGAGCCATTTTAACCAGGTTGGCCCTTCGGCTCCTTTTGCATAACGCACACGAAAGTGCCCCCCAGCTCTGTCTGGGCTTTTAGGGAGTGCCGGGGCTTTGTTGTACCGCTAGCGGCGGAGAAGGAGGCGGGATCGCATTTCAGCCTCTATCCTCGCCTACATCCTCGCTCTGACAGCATGATTGCCGGCAACTGGCGAGCCGCTCTGTCGGCGCCAGGATCCTCACAGCATATGAAGACTTTTTTTTTTTTGTTTTGTTTAACAGATCCCGAATAGTACAAAGCAGCGCATAGACATGCCCCGAAATGTCCGCCTTCTACACCATTTGGCCGGGTTTCTACGTGCGCTGTCATATAAATGGCGACTCGTCACCAAGAGATGGACCTTCTTTGTATTGGGCAGGTCGCACCTAATGCAACGCAAATACGTCGTAATTTGGGGTTGATCTTAAAATTTTCCACCTGCCAAGAATCAGAGGTGTCATTAAAAGTCTGGAATGATGTCAAATGACTGCGTTATGAAGTAAACGGGTCATAAGGCCGGAGATGACACTGCATTTAAGGGGAGCGGCGGGGAGGGGCCGGGCCGACCGGCTGAGTGACGGCACCTCGGAGGCTCTCTCTGCTTCCACTTTCCTTCCTCTTTCTGGTGCATTTTAGACGTTGTTTCTGCAGTCTGTTGTAATAGGATGAGTTTTTTTCCCCTGGGCTATTGTACCGAAAAGAGGGGTAGATGGGAGGTCGAATTACCAAACCTAAGGGGAAGAGCATCGGTGGGGGCGCATCCTGCTTAGCGTAGCCGAACTGTTAGACAATACGTGAAGGTGCATTATCAAATATTTATCGAAAGTCTCAAAGGGAGAAAAGGGATTCCTGGCACCCAGTGCTCATATAAAATGACTTTTGTTTTCTAAGTGTGTGGATTTGTGAGGTTTTCACGTCAGGGGCGTGTGCCCTCAGACAGGAGATGATCTTTTTGCGAAACGCATCTCCAAACGGCAGCTCACTCGGTGTTGGACGCAGGGCTGTTTCCCGGCCCTCGGAAGTGGCCTCCTCTTTCAGAACAAAGGCCGTTCTTCCTGTAGCGCTTTGCCCCTGACTGAGGTGTTTCTGAATGTTGTGCCTGAGCTTCTTTGGGCCCCTCCCAGAATGTTGTTTTTTTTTTTGTGGCCAAAGGCAGGCACTTCCCTGCTGTGTTCAAAGGTTCTGTTCTGCGGGCCATGGCGCTGTTGGCAGGCCTCGTGTGTGTCTGCATCGTCATGCTCCTTCGTCCCATTCACTCGTATAGTTGGGTGTGTGTGTTTACGGTTTCCTAGTACCACATTGCATTGCTAACTGCATTACTCCCCCCCCCGTTTTATCTTTGCCTCGGCTGTGTTCAGCCCATCATGACCATGACTCAGTGTTGCCACAACAGCTGAAGTTGTCCTTCCAGAGTCCATATCTAGATAACTGGCTTTTCCGCAGATGCCATCCCGCAGCAGTTTCTTTGGGTCTCTTTCTGGTGGCATTTGCCTGATCTTTCTTCACCACATTTCGGCATTTCCTGCAGTATTCGTCCTGCTTATCCATTTCCGACTTTCTGTAATGCAGAACCTCAGCAGGACTGATCGATCCGTCTTTCTGACCAACAGTATGCAGGCACAAAACGATTAATTGTGCCCTGTCCACACTTAATATTTAAATTGAGTGTATTATATTTGTGGCTTCTGGCAGGGCTAGAGGTGCCGTTTCACCACTGGAGGAAGTGCAACAGCAATCTCTTCCTTTTAGTCACACATGTGAAACTGTTCATCTGGGCTTTTTATGAGTGGTTTTTTTCTCCCCCCCCTCCCCGCTGAAGTGAATAGCTGGCAGGCCTGTTGACTGAGTAGGCCTCTGTGTCATTCAGTATGTGTTTGAAAGGCCTACATGTCATGTCAGATTGAAAACTGCTCAGTATCCCCTGGGCCACCATTACCGAAAATCCCCCACAGATCGATGATGATTTTAAGTTTTGCGATCGATGGAGCTGCAGCGTTAATTTTCTGCAAAATGTGCATCTGCTGTCTAGAACCGTGTCACTCGGTTTGCAGGAGTTTGGCTTCGGCTATGCTGTGGCCAAAGGATCACTGGCGACGATGAGCGCCTCACTTCCCCGTTTGAAGAGTTTGATACGTTCTGTGATCCACTGTAGGCGTTTCCTTTGCCTTGATTGACCTGTACTCATCACAGGGATGGGGCCTCCAGCGATGCTGTCTTTCTGAGACGACAACTGTAGTTAAAATATTAATAAATCTCCCAGCATGGGTAGACTAATTACAGCGAAGAGCTGCTTACGTCTCTGCTCATTTTGGCCTACTAACGCTTAATTATGAATTTGCCTGTAGCAGCGCTGAATTTGAAGAGTGAACCATTTTTATGTCTGCTTGACAACTAATACGCGGTCAACCCGTATTTTGGATGGAAAGAAAAATCTATGAAACAAACCAGAGAACCTGAGGGTTTGAATAACATTCAAGTTTCTTAAAGGCTCTTATGACTTGGCCGTTTTAAATGTTACCTTTTCACATTGACTCGCTTAATTGTGTAACTACATCTTTATGGTGCTAAGTATTTTGTATTCAGAGTGATTAATTCTCATTTTATTATTCTTAGGTTCATTACTGAAACGGTGGAACATTGACAGAAGAGGTAACCAGTTTTGTGAGCAACTTTTATTAGGGAATGATTTTCAAAGAATAATCTTGCATGACTATGGGGCTCGACTTGATCATTATTGATTATTTAGGTAACTAATCGACAAATCTGAAGTCTTGTTCTAGGAAATTGAATATTTGTGACCCGTCGCCACAAAATGAGTCTGAAGTCGCACTGGTAGAACTGCACCCATAAGACTCATTTCGTGGCGATGAGTCACATTTAAAGGATAGATGGATGGTTTTTTAATTGGCTGAATTGGTGGAATGTTCGTTGTCTGTCAGACCGAGTTTATATTTGCTTGGTCTAAGATAAAGATTTATATTCTTTTTCTAATTGGGAAAAAAATCTGAAATGTCATTTAAATTATTACCATTTTAATCTGTATTAAACTAATGATTCATCAAACTTTATAGTTTAGCTGTTTTCCAAGTCATCGTTTGTTAGCTGCTCCAATTCATAACCAGGTATGTCTTAGTTATTTTGTCCCCCCACCTGCATTGTTTTGTTTGCTCCTTTCAATGAAGAACTGGAAACAATGTTGTCGGCAGAGTTTTCTATTACGCTCACAGTGCCAAGACTTTTAAAAAAACAAAAAAATAATGGAAGGTTTCAATGTTGAAAATTCTCAACTCCAGCATGATTTAGCAAAGAGTAAAAAAAAAAAAGGTTGCAAAGGTTGAACTTTCAAAATCAGACAGATTTTGTCTGGGCTTCTGTGTGTCGATGGTTTTGATGATTTGGTGCATATTTGATGAGGAATGTGATGCTTAGTCCCTCTTTCGTTTAGTCATGCTGTGCGTTTAGACTCTGGAATGTAGGGCATGTTGCCTTTAGTTGTCTGTAGGCCTTGAATGTCTTATTAATGCTAGGTCGTACCTGATATATATATTTTTAATAATTGTTTAGATGTTTGTATGTTTGTTTCATCCATTAGAGGCTGTATTTTAACGCTGAGTTTTCGTTGGCTGCCCAGTGTACCGTTTTTTTTTTTTTCTTCGGAAATGTGATGTTGTTATGCCGGCTTAGTTGGCTGTCACGATTGTCTATATGAAATGTATTCGTGTCCATAATTACATGACAACACATCTTTAGTCTTCAATTTTGTGCGTCTTTAATATGCTAAACAGCTCCCTGTTTTGAACACTATCAGTGATCAGTGAGAATTTAAAAAAATGTTCCGATGTTAGTCATTAATGTAACCTGTATTAGCCTCCATGTCTAGATGATAATGCCAGTTTGCCGCCTTCATTACGAGCTTCCTAAAGCGCTGCATTTACTTAGGCTGTTGTGGTCCAGTTGTCTGCTGAGAGTTTCCCACTTGCCCTTTGCCAGTTCCTTAGGAATGATCGCTGTTGCTGTGCTGTTTTTCCTCCTGGTTCCTCTGTCCTCCCTATAAAGCCCCACACGCTGGTTGGTTTCGTCCTCTTCCCCCAAAGCTTGCTGGGACCGGGGTCCCTCCCTCTGTCGTCCAGATCAGCTGACCATATAAAACCCCGCTAAGCTGATCTTTTTATATTTTTTCCCTTCCAGATGAGCCCTCCTTTCCTCCTCCTGCTCCATCTCAAACTCTGATGCATTCTTCTGCAGGCAAGTTCTCTCTGCTTCCGCTTACTAACCTGCCCTTGTGTAGTTCCAGTCCTTTCCTTGTTTCCCCTGACACGCTGCCTCATGGGGGTGGCGCTTCTCTGTCTTCCGAGCACTTAAATCGCACGCTGTTGGCCTTGTAGCGCGTGTATGTATGTGTATATGTATGGTCTGCATGCGGAGTGTTTTTCTTTCGTGCAGCACTACGCACTTGTGTCTGTGTGCGTTGCGGCGTTACTTGCAGTCCATCCCAACGTAGCTGTGTTTCCTGATTTGCATGAAGTTTTGCGGCTCTCTGTTCCCTTGGTCGTTCCCCTTGATGATTTGCATAATTTATCGATTGATTTTTCTGTGCTGCTTGGGCACCTGCACCGGGGCTGTTTTGGGTATTTAAATATTCTGAAATTCCTCTAAGTCAGCGCTTCCCAACCCAGTCCATGGAGACCCACAGACGGTCCGGATTTTTGCCCAACCCCCACAGCTCCCTGCCGGTTGACTGTATGCGGGTCGCTGAGGGCTGGATTGTGGAATAACTGCTCTAAATCGTGTTGCTGTCACTGACGGGGCTTTCTGTGTTGGTGACACCTACTTGGTTTGTGGCATGAAGTGTGACTTGTGTGGCATTTTCCTTTCTGTCTATGTGCACAGAGGGCAGAGCTCAGCCACTGGGGCAGGAGGGTGATTCTTCTCAGCTTGGATCTTTTGCACTTCCTCCCTCACTCTCTCCTCTTCATTCTCCTGACTCTTTGGAGGAGTTGTCTCTCTCTGAAAGTCCCAATCAAGGCCCTGCGGCATCGGTGCCGTTTGGCTCCGGCCTCACATCTATAGCGTTTTCTGAACGGCCAAGCCAGGACGTGCCTTTGAGTGAAGAGGTGAAAATGTTTGAATCTTTTACGGTGTCAAAGCTAGGCCTGGCTGGTGACGATCGTAGCCTCTCTGGTGGGTTGGACAAAGACAGTGTGAAGGCAGCCACCTTCTCTCCTGGAGAAACCGATCGGTTCTTAAGCTCACTTATGACCTCGGAGGTCGATCTTGGATCCAAGGTTGATCCAGGAAAGTCTGGCCGATGTGAAGATAGTGGAGTTGCCTCCTCTCCTGATGAGAAATTTGGCAGTTCAGTTGGGTCTCATGATGGAAAAACCGATAGTGGTAAGGAAGGGTTTGATAAAGATTCGGAATCTGGAGAATCTACTGGATCGACTCCAACTCAGTCACCCATTAACCCGAAAATCACTACTGAGTCTTTCCTTTCATATGCACCCTCTAACCCGACAGCAAAACCAGACGCTCCGTTCATTGCCTCCTGTGGTTTCATGAAGGACGTACATGGACCAATTAAAGACATTTTTTCACCGAAAGCTTCTTGGCGTGAAACTGATCTGCTTGCAAGCAAGCTGGACGTTGATGATGATTTTCTGGATGAGGTTAAAGCCGCCAGTGCTACAAAGAATCCATTCCAGGGGTTCTCACCTATAGGGGATTCTAGCAGTGTGTTTCCGCAGTTGGGTGAGATGACTACGGATATCTCTACTGATATAAAGGGTATAAAAGTATCTGAAAGTCCCACACCAGACTTGGTACCACATGCACATGAAGGTGAACCCCAAGATGCTGCTCTGAATAAGCCAAAAGAAGAAGCAACTGTTGATTTAGTCCAGATGGCTTCTGACCCTGTAAAGGATTTGCCTGATGTTCCTGTGCACTCTGTTTTAACTGAAGAATCTAAGGAACCTTCAGCACCTCCATCTCTGCCAGATATCCTGAAGTCTTCTCCTCTGATCCCTGAAAAAATAGACTCGGGGTCATCAGAAGCAAGCTCTGATAATGAGCAGAGTCCAACAGAGGAAGTACAGATGGACATTAACCCTATGACTTATTCCGCCACTAACCCGTTTGCCTTTGACACTAAGATTTCACTATTGAAGGAGATGGCCGAAGAAACTGAGGCTCGTGCTGCCGCCAAAGAGATGATTAATGTTGAACCATGTACCGAGACGAGCTTCGGTGCTTTTGACCTGTTGAAGGAGGCGGAGACCACCAAGGGCAAAGATCCACCTGCAGTGGAGACGGAACAAAAAGACTGGAATCTTTCCGGTAGTGATTCGGTCAAATTCGGCGCAGAGTTTCGTACCTCCCCAGCTTCAGTGAACCTGCCAATCGGCTCGCCTTCTCGACACCTAGCAACAGCGGAAGAATCTGATTCTGAGAGTCCAATGACGGACTCCTTGTCTCCAGTGCTGGAGGCGATGGCAAAGAACCCTGCAAGTTTTCAGATTGAATCTGAGAGCAAGCTCTTGGAAGAATCCAAAATCTCAATGGCTACTGTGATTAAGGGAGTGTACATGGAGGAGCACGAGACGTCAGAGCATGAAGTCTCATCTGAGGAGTTTGAATTCATAGAAAGGCCTCCAAAGGGTGTAATGGACGAATTCTTAGAAACATTGGATAGTGCAAAGTTTGCAAAAGCACCAGAGATGGGTACGGATGATGATGCTTCACCAGGGTTTGGACAGGGAGATCTCACCACTGATGTCGAGTCAGCACTGGACTCCCAGCAAAGTTCCTACATGCTCCTAACACAGCCCATCTCTAGGGCTTCACCCCAAAAGCTCAAGGCAGATCTGGAGAAACCATTTGAGCCTTCAGAACTTGTGTACCAACCCCAAGAGGCTGCTGCTCCTCCGAAAGTCCCTCTTGTCCACTCTGTGTCAGAAGAGCCTGAGAAGCCTGCTCGTCTGCAGAAGACTGAGGACCAGGCAGCCAGTATGACGGCCCACACTGAGGCATCTACAGCTGCTAGCCTGGCACATCTAAGCGCAGAAGCAGGTAATATGAACATGGATGTAGACTTCTGTTCTCCCATCCTCATTCACCATAAAGGGTTCTCCCTCTCCCACACTCATTTCAGTCTTTTATTTGATCCCTTTGCCCCATGTCATTCATTCTTTTCTTTCCTACTTCAGCATGCTAACCCATTAACTACTCAGTCTGAGTGTGGGTGTGTGCTCGTGCGTTTTGAGCGTGAATTCATGAACGTGTGCGTAAAATGCTCATGCGTCGATGTGGTGTGCTCAGTCACGGGTGTTCGTCCCTCTTCACTCCCTTTGCTTAGTGTTCATGCTCGTGTGTCTTGGTAAGTATGAAGATGCATATTTTCGCCCTTAGAAATATGGAATTCATGATTAATGCATAAGTGGGAAATGCTGGAAGGATTGGCGGGGTGCAGGGAGGAATGGCACTGAGCAGCAGTGCACGTCGTTTTTGTATTAATATGCTGAAGAAAAGTGGTGACTTGGTTGCAAATATGTCAGCATTTGTGAAGCTGCTTGACTTGCTCTGCAGTGAACGATTCAGCGACCGTGCAGATGTGGGCATGGAGGTCTGGGCTTGCCGAGTGACTACAGAGTAATAATGAAATCCACTTAAACTTTTCCAGCCGTATACGACTGTTTTGGTTCGTTGATCTTGGAAACTTAATAACTGACGTCAGTGAGTGAAGGTCTTCCTGCGTAAGACGTGCAGCCTTTTTTGAGGGCCTGCTGTTTTGCGGTGCGCGAGTAGAGAGCCTCTTCTGAAGCGCTCGTGCTTTGTGAGCTGCTCGGGGTGAAACGGCACAGTGGCGACCTAGTAGGTGTGTCCAGCTTTCTAGAGAGAAGCACATTTTGCAAAGCATCTCGCGACTGAAGTGCTGGGCCTCGGGGAGGGTCTTCTTCTGATGCCTCCAGAAACTGTGTTCGTCCAGGTTTGCCGTTTTTCAGGGTGGGGCTGAATTTTTCTTGGTATATAAAATAAAATTTTTTATAGTGCACAGCAGAACCTTTATAATGTCGGTAAGAGAGGAAATCGTGAGAAGTCGGAGTTATTTTCCGTATATATTCTTTGTTGTAAATTGTGTGCCATTCATCCCATGCAAAATTCCTAAGACAATAGGTTTTTGCCTTATTTGGTGTGGATTTAGTGCCCCCTAGTGTCCAAGTGTGTAACGTTTATTTTGTAAAAACGTGTTACAATGAGCCTAGGCTGAAGTTACTTAGTCATGCATGTAATATTTTTGGTGTGGTATTCTGTTAGTCATTGACTTATTTTGCTAGTTTGCTGCTGGTTGTTTTACTGGGGGGGGAGTCTGGTCTTTTGAAGAGTTTTTCTCCCTCCCTTTCTCAGTATCTTTTTAGTCATGTGATTGTAATACGTCTGCAAACCACCCATTTTATTAGGTTTGAGAATGTTGATGTGCAGTTAAATGTTGTGCTTGGTCATTTAGAATGAGTTTGTTGGGACGATATGCGGAGGCCACTTGCACAGGACGGTATGCCGAGGTGGTGCTGTGACATCAGCCCGAAACTCTGCATCCGTGCAGACGAATAGTTTGTTTTTTGGTGCAAGTCCAGTGCTAAAACGGCCACAGTGAACTTATGTATGAAATTAACCAATTTTGTCTGCAGGGTCTGTACATGTGTGAGAGCAATGGGGATGGGGGGGGGAGAGAGAGAGGGAGGGAGAGACAGTCAGTGAAGGAGGAGAAGTTTGAAGTCACTGCGTCAGTCGGTTACTGGCTCATGCAGCCGTCGGACAGTCAGGTGACCTCGATCCTGCAGCACGGCTCCTGCCAGCCCCAGAGAGCTGCGGTCTCCTCAGTTGGGGGGGGGGGGAGCCTTGCCTTCTCCGCACAGCACAGCCGTCGCTCTCTTAAGCCACCCTGGTCTCGCTCAACACTTCCGAGGCGGAGGCTCTGGAATGCCCAGCTGAATCCCCCCCGCTCTGGGTTTGAGACGCTCCGCCGTGGGAAAACAATATGGACAACCAGATTCCGAGAGCCTGGAAGGAGCACGGTATCTCATTTCTGGGGGGGGATTCGTTATCGATAGCGTGAGGGTTGAATTTACGGCTTTATTAATTGGGGAAAAATCTGCATTTTTTATTTGCTGTGGTCTGTAGCGTTAAAATGAATCGCGACATGACTCTGCTAACTTTCAGCTATCGATGTTTCTGCTCGGGGTCCCAGACGGTGTTTATGCAGCACTGTGCTTTTTATTGAATTTGCTGAAGCCTTTCGAAACGCAGAGAGGGTGTTTTTTGCTAGCGCTTTTACACCAACCTTTGGACAGACTGCGCCTCTCGCACCCCCAGGCGCTGTGCTTGTGCAAAGTTCAAACAGGTATTCGGCACATTTCCAGCTGAATGTTCGATTCAACTGTCGCATCACATGACCAGTGATTTACACCCCCAGCCTGGCTCGTCTCCGCTGGCCCGGGTCACGTACCAAGTTCTTGTTTATCAGTAGAATATTAGTCAACAGCTGGAATGAGGCTTCAATGCAGGCATCTGGGCTTGTGCATGATCTGATGTCATGCTTAGATTAGAGGGCTGGTTTTCCATGACACAACTACAGAATCCATAGGAAATGTGGGACTTGTTACGGTGTCTGAGGTGCCAGATTGGGAGCAATGCCTCAATGCTTGTGTAGACCCTACCTCTATATTTACATCCATTTAGCCGTGCTGATGGACGTGTCTCCCGTTTTGCCTATGCCTTGATGTTTAATCTAGCACCCAGCCTCAGATTTGGGTGGTGGTTGGGGGCATCGCTGTACCTTTAAGATGGAAAACACGAGCAGGAACACAGCTTGGCGAGGACACCCCTTTCCTGCATGTCTTTGAGCCGAAGGTCAAACCGTTATCATAGTTGAGTAATGAATTCTCCGGGTGCTTAGTCACGATCGTCAATGAGCCCGTCTCGCTATGGTGGCGGTATCTGTGGTCCTCTTTAATGACGATACAGGAGTGAGGTCGCACAGCATTGCTTCTGCCACGAGATATGCTTTTGCAGTCGTTTCTGTTCAAGCACAAACCGACCGTTTTCTCCCCCAAAGTTTTATTTTTGCTGCCTGTTAACTTGCTTGCATTTTAATTGGATGCTGCAGCTTGGCTCGGTCTCCACGCTGATGGGGGGGGTCCGGGAGGAAGGTGTTGGATCTGCGGGATGTTTCTGATCAGACGCCACCCATTCAGGCATCTTTAGCTTGGGCTCCTGTCGGTTCTCATTTACCGTCTTCGTATCAGATTCGTGTTGGTATGTTGCAAAGATCAAATTAGTTTATTTTATTTCGCCAGTCCGTATTTACCATCCTGCCGCAGATTATCCTGAAACGGATGTTATCGATATGAAGGTTAAACTAGGCTATCTATCCTATCTCTGCAGGAAATTAGCAGTAATTCGTATTTTAAATGTCGATCATCATAAGATAAACTGACATGTTTAGTGTCAGATGCTGGGTCTTTACCGACTGCAGCGTGAGTGTATACATGCGAGTTGTTTTTGGTCTTTTATGGAAAAAGTCTTGTAGTTCGATGTGTTTGGTAATATATTGGTTAAGATCAAAACCACGTTTTTATCCTCTCGGCTTCGCTTCTGTGCCTGGGAGTGCCGTCCTGGTGCAGTTTAATTAAAGCGCAGGCGGTTCCCAGCGCGGGCCGGGGGCAGGGAGGAGACTGGCGAAGGGGCGCGGGGGCAGTCAGTCAGGCGGGGGGCAAATCAGCGACGCGGCCGCCCGACCCGGCAGGAAGTGAAAAGCCGCTCGGCGGAGTGACGGCGCTCGGAGCGCAAGATGGATGCCAAGCTGGGTCGGTGCGCCGCCAGTCCGCCTCCCGCCCGCCCGTATCGGGGCGGCCTGACGCGATTTAAATGCGCTTTACGGTAACTGTGTTAGCGGGGGAGGGGTAGTGCGGCGGGCCGGCTGTCCGTCTCCCTCCCCCGGGGGCTGCGGCCCGTGTCGAAGCCGGGGTCCCGTTTTTGATTAGGAGAGGCGTGTAAGTGGGTGAGATCCGCTGATGTCCGGCTTATTTATAGTCCTGCCTGCTTACAGACGGACGCGGCTTTTAACTTCCCACCTTAATATTATGGACGGAGCATCGCGGGTGTTTGCTGCGGTTTTTACTGCTGTTGGTGCAAGGAAACGGCGTCGCGCTCTGGTCCGCCTTCGACACCCTGCGCGCCCGCAGTGATCCGACCATTTTTGCGCTTTGGGGAGGGAGGTGGTTTGATTTAGCTCTGATTTACACAGCGTTGCAACATAATTCGGTTAATGGATAATGTCGTTTTAAAGGTTGCGCTTTGCCGGGGCTGTAAATGGCGACGGCAGCCAATAAAGCTCTTTGGAAATTGGAAAGCGGGTCGGAGATCAGTGCAGTTCTAGCGCATCTAAAACGGTTCTGCCTGAAATCCTCCCCGATAAACAGGCATGTGGATGGGGGCTGTTTTGCTTCAGCTTAGATTTAAAAAAAAAAAAAAAAGTGCAATTAAGCTTAAATCATAGTGAGGAACGTGTTAATATGTAATCAGCTGGGGGCACCTGCTTTACAGTCCCTCCCCATGTTGGAATGATAGTCAGAAACTGGTTTTGTAAACGTGCAGCCCTTGTCTGGTTCAGCTGGAGGGTCACAGGTTGACCCACAGCCCACAGTGTTGCTATTCTGGTAGCTGAGGGCGTGTCGTGCCGTTCTCTCCCTGTTCAGGCTCCCAATATGGCCGTCCGTATGTTGGCGAGGCAAACTGAGCAAAACGGACCTGTAAGGACCCTGATTGCTGTTTGCAAGCCTCCCATAGAGATTCCGTGGTTGTAACTTGATTTTGCAAGTATTAGGCTGTAATGATCAAAAGCATCAGCTAAGCAGTTAGATGTAAACGTTCCCGTGCGATTCGGGGGGTGGGTGTAGGGTCCTTTATCTTGTTTACATGTCTATGGTGGCTGGTTATCTGATTATGGCTTGCTGTGTGATGGGGGGGTTTATTGCTTTTTTTGTTTGACACTATCTCCATCCCCCCCCCCCCCCCCACAGTGGTGGACCTCTTGTACTGGCGCGATGTCAAGACAACGGGCGTGGTGTTTGGGGCGGCTCTGTTCCTGCTGCTCTCCCTGTCCGTCTGCAGCATCATCAGCGTCTGCTCCTACGTGGGTCTGGCCCTGCTCTCCGTCACCATCACCTTCAGGATATATAAGGGCATCCTGCAGGCCGTGCAGAAGTCTGACGAGGGGCACCCCTTCAAGTGAGTGCTGGGGGGTGTTAGCGTGATTTCCCAGCCGGGACGTTCCAGGTAGCCCTGCTGCACTTGCCCTGTTTGGCCTAATGTAATGTTAAAAAGACAAATATACCTTCAGTTCGTTTTCAAAATAGACATTTAAAAAAAAAGGGTCCATATAATTTTATTTTTAAAAGGAGCCACCTGATTTTAAGAGGAAAGTAGCTGTACCTATTAGTTTTAAACTTGTCTTGCTTAATCGCAGGCATATATGTGTGTGTGTGTGTGTGTGTGTGTGTGTGTGTGTGTGTGTGTGTGTGTGTGTGTGTGTGTGTGTGTGTGTGTGTGTGTGTGTGTGTGTGTTCGTGTTCAGTAGGCCTCTCCCTTTAATTTCCCCCATCATTGACGTCCCGTTGGTCTTGCCAAATGCTTAAGGTTGAATTAAATGGTCTTTGCTTTGGAAGTAAAAGTGAGCTCTGCTTAATTCTGTAGCACTCGAGCATAAAAAGCTTTGCTGATCTTTTTTGTCTCTCTTTTGGGGGGGGGGGGGATCGGAAAGGCTGTAAGGAAAACGTATGACATTTAGAGACTGGTAAGAGCCTGTTTTGAGCCCCCTGATACACTCCTTACGTGGGCCCGTATGTCTGAGAGACCTGGTGTGTTTGTGTGTCACTCGCACAGTGTTTGTGGTGAATGCTTGGCCCTTTTCTCCACGTCCCCAGGACTTACCTCACCCAGGAAGTGACCCTGTCCGAGGATCTGGTGCACAAGTACAGCGACATGGCCCTAACCCACCTCAACTGCACCCTCAAGGAGCTGCGGCGGCTCTTCCTGGTGGAGGACCTGGTGGATTCCCTGAAGGTGAGACGCCGCTCGGCTGCTGCGCTTCAGTGCTGCATTTCTGCTGGTCCTCGGAGTTCTTGTCTCCTATGTCAGGCTTGGCAGTTCTTTTTTGCCCCTATTCCTTCTTGGTCGCAGGGTCTCTGCTGCGCTTGACTGTGAGCTAGAAGGTCAGATTGATTGTGGGCTTTGAGATTCACACACCTGAACATGCTGTGCTCCCCCAGCTGGAGAGGCTGTTTATTGGGGCTGTTGTCCATGGAAATGCCTCGGTCTGCTGGTCCCCCAGCTGTTAACTTTTGCTGCTGTCCTTCCCTCCCTTCTCTTGCTGGTAATCGCGGTGTTTTTTGCTTATTTTGTGCACATTTGTGAAGCCATGTGCTTCTGGTATATCGGCCTCAGTTGTTGTAGATGTAGTGTTACGATAGATGTAGATGTAGCTGCACTCGCGTTTTGAGGACTGACTGCCTTAAACTCTGTGAACCAGAATAGCTCTGCTCACTGCTCTTTATCCAGTGGCTCTTGTGTGAAGATGCACACGTATATGAAAGTGAATCGTAGTTCCTCTAAATTGGTTCTGGTGTTTTATAAGTATGTGAAAACGTACAGAAAGTGGCTGCTGTGTGTTTGCCTTTGCTGGTGGAGATCAGCTGAGCTCTCGGTGGGACTCGGGTGGCTGTAGCTCGGGGCCCCTTCAGGCGGAGCTGGGAGAGTCTCCCTCACACAAAGGGCCCTTTTAGAGAGCGATCAGCTCCACAGGTCCAGGTGCTTCCCGGCCACAGTGAGCCCTTTTCACGGCTTGTAGGCCCAGGAGTTTTTATGAGAAGCATTGTCCTGCCGTGTGTGTGAAGGAAATGCATGTTGGGGGGTTGAGTTTAACGCTTTCCACGTATTTCCTTGGGCATTGTCTGCACACATCACTTGCTGGTGTGTTTCCCAACACAGACGTTGTCTGCAGATGGAGGTCATGCGTTTTATCCTTTAGCTTCTCCGGTCAGTCGGCCATTTTTGATACCGTCCAGAGGCAAACATTGATGCTCATTGCACTTTCCTTATCACATTTTATTATGCTGGCCTCAAGGCATGTCTGTTCCTTTGACTCCACTTGTATCTTTGTCTGTGGTTATTGATGGTTGCAGTCATGAGACTCTGAATTACCGTCTGCGTTCCTGATCTGGAGGGCCCTGCCCTGCCGCGTTTTCTATCCCGCCTGATCTGGCCAGCGGCAGCAGTGTCCTTATTTGGCACTGGAAAAGCGGGGGGGGGGGGGTATGGAGTTTCATGGTGACCCACTGACCTTTTCCTAAGGTTCTGTGCGGCATCTGAGCGCAGCCTTTCCTAGTGGGGATCACTTGTTTCGGAGCGACTCCTAGCCATCTCTGTAGAAGGGTGGCCATCTTTACCAAGCTTTCCCCCCCCCACCCTCCCCTGGTGTGACACATCTCAACCGGGGGCATAATGCCGCTTGTGTCCATTCCCGTTCCACAGCTGTCGCCGTGAGCCGTGCGGGGGGATGCTGTCCCGGCTAATTGGCTTATGGTGACCAGGCGCTTAAGTCGCTGGGCGTGTGGAGACTCACTGTAGCACAGAGATGATTCCAGCAGGCCTGTGCTGTGTACACATCCTGTGGATGTGAACTGCAGTGGGAATGTTACTGTACAGAGGTGATGCTGTGTACATATGCTTAGCTGATGTAGCGAGTGGCCTCCGAGTACCAGTTACAGTGGCCAATTCTCCTGGCACTGTTGACCTTGTACTGGTATGACTGGTTCTAGGCTGGATATTTTAAGCGACTTAAGATGACAGTAAAACAGCCAGTACAAGGCGCTAAAGGACATGACCCCTTTACAGTGACTCGTCACAGGTGGCCACGTTGCTGGTTGAGTGGTGCCGATGACGCGCGTGACCCCCCCCCTGCGGCCGCGTATGTATTGACGAGCCCCCTGCCCGCCCCTCTCCTCCTGCAGTTTGCCGTGCTGATGTGGATCCTGACGTACATCGGTGCCTTGTTTAACGGCCTGACTCTGCTTATCCTGGGTAAGTGCCAGTCTTGTCTCTCTTGCTGATGATGTGATGGAGTCTGTCCATTTTCAGGCTTTGTGGAAACATCTCTAGTGTGATGCATGAATGTTTTAGCACATTACGGATACAGAGGACAGCTTTTTTTTGGGGGGGGGGGGGGTAATATTTGTTGGATGTTTCTATGCAGAAAGCTTGAAATGATGATACCGCATATCATTCATGTGATTGACATCCTTCGTATGGTTTTTCTGGTTTGTTTAATAGCAGGATCTGATCAGTCATGTTTGCGATGAGCTAATTATGATGGTGCACAGCAGACGAGTGCTGAATATCTGTCGGTTGATCCAGGCGGCAGCAGGAACTTTTCATGTAGGGATTTCTTTAGTGTAGGTGTAACTAATGCCGTCACATGACTTGCTGCGGTCCTCGGCTCTCCGGCCTGTAGCAGCCTTTACGGTGTGCGGTGATTTGGGCTTTTATTGCTTTTTGCTGGCAGTGCATTTTGATGTGCCTTAAAGCCCCTTTTCCTTCGAGGTAGTATGGAGCTAAACGCAGGTGATTCAGGCTCAGGTTGGGGCAGGAGGGTCCTGAGCTTCTGGTATTTTAGGAGAAGGGCTAAGCTGATTAGGGCAGATTGTTCAGCGCCATGTGGCAAAGGCTGCGCAGGCACCAAGATCCTGACGTCAAGTTTGTGCTGCACTTAACTGCTCTGACCTCCACCCAGAACTCATTGTTTGACCATCACAAGATTAATTTCTCAGTGTGTGAATCCTGTTTTTGTTGGTTAGGAATAGGTGTATTGTTTGTTTGTTCTTTAATATAATTTGCTTAATGGTTTCTTGTCATCTTTTGGTACAGGTCTGATTGCTGTGTTCAGCACCCCAGTAATTTATGAAAAACACCAGGTAAATACCGTGCTGATGTCGGCTTGAATTCTCAAACCAAACCCTAAAAGTGTGTTCAGAAATATTTGCGCTTCCGTGGCTAACTTACCTTGCAGTTTCAGCAGTAACCACATGGGGCAGCGTACCCTCCCGTCCCTGTGTCTCTGTCCATGATGCACTCTGTGCCCTTTTTATTGTACCCTCTTTATCCACTCTGTCTCCCTCCAGGCACAGATTGACCATTACTTGGCCCTGGCAAGAACCCAAATCAAAGACATTTTTGGAAAGTACGTGTCTGATGGCTGTATTCGGGGGGGGGTAACCGTCTCGGGTTTAATTTTGCTGTGATGTTGCAGTGTTGGCATGACACTTGGTCGCCTTGCCTCCGGAATGCCGGGGCTGATGTGCTGCAGACGCGTCAGCCAAACGTTCCTGAAGCTCTGCTGTTCCTCACGTCTCTTTGGCAGGGTCCAGGCTAAAGTACCGGGGATGAAGCCCAAGGCAGAGTGAAGGCAGCGACCGGAGAGCCCCCGGGGTTGGGGCCGCCCGCCTGGGGGGGGCCCAGCCCAGGTCACATCCTTCACATTTCACATGCTGTCCGCAAACCCCCATCCTTGCTCATCAGTTCTAGTGCTACGGCAAACTGAACGTTCGTTAACCAGCCATGGCCCCCTCCCCCCAAACCACCACCGCAACTAGCTTGTGAGCCTTATATGCCACTGCGAATAAAATTTGAATCAAATTTACCAGAGTGTGAGAGAGAAGGAGTGTGAATCAAAGTGAAGAGTGTTTAGAGCACGGGGCTCGGTCTTGGCCAGACTTGTTCGCAATGTAAGAGAAAGTGACTAATTTCTCCGTACTTTTCCTTCCTTTTCTCGTCACCTACTGTCCATGTGGTCAAACGTGAAGATCGGCTGCGTTTTTTTAAGGGGGGTGTAACACCAATTGAATGGTACTGGGGGAAGGGGTTTGGTTTTTTTCGGTATGATTAAAACTTAGTGGTGTTGTGATTTTACCGTTTTATTGATTGACTGTAGTATTTCACAGGGCTTCTAGCTTTCTTCAGCAGATTCACAGTGGTGGAGACCTACTTCATAGACCCTCATGCTTGTGAGTGTTTCAACAAACATTTAGTACTTTTTTGCGAGAAACTACGTTGTCGTTTCACCACATTGCAGCTGAGTATTTAGGGAGGAGAACTTATTTAAAAAAAAAAATAAAAAAAAAGCTACAAAAAATGTCTGTGGACCTGATATCTAAAGCTGCAAAATTATGTAAACTTGGGAAATTCAAGCAGTGTTTGTTATGCAAGTAAATGTGAATGAAACTTCATACAGTTGTGATGAATTCTGCTGAGACTCGTCTGTGGAATGCATTGTGAAATGTAAGCCGATACCAATAAAGCTTATAGACAAATGCCTGTTTTCCTTCCCTGTGTTGATGCTTAAAATGCTTTACAGGAGCCATGTGGGGGGGGGGGGCACTCAGCACACAGTGGTGGTGAAGGGGCAGGAGAGAACTCAGATACAGGGGATGATTAGGAAGCCTGGTTCAAGATTTTAGGCAGGCCTCAAAGCACATCCCCTGCTTTCTTGATGGATGACACTGAGTCAGGGTCACTGAACTGGGGCATCGGGATCCACACAGACCACAGGATGGGCTCACCTGTTAGCCACACCAATACCTCCCCCAGCTGCAACCCAACTTGCCTTTTTGGTCTCCATCCAACTATCGACCAGGCCCAACCCTAGCTTAGCTTCAGGTGGATTATCCAGTCTGAACTGCAGGTGCTACGGCTGCCGGTGTGCAATTAAGGTGCAATTCTCCAAGTAATATGTAGAGTCATGGCTGAGAATAATAAATACCTTAAGCGATCCCTGTAGGGAAATCTTCTCACCTCCCCCAACTTGCTCTTGGGAGGTGCTGGTGGTTAAGGGCCTCGTTATGTGTGCGAGACTGGGTTTGAACCAGCAACCCTCTGCTCAGAGGGCACACGGGCTTGGCACACTGCGCTACTACCAGTGCTGTGTTTTAGTGCAGCGTTTCCCAAGACCAAGCAAACAGATGGGCTGTTATTCTCACAACAGCCCATCTGCTAGTGCAGCGTTTCCCAATGCGGTCCCTGAGGACCCACAGTCGGTCCATGTTTTTGCTCCCTGAGGAGCAAGAATGTTGAGTGTTTAACAGGGAGCTCGGGGGGAGCAAAAACATGGACTGACTGTGGGTCCTCAAGGACCGCTTTGGGAAACGCTGTTAGTGGCTACCAGCACTCCCCATGAATCGTGGCTTATTGTAATACAAAGTGTTGGCCTCTTAGGGAAATTTAATAACAAAGAAAAAAAAATGTTTTCAAAATGCAAAGATGCATTTCTCTCTGTCTCCTTAAAACCACCATAAACGGATGTAAAGTGCAGCCAGAAGACCAGACTCACTTAGCCATCTCTTTACTGCAAGTAGAACATCACTTTGCACATTCAGTTACATTAATTTAAAAAAAAAAAAACCTCATTCATACAATAACTTTGCCCCATTCGTTTCCTCAACACATTTTTAAATTTGAAAAATAAATTTTCATGCACAGAGAATTTCTATAATTTACAATTATAATACAATCAAGTTCAGGACACGCTAGACAAATCAATTACATAGGAAAAAAACGTACAAAATGTAAAAACTGGACAAAGATCAATATTCAGTAGGGACCCACACAGCGTTCATTACAGTTTGCGTTCACGCGGTAGCTGGATACAGTGAGACGTCACGGCACAGGCTGATTATCGGACGGCACAGACAGGGGGTAGGAGAGCAGAGACGACTGTCAGAGTACAGGCTGCATAGTTCAGCTTTGGTGTGTCTGTACTTCCTGTTCTGCACTGGAAGTTCTGCGTCGCAGTGGACAGCTGAAGGTTTGCTTCGTTCACTTGCACCAGTAGCACTGTTGTCTTTGCACTGTCACCGTGACCTTTGTCACGACTGTTCCCTGGCGGACGATCTCCTTTGTTACTTAAGGAATGCAGTTTGTTGCAATTGTTGACATGCGTAAAAAGGAACACCCCCCCCCCAAGTTAGCTAGTTAAAAGTACAGTACTTGTGCCTGGAGTGAATCCTGAGCTTTCCCTGTGATATTTGGATATTAGAGGAAGAGCTAGCTATCAATATGTAACGAAAAATGGACGACTAGGTGTTGTGCAAAAAAGACTCCTTTCCTGCATATCAAATATCTAATTCTTAACACTACTGAGAGCCCTCGATATGCAGTCTAATAGCACCAGAGGTGTACAAAACAATCAGAACCATGACACTGAAGGAACACAATACAAAAAAATCTACAAAAGGCACTTATGTTTCACTGTCAAAATAAAGGCTTTCACATAATTAAAAAAATAATGGCCTGAAATGAAAGATCTCACATGTAGCTCACATCTCAGTGGTCAAACGCAAGGGATGGGGAATTAACGTTTCGCCGCTTTGTGGAAAGCCGATGGGAATGTAAACAGGTTTTTTAATTTAGCAGATTGTTATAAAAAAAACGTCTGTGGCGAGAGTGTGGTTCGGTGAAGCAGGCCGACCGCGCACAGGGCATGTCGTCGTGCGGCGGCCCGCTCCTGGTTCTGTAGAAGGTTATTGCACAGCGCTAAGTCCAGGCCGCTTCCCCTTAGCTTGCGCGGGCCGTCGGCGTCCGTGTTCGACGTGACAGAGATTCGGGTGCAGCATCTGTTTGAGGGTTGTAGCAGCTAGACACTTGTGGCATGGGGAATCCTTCTGACGCAATGCCAAGGGTGTCCCTGACCCGTCCCGTGGGGGGGTGGGCTCCTTCTTACAAGCACTTCCACACGAACACACTGGGGGTGGGGTACAGGTGCTATAAAACCTTGACTTAAAAAAATCCCTAAACATCACAATAAATGTTGATTTGTAAGAATAATTCAATGAAGAATGTTTGACTCAGAGGGATGACCAATTAGATTGTAGAGCAGGTGGGACCAAATAATCAGATGTCTTGGACCCCACCTCCTCTACAATCTGATTGGTTATCTCCCTGAACCAAACATTTTTTTGCTCTGCCTGCAAAAACTTCTTGTGTAAGTAAACCCCGCCCAGGAGCTGATATTTCAGTCACATAAACTGTGACATCTACCCCCAATAGTAAGCAATAATCCCTGGCCTTACCTGCAGTCATCGCCTCCTGTGCTTATCACGTATTTGTCGTCGTAGGAGAAGCGTATGTTGGTCACGTGAGCAGAATGCCCAAAGTATCGCTTGTGTTTGGCCTGCAGGGCAACCAGGCAAGCGGAGGTCAAACTCAGTTAAATTTTTTAGCCAAAGTGGGAGTTTGTTGACAGTATCTTGGTTTCCTATTTATAGAGGTTTAAGCCAAAATGAAGCAAAACTGAGCAATATGGACACCAGGTCCATCCTTTACTGATCACCATACACATCTGACAAAAAAAGCCTTCGGTGTTTTAAAAAGTCACTTACAAATTTCTCAGTGCAGGGGAAGTCGAAGAGTTTGACAAGGCCGAAGTCATCGCCAGTGACCACGTTCAGTCCGGCACGCGAGACGCAGGCGCAGTTAACGTCGGCTTTGTCCGCGTTCCGGGGCCAGATGCCCAGCACTTCCTCTCCCAGGGTGCTAAGAGCGACACATATGAACAAAGCGTGGCGTGAGAAACATGACCGAGAAGCTCGTAAACGGGCGCGAGAATCCCACTCGCCTCGTCCAAGTGGCCCAGGTGATCTTCTCCACAAGCGCCTGCTCCGTCACCAGCTTCCCTGTGGGCACCTCGTGTACCTGCCGCTTGTATGTACCTGTGGACACCTGCCGAAGCCGTCAGTGGGCTCAGGGTGAGTACAGCAGACCCTCTGTCGCAGAAGCGAGAGCGTCACCGCCGCTCATTGGCCACCCCTACACTTCCACTACAATGAGTGGAATATATTAGTAGCTTCTTTCTGTCGTCAAACGTGAGAGCAGTCGGCTGAGCACCATGGGTTTAAGCATGCAGCTAACTGACAAGGTACAATCACGCCCACCCCGAGCGGTCTGGGTGTGTCATTCAGGCATGTTCCTCCATAGACACCTCTGAGGATGGGATCTGCAGAAGGATTCCACATTAGTGGCTTCTCCGCTGGGGCGCTGTGCTATAAATAATCATGACCTGACATCCCCAGGTCTAAAAATACCCACCGGCAGAGTCTGCTCAGCGACGGCGGTGAGATCTCTGCACGTGTGTGTGTGTGTGTGTGTGTGTGGGAGGTTTGTTTATACCAAATGTCCCTATAAAACCCTGTTATTTTGACGTCGTGGGGACATTTTTCAGTCTCCACAGGGGAAAATTCAATTTTTCAAAAATCATTGACTGCAAATCAAAAAACTAAAAGTGCCAAACGTTTTGTATTTTGTTTGGTTACTTATGGTTAGGGTCAGGGCTGGGTGGGGGTCATTGCTGGAATTAGGGTTTTTCCTATACAAATGAATGGAGAGTCCGCACAGTTGTATGAATATGAGTGTGTGCGTGTCTGTGTGTGTGAGTGTGTGGGGACAACCGCAGTAAAGAGGAGAACCTCAAGGGTAGAGGCTGATTTCCACTTCTGCATCGAGCCAAACACCGTAGCCAGAGTGTAGGCTGACACACAGCTCCCTAAAAAGGTGACTCCGCGTTGTGTTGATGTGAAGCCCTGTGATACTGACTGCCAGTGCCCCGGCAGAGCGGTGCAGGAATGCCGACCCAGGCGAACACGCTGGCTTAAATGCCGCCGGCTCTGTGGACGGTCAAGGCACTGGCTTCACGCAGAAATACAATTCAACCTTATGGCGGAAACCCCAACGCTCAAGAGAACCCCAACACTCAAGAGAACCTCAACACTCAAGAGAACCCCAAGAGAAATTCCAGCTGGAGAAAACAAACCATGCATTCAGTCGATGCTCCCCCACCCCTACCTGAATGTACTTGCTGTCAGCAGAGAAGTCCATCTGGACAACGAAGCTGGGGATGTCCTTACAATAGCCGATGCGGCTGAGCGACGGCCCCAAAGTCAGGTCGTAGAAGTCGACGGTCTTCTCCACTGAGCCCACGGCCAGGAAGCGGTTATCAGGGCTAAAGCTGAAGGGGGGGGCAGGGACACGGTGACCCCAGATCAACACGGACACTTTGACACTCACAGTTTATACCGGCCGCGTTGAGAACTGGACGTGATGTAGTGTTGAATCTTCATGGGTATTGCTAGTCAATGAGCTAGATGTAGTGAAGTTTCCATACCAGAAGAATGATATTAATTTAGCAGGTTAAATTGTTTTGGAATAATGATGATTATGCAAGTCTGCACTGAGCAATAAGACCATACAGCTCACACGTCACCATAAATGTGCACTTCCCCGCTGTTAATTATGGCATCAAATTAACGTGCCAAATCTTTTGCATGTAGCTTCCTCGCCAATGTAGTTCATTGCCATTGTTACCATTATGTCACCCAGCATAGCCAACGTGACAACAGTGCATGAAGTGTTTCTTCGTTGGTGGCCTCTGGCCTTCGGGGAGGCTCACCGGACGTCCTGGACGGCCGTGCTGCGATCACGTTTCTTGCCCCACACCTTGAGCGAGTTGACGAGCAGGACGATGAACTCTCCGTTCTTCATGCCGATGGAGACCATCTCACCGTCCGGGCTGTAATTGGCACACTTGGCTGCATGCCCCAGACTCACCTTGTTCAGCAGTTTCTGATGGGGATCGGCCCAGTCAGCATACAGAATAACACTGACATTAGGTGATCTGACGAGGTCATCGGGACACAAAGCATTTAGGCTACGTTCACACTGCCATGCTGAAGTGACTCAAATCGCATTTCTTGCTGTGACACAGGTCTGATCTTTTCAGGGCTGTGTGGACACGCAAATCTGATGTTTTCAAATCAGATTTGTGTCACTTTCATATGTGGTACTAAATCGGATACGTATCCGATTCGCGGCCATGCGACCTGAATGTGAACGCTCAGATCGGAATTCATGTGGCTTTTTGCTTATATGCTTTCGCTGACATCATCAGCCTGCGCCGGCAGGCTCGTACCCACACTCTTGGTGCAGCAGTTCCAGCAATAACTGCTAAAACAGAAAAAGCTGGCTGCCTGACTTTTATTCTCCTTTTCGACCCGCTCATGTACAGCTGATTCACGGTTTGTCGTCCTCCAGAGCAAAGTGCGATACATGCGTGAGCTACTAACGCCTCCATTTTTAATGCCCTGAGTCGTCCCACAGATATGACGTTTTTTTGTTGTTGGTGATGCAGTTGACCCGTGTAAAAACGTATCAGTGTTCGCATGCGTGACGTTTCACATCGCAGTCAGATACAGGTCACTTGTAGTTATGAATGTGAGCCGTCAGGATAGACAAATCCGATCTGAGCAAAAAAATCGGAATTGAACGATGTGGCTGGCAGTGTGAGATGTGTATTTCCCCTGTGCTAAATGCATTAATCTGTGAGGTCAGTCTGTGGGAGTCGCCCAGTCCCCACGTACAAAGAGGGCGGGCTGCTGTCCCGCCTCCCACCTTGTCGGCCAGGTCCCAGATACGGATGGTCCCATCGTCGCTGGCGGAGATAAACATGTCCTTGGCCGGGTGGGTGGCCAGACCCCAGATCTCCCCCTGCATGTGCCCGTTGGTCAGGATGTTGGAGGCAGCGTTCTTTTCTCCCACCTCGATGATCTCGCCGTCCTTGGTGCCCACCAGGATTTTGCCCTGGGGGCAGGGGGGAGGTGGAGGCCATGTCATCTGAGAAGGGATCTGACCCCGTGAGCCACACTCCAGTGCGTGCGGGTGCCCTCACCTTGCCGCGGCACACAGACCTCACGCACTCCACCGGCTGGCCCGTCTCCAGCTGAAAGGCCCGGCAGCGCTTCAGCTCCTGGTCCCACAGCTTGACGGCGCCGCCCTCCTTCGTCCTGCGGCAAACAGACAGACCCTCCATATCCACCACAAACATGCAACGCCGCTGTTTGACACCAAGGCAACGATCCCATTCATCCCGCAAATAGATTTTAAGTCTCGTCTAATGTTAATCTAAAAAGGATTTTTAACGATGGAATTAGTCTCAGTCACACCAGGGTGAGAAAAAACGTTCACAGCTGCCCTTCAGGAACTTCTGGAACATACTTCAGGAACGATCTCACATAAGCGGACTGTCAGCTTGCTAGAAAGTGCTCCCACCGAAATGTGCTGTATTGCCCCTAAAGCTATTTAACCAGGGTGGTGGGGGGATACGGCTCACTCCAGGCAGGTGGCGCTGTGGTGACCGCAGAGGGTGACAGGAATGCTGGGGATGCCCTCGCTGTGACCTTTGGTATTCCGTTTCACAGATGCTGCTCATACTATTTTGGACGGTCACATGACACCAGACTTATGCAGCCCTAAGCTCAGTCTGACAGCCGCGCAGAGAGAAGCGGGCGAAGCTGGAAAAAGACGCCGTCAACAGGCCGACGCAGAAACATTCTGGCATGCGACGAGTCTCCTGCATCCCGAGCATGCCTGTAACGTCACGCTAAAGTGGGCAGTTTGGGACCAGCCGTATGTGTAAATGAGCAGAATCGAAGGAAACTCGCTGCGGCAGGCCTGGCACTCACGGCCTCTCCTTCCCGCCGGTGACGATCAGCCCGTCCCGCAGCGTGGTGTACATGGTGAACACGGGTCCCGTGTGGGCCTTGGCCACCACCCGCACCAGGAAGTGCTCCCGCCACACGTAGACGTCTCCGTTTATTGCACCCGTGAAAGTGAGGTTGTTCTGCGGGGGCAGAAACGTCAGCGTCAGCGCGCCATGGGGGGAGACCAATCACCAGTTAGATGGTAACGCGTTAACGTGCGGCGTCAGGAAACCATACAAATATAACCACAATGAAATAAAACCAAATAACCAAAACAAAAACAGAAAATCAAGATGGCGCGGCTAAGTCCAGGTGTAGCACTATCTGCTCCAAAGGGATTGTGCTCTTACTTAGTTAAAAGCATTTCGCTGCATAACTGTACAGTGTGTTTATGCATGAAACCAGAAAAAAGTAATTTGAGTGAAATCTCAGAATCTGTCTCCCAGACAAACACGCAGCTGTAGAGAGGATCAGGGCAACAATCATGCATAGAATGATCTTTATTTTGGTCTCCACTAGGTGGCATAGTGATTCGGGGGCGGAACTCACAGCACCGAAGGCCACTGACAGCATGCTCTGCATCCGCGCCCCCTCCAGGCCGCCCAGCACCCCTTTCCTGTACATCAGCGAGCCTCCCGCCAGCGTCCAGAACTTGACGTGCTTCACGCCCACGGACACAAATTGCGAGTCCGAGTCGGGCCGGAACTCCACCACGAAGATGCGGTCCATGTGACCTGTTTTGCTCGTTACTTTGGCACCTAGGAGGATCAGCGGAGCAGATCCCAGTGGGTCAAAGAGAAGATCCTGTGGGCTTGGTGGGCAAATACTTTCAAATACTGAAACAAACAGAACCGCTCTTGGTGGACCTGTGTACTAAGCAGGCTGTCAGGTGTCAGAAACCAACTCAAAACTGTCGAGATTCCTAAATTCAATGCTTAGATAAGCAAAATCAAGTTAACTATATAACCATTAGCCTATTAGAAATCAGAATGCTGGTAGGGACATAACCTCACTGTCCATACCTAAATCTACTGCGAGAAACGCTAACAGTGTAAGCAGCAGCTCGCTAAGCTAGCAGTGCACCGGCTCACCTTCCTGCCAGCGCCACACAGTCATGGTGTGTTCAGGCTCGACGCCGACCGACAGCAGCAACTTGCCCGTGGCGCTGAAGTTGATGTAGCCGATGCCCTTGGTGTGGGAACAGCGCAGGATGGAGAGAGTCTGCTTGCTCATGGCGTCCCAGATGTGGACAGATGGGGTGGTCCCTGGGAAGGAGGAGCCCATCACTGTCGAGGACGTCTCGAAGGATATCTCACTCAGCTGCGATGGCGTGACGGACTCCCGCTCACAGGGACCCGACCTCCCATCTCCATAGTTTTACACCCAAAGCAATATGGCCGCTGGCAGATAGCAAAATGCACCTGGAGCTCGAAGAGCCGCCCAGCCTTTTCAGATGCAAGGTAGGGGAGAGCATCAGCGCCTCTCCCAAAGGTACAACAGCATTGTCCCTCCCAGCTTTTAACTTTTCACTTCCCCCCCTCAGAGCTGTACTCGACTGGAAGTTAACGGATGGATTTATGTCACGGAATGACAAGGGGGGGGGGGGGGGGGGGGGGGGACGACTCACAGAACCAATGAGATGCTCCACTGCATGGGTGAGGGTGGGCGTTTGGGGTGGGGGGGCATCCATATCTACAGAGAGCACATACCACCAACAGTAAAGCTCAGTACACAGGGGGTACTAAAAAGTACAGACAACCCAACTCAAGTAATGTACAAATGATTCCCTGTTTGCTGTAAACTCCCATTGACCACTAACCTGGTACAGTGACCATCTGGATCTCATTGATACAATCAGAACGTCATGTGCCTGTGAACAGCCCTAACCTTCTCCTTTTACGTGGGGACAATCAACCTTCAACCCCCCCCAAAAAACTAACTAAATAGCTAGTGGGTGCAGCCAGAAGATTGTAGCTAGCTAGCTTGATAGAAGAACATACTGCTTCGCAATCTCTTGAACAAATAATGTGTTTACTTAGTATTTAGTGTGTTGACTGTTTGTGGCCAGCAGGGGGCCTAATAATGCCCGACGCCTGTGCATTATTTGAGTGGTGGTGAACACCGCCGTTGCCTGGGAAACAACCCAGTGTTGCTGGAGTACGACGCTGACGTACAGGGGAAATGGGACGGGACGATCCCTGGGGGCGGGACAAACTGTCACACCACGAACTGAGTGACGCGAGGACGAGGGGGTGACAGTTTTCCACTTGGCAGCTTAGGTACAGATGGAACAGGGGGGCCCATGATGATTGGTGGGGGCGTGGGGGAAGAAGAATGGTGCGGTCTTACCTGGCAGGTCTGTGACATCGCCTGTTGTGTGTGTGCAATGGGGAATGGAGAAGCGTAAAAAAAAAAAAATAGCCGGGATAAGTCACCTACTCTACTGCAGCGGAGGCCAAAAGAAAGCACAGCGACTCCAGCAGGGGGCGCAGTGGGGCGGAAACAAAACAGGCAAAGGCAAAGCCCAAGGAAACGCGGCCTGGCCGAGAATGGCCGGTGTGGACACTCCCTCCACGGGAGCGGCGGCGCACACAGGCACACGCTAACACACGCTAACACACGCTAACACACGGCATGTGGATAGGGCTTGACATGCACGCTCAGGTGTGCAATCCAGACAGACAGACAGACAGACACACACACACACACACACACAGACTCCTCGGTGCTCACCTATCTGTCCAGTGGCAATAACATTCTTATACTTAGGGTGTTGATTGACAGTTAAGCAGAGGATGTCATCTGTGTGTTCAAGGTAGAAACTCTGGGTGCCTGATAGGAAAGAACCGTTTACACACCAGGTCAAGCCAGTACTTTGTTAATTAGCTCATTTGTTTCATTTGTTCGACCTAAAAGACTTAACAGCACGGACATCTACACATGCAGCAGATAAGCAAAGCAAAGCTTTCCCTTTGACCTTTTATAACCCTGCACACATACGTGTGAACGTGCGTGACGGATGCTTTAGCAGCTTCTGCTGGAGGCCAGGAGCTCACTGCCCTGCCTGCACGGTAATGACCCCACTGGTCAGCACACACCCCAGTCAAAGTCACCTGTGGACAGGCTCTGCAATACGGCCACTGCTGCCGTGTGGAAGACGATGTCGGCGCCGTCGTTGAGGTAATGCAGGTTGTTGCGGCAGTCAAAGCCCCTGTATCCGAACACATGGTCTAGCACCAGCTCCTGGGAGGGAACAGGGCAGCGGGTGATGGGCCATGCACCAAACGCACCATTAGTCAGCATTCCTCTTTAGCACGTTAGCATGTCAGCATGTTAGCAGACCTCTACCAGCTTCTTCTTCTTTAAAACGTTGTTCTTTTGTAGTTTTTCGGGCTGGGGGGCAGCTCGACTCACGGGAGGCCTAAAAACATCAGACAATGTGTCAGCATCCGCTTCAGAAGAGGAAATGGTGGCAGGCCTTTGTGATTTGCATGCTTCCGCTAGAGTAATTTTATGGTAATGTACGGTGTTTCTTGGCTCATCAGAAGGACGTGCAGGAACTCAGAAAACCAAATCCCTTCTCCTGGCCTTGTGACCTTCATCATTAAAGCGTGGATGCAGCATACTTACAGGGAGCTTTACGAAGGTCTGCTCCGTGTCAGGTCAGTGGGAGCCCAGTAAAATATTACAGCCCTTCCGAGTGAACTTTAACACTGCCGTTTGCTGGTACCCTGGCCAGCTGGCCTGCCAGCCCAGGTACTGCACAGTGGGGAAGGCAGGCCGATGTTCCCTAACCCTACCACATGACTTCCTGAAGTCCCTTGAGGGTCACTGGTCTTTATCATGTTCCACTGTGGACAAGCAAATCCCCTTGTAGGATTCCAATAGGAATGAACTTTTCCTGCATTTACTTTTCTTGACCTGTTAGTTAACACGTGTCCCTGCCTTGACTGGCCTGGACTTCCTGAGATGCGGGGTGCAGTGCTCATGCCATAATATTAACTAACTGGGTTTACTTAATCAACGGCTCAAGCACTACATGACTGACCAAACTAACGTGGCGAAGACTGAACAGCAAAACAAGGCAGCGAGGTAAAAGAGGTACAGTATCACACAGAGAATCCCATATCAGGCTTCACTGTGATAGTTTACAGCAACATCAACAACCATGCATTCTATACATTTATAGACGTTTTGGGTGGCGGCGCGGGGGAGGGTACATACTGCCCCCGGGCATTCCGTGCATACCATGTCGAAGTATGCACTGTGTAGGCACACGCCACGACACTGCGAGCACCACAAAGGTCACAGCGGCACGATACGACCGTCTTTCTCCAGAGACTGGACGCAACCACAGATACCACACTGCGATATGCAGACACCCGGAGAACATCAACACGCATGGGATGCCGTTGCCGTTAGCGGTGACACACAAACAAACTGCCAGTGACGGTCGAGCACTTTACAGCGAACTAAGCATTTAAATGACTATTTACTCTGTTAAGGCAGTGTTTCCCAACTGGCCCTTGGGGGAACCCCAGGTGGTCTATGTGTTTGCTCCCTGCCAGACATTCCATGTTTTTGATCACAAGAAAAATGGACTGTCTGGGGGGAGGGTCCCCAAAGACAGGTTTGAGAAACACTGCTTTAAGGAATTAGTCCTAATCTAGAGTACAAATGCCCTGATAATATTTATTAACGGTAGTTTGCATAAGACTGAATCTAAAGCAGATTAGCAAGTCAGATTACATTAAATTTCTAAATCAAACGGATTATTGTTAATCAAATGGACATCATGGGGGTCCAGAGCCTATCGGGAAACACAGAGAGATCAGGCTGGAAGAGAGGGAAGGGGGTCATTCGAACCCACAACCCAGGAGCTGTGGAAATGACGACGGGACCAAGAATTCCTTAAAATTTAAACGGCTAAAGGCGGACGTGTGGAAAGCAAAATACATTGGGATTAGAGTCATATTTTACAAACTTAACAGATATCTTTCCATATAACAAAAGTATGGGCCGAGCAGAAATTACACCAAGTTCACCGGTTACACGTTAGTTTTTTCCCGAAAGCTCATCATTGCTTACATTTTGCAGATAGTGCTTTATCAAACAAACCTGCTGTGAACTGAGAGACAGACAGACAGGGAGAGAATGTCCAACAGTTAGATCACTTTTACAGTAATGTACACGGCAGAGAGAGAGAGAGAGAGAGAGAGAGAGAGAGAGAGAGACACACACACACACACCAGACCATGTCGCCATAGCAATGAACACAAGAGTGCAATGACTGTGGACAAGCACTAGTTATGGCACTGCATCCAGTCCGGACCGTGCATAACTATCACCCGAGAGATGGGCGGGGCAAAGTCAACCTCCTGTGAAGCGCTGACGGCGAATCACAGACCCCAAGGCACTCTCTGTAAGCAGGCGGCCATTTGCAGCCATGCAGCCATCAGACTTGGTCACAACGACAGTCAGACCTCAACTCAGGGCTACGATTTCACCGGCTGAGTCACCCCCCCCCCCCACTCACAGTGCAAATTGTTTTAGACATGATACCCCCCTCTCCCTGTTACAGTCGTCACAGAAGTTGACCATGTGGCAGGGGCAGAACTTGACGATTTTTGCGAACAGCCACTTGGGTCGGCTCAGTGAAAGATGTGGCCCAACATGCTGTTGTTTTACCGGCCGGCGGGCAGGTTTTCAGTTTTTTGTACTCAGCCAGGGTCTCAGGTGAACAGCGAGCTTCACCACCGGCCGTGCAGTGGGTCCTGCATCTAGCTTTTCCAATCCCCCGCTGAGAAATCCAAACCAAAGTGACTAAAATGAGAAATCTATGAAAACCACATGACCCAATCGAATGCATTTTTTTTTTAAAATAATTGATGCTTTATTGATCCCTATGGGGTAATTTTCTTTACGTCTCCCCTAACTTGCTCTCTGTAGGTGAGACCAAGCTGGCCGTGAAGGGGTGTGGGAGACAGGACCCCTCCTCTTCCAAGGACATTGCTGTACAGTAACATCAGACCCAGCGTCTGCATGCTTAGAATTCAGGTTACAGCAGCATAACCAGTCCAACACGGGGCTCATCTTCTCTGGAAGTTCATGGATGGTTACAATCTTGATTTAATTCGTTCCCCATTCTGACTCCCACTTTCAACTTCTGCTTTTAAGGGATCGGTGACATGAACTGGGAGAGGTTAGGGAAACAAAAGATGATCATCTCTACCCCTGCAGGCAGTCTGGACACACTGGCTAAATGTCACGTGTTGTTGTGACCAGGTGAGGGACAGAGGGCACATGGCAGTGGGGGTGGGGCTGGGGCGCAACACGGAAGAGTTCAAAGAAGACATTTACCTGGATCCCCTTGTGTGGCAGCAGGCAAAGCCAAGTAAGAGTTTTAGTGGAGGTGCATGAGAGCCCGAGGACCCTCACTCAGGGTCGCGGGCCGTTAGCGGCTAACGGAGTCATGCACAAGCATCCAGGGGGGGCTAAGACCATCATTCCCGCCCGGCGCAAACCATGCTCCTCAAGCATGCCAGGTAGGGAAGGTAGGGGGCGACACCGCGCATGGGAGAATGCACCAGGCTACGGCTCGAGAGCTGGGGGGGGGGAGGGGGGGGGTCATACCCTGGCGTCCCTGGGAAAACTGTGTACTAAAGTTCCTATGGGGAGGGTGAAAGGGAGGGGGCGTGGGGGGGGGTGAAGGAGGGGGACAGGGAGAGAGAATTGCGTCAGTGCACTTGCCCCACAGCCTGATGGGTGGACAAGCTCAGGAGAGTGACCAGCTGATTGGTCGGTGCTATCTGAGCAGGGGTGGGGGGGAGGGGGGGTTTGCTGGTCCCAGGATGGCTTGGCCAGCATCCCCTACCCAGCTCTGGGTTCACCTTTTACAACTTTACAGCCATAGACCAAAGAAGGAAATAACCAAATGGTGCAACTAGCCCACTGGGGCAGGTATGACTGGAAGGAGAACAGGACTAAGAAGCAAAACCTGGACCATCTGCAAGAGGAAAGTCTGCACCAAACATCACTTTGCAGGTCCAGCAGGGGCCATATAGCATCCGATGGTCTGAAGCATAAAAACCCTGCGAATTGCATGTTCAGTAACCTTAAGATCCGTCATTAAAACACAAGGAATTTTCAGGCACGTCTCTGACTTCAAAGCCAAAGATTATTACGCTTCTGAAAGAAAAAAGTGCATCGATGCTTCCTAGCGTACAGACAGCTGAACAGCACACAGGTCTGGGATTTCTGTATATCGACATATACTCCCAAAATAAAATAAAGCACAATCAGAACTGTTATATAAAAACAAGAAACACAGAAGTGACATGTGCATGCGACACAGAGAAACAACAATAAGAGCAAAGTGTAGCTCCTCAATATCATATCAATGTTTGGTGAACACAAATGGTGTAACTGTTTATATGATATTATATCTATATATGGACTGATAAGTATATATATAATGTCTATTAAGTATTTTAATATAAGGTAAACAATCTGAATTCTAATACTGATGGCCAGTTTCCATGTGTTACATATATAAAAAAAATATATATATATATACATATATATATAGCTCTGGGTGTGTGTGTTTGTGTGTATATATATATATATATATATTTGTAATGTCCCGCATTGTGTTTCAGATGTGTCACGCAGGCAGGAAGGTGTGACAGCTCCCCCTGGTGTATGGAGGATATGCAGCAGGAGGTACTTACTTGACAATTCCCTGCCTCCAAAGGAATGCAAGTTAAAATACAACACAGACGTTAAGCACTTCTGACAGGACAAGAACGGGGTGGACAGGGACAGGCGGGTAGTGCGGGAGGGGGTGGAGGGTTAGCAATGGCTGGTAGATGGGTAGCGGGCTTTGTTCTGCTGATGTGTGGGTGTGTGTGGGTTGGGGGGGGGGGTGTTAAAGTGGACCTCACGGGAACAAGGGCGAAAAAAACCCAGAGCCAAGCCACCACACAATGTGAATCCTGTGCTGTGAAAGGAATGGGGTGCCAATTTGGTCACCATGCTGGGGACTAATGGAAGGATGAAATCAGGGATGAAATTACCCAGAAACCCATTTTTAAGGTGGAATATAGTTTTGATCTTAGCCTACAGGCTCGCTGCTTTATGGGGCTGAAGGACAACAGGAAGCGGGAGCGGCTGCTGGAGGACAGTCACTCCTGACCCCGAAATCCCATCCATGCTAAATGACCGCTGGACACGTGGCCCACAGCGGTGCTCTCATGTGAGCTGTGCATTCAGGGGATGCTGGGCCGAGTTCCTACAGGGTGAAGGTGAGTGTGCAGATGTGGGTGGATGATCCTGTCACAGAGAGCTTACTGACATCCAAACCACCCGGCATCTTCTGTTACAGCTTGGACTGGACGTGACCTCGTCTGATGCCAAACACACTAAGAGCCAGCCTGGCTGAAGCCCCCAGGACATGAGGTGCCCCCCCTCCCCCCCATCAGAGACACATGCGTTCCTATGGACCGCATCATGCGAATAATATGATACCATCCAATCGGTCCGGACCTCTGTGCCCTCTACGAGGAAAAAACATCCATCTGAAATTATTCATTACTGCTGAGTGTCTTGCTGTGCCAGTCTGGCTGAATTCATCACGGTTCGCCTGGCATTTTTGCATCACAGGAAACCCAAACACAACAAAACCCAACATAACATAATTAGAGTACGATGAGACCAGCAGCAAGAAAGAAACATTCAGCCTCCCAAAGACCAAACCAGAGGTCATCTAAGGCACCACGATATGACCCTCCGATCTGAACTGGGTTAATAGCAATGATTGAATGGAACATCAATATGAAATTAGCACTAAGCAAGCAGACCTTTCCAGGAAATCAGGAATCCCGCTTTGACATCTTCTCACAATGTGAAACAGAAAATGTTCCTGGTGAAAAGTGCAACTGAGTAGGTGGTCTGACCAACTCATCCAGTGCAGGGGAAAAAAAACACCCACTCATTCGAAAAATAGTAAATTCCCAGTTGACGGAAATGACGCATATTCTATGTGAAATGAGAAAACTGCGGTTTGAAAATGGATTCGGATTTACAGGTGTCACAAACAAGAAATGTTACATTTCAGGCCTTTCACTTTGCAATCACAGGTGATTAAAAATAATTCCCGTGAAAATGCAACATTTGTGCCCCCAGTCCGTCAATCTGCAGCACAGAGATTTTGACTGGTATTTTCTTCTTCCTAACGTTAGGCAAATACCCTGTGTGCGTTATCACTGCAGAGCACATGTACAGTCATGCTGAGATCCACTTTCACAGTGCGAGCGGGTGCAGCGAGTCAAGTCACAAGCCATTAGAGAAGTGTGTGCAACATCTCTGCGGGTATTAACATTTGAATTATTATATCAAATCAAGTCAAAGCAAGTTGGTTTTATGTTTAAGCATCCAAGAATTTAGTAGGTTTCATAAGGGAATTGGTCGTTGGCATAAAATGTATTATGTATAATTTAGTCAGTACAGCATTCACTAGGATTATGGTCCAGTTTCATGAGGTGGCTGGTCATATGTATGGTCCTGATGGAAGGACACAAACCATGTGGGCAGGTGGGGGGGGCATTTTGGTGGCCAGTAAAGTGTACAGAAGTCGTTATAGGCTCAAGAATCCCTATAGCTGGACTGCCACAATGTGTTAGAGGAAGATTTTACTTTTATATAGCGCTAGGCTGACCACCTAATCCAGGTCACTGTGAGCTACTTCAGGTTTTACAAACTGCTGTAAAACTGAAAGGTCCCTGCGCTCGGCTAATTAGCTCAGTTCTTCTTGCGCTTTTACTGATTTGTTTCCTTAATTGAAAAACTCATCATCTCAATCATCAGTTGTTTCACTTTAACATTAGTGACACATGTATGATTGGACAGGAGACTGACCAATCAGCACACAGCAGGAACTCTGTTTACAAACCCTGTCGTAGCTCATATTGTCCTTCCCGAATTGGGTCAGATGGGTCACCTATATAGCGCCTTTCACAAGGCCCTTGACAAGAGTGCGTGGCAATTGATTACTATGCCATGTGCGTTAAATGGTGTATGAAAAAGGGGAAGGAGAGAGAGAAAGCAAGAATGTCATAAAATCAACAGAGTAGCGAGGAAAATAAACCTTGGGGGGGGGGGGGGGTCCAAGCTCAAGTAGGTGCTCAAAGAAGATGAGATTTTAGCGTTTCCTTTAATAACTATCCAGTCACATTTATTTATAATGCAGCTTTTTGGCTGTAGAAACCCGTTCAGGTTAATTAAACATTAATTCTCACCCACTGAATCACTTATCATCTAGTTCTAAAAAAATCAGAGAAAAATCCCAAATCTGCCCGCGAAAAATAATATCGCAGCTTCCACTAGATGGCGCTAAAAAGCAAAGAGCGATCAGACAAGCGCTGACTGCAGATTTACAGAGGTACTTGGGAATTACCTGGAATTAATACAGAATCAGGCTGTTAACATAACGGTGGGAATTTGTTTTAATCGATGCTGCTGACAGAAGACAGCGGTACCATGGGTGTAATGGGAGCATGGCATTGTGGGTAAGGGAGGTGAGCGGACGGGCATGGGCGGAGTCACAGCCTTGAGGGGTGTACCTCTCCTCTGGTGACACCTCCTTCTGCTGCTGGTGTGGCTTGGTACCCGACATCTCCCGGATACTGACGGCGTAGATCTTAGTGGTGTAATCGATGCTCCTCTCCCTGGCCACATCGCTGTCGTAGCCTGTGGGGGGAGTTTGGGGGGGGCCATCAGTGGGGGCCCAGTTGTAGGACCCTTGATCAATATGCTTAACTTGGATCATCTAATCATCTAAATGCAAATCCTTTCTTCTCCGCGCTCATGGTTAAACATCACCGCACATTCAGAATTTTCCAGAAATGCTACGGTCACTTTCAAAGAAGTGCATCCCCACATCCAGTAGCCACCTGTACCACTACACCAACCACGCATTTGCATGAGGCCTGCAAAGATCTGCTGCTCTCTGCTGCCCACAAACAGTCATGACACTTGGGGGCACCTGAAGTGAGGCGACACCCCAACCTCTGCTGCTACACGGGAGCCTTCGTACCTCCATCCTCATCGGTGTCGTCGTCAGATTCCTCGCTGTCCACGGGCTTGGTCTCACGGTTCCCCGTGGCCTCGCGTGCCCAGATCATGAGTGCTGTGTCGGCTCCGCCCACCGTCAGCAGTGTGGCGTCGTCCTGGGCCCAGCACACGTTGGTCACATGGGCGCTGTGACCCATGTACTTCTTAAATTTGGCATATTGACCCTGTGAATTGGATGCATGGACATGATCGCTGTGAGATTAAACACCATGATGCCGCGTGACACCAGAGCTGGGCGATACGTTGATAAAATATCATGATTATTTAACAGTCATCTCGCTATTAGTTTGAATTGACACACTTGTTTTCTTGCATAATAACCAGTTACCATGCACTATTTTAAAACAAATTCCATCAAGGTTTAAGCCTGTTGCTGGTAATTTATCGTTATATCTGTCACATGCTCCATAATTACCAGTAAAATAATTCAGTCATCATAATCCTCAGAGTAACCCATCATATTTTTGCATCTGAATTTTTGAATATCGCGATAAACATCAATACTGTGAAAATCTTCAAAAATATCGCGATAGTATTTTTAGAACTTACTGCCCTACATGACACCGGACAGAGTGGCTAACTTCTGAAAGCTGCCTTCGACAGTAAAGGGTGTCGTTATTTCATAGATAACGATGCGCTGTTAAACACGGCAGATGTTTGTACTCGTGGTCGCTACAGAGGCAGGAAGAGTAGCTGTGTGGATGCCGGCATCACCTGACATGGGCAGAGAGTATCGTACGACATATCGCTAGCCTGGGAACAGACCAAAATTCAAAGTTGATTCCTGAATGCGCATCGCAGTCTTCATGAAGTCGACCGACCATTAAGGTGAGAGCCCCTGCACATTCAGGGTGGCTGGTCCCCCTCTCACCTTGACTGGATAGCTGAAGAGCTTGAGGAAGCCAAAGTCATCTCCAGTAGCCAGCAGTTTCCTGTCTTTGGTGAGTGAGGCAGCGTTGACGTCCGTGATGTCGCTGTGCGTGGGCCAGACGCCCTCGCAGGCGGGGCCCAGTACGCATGTCCAGGTGGCCCATTCTATCCTCTCGATCTGGGCCAGGGGAATAAGGCAGAACCAAGAACCAAGAGTTGGAAAGAAAATAAAACTGATAGTGGTCATAATCATATTAAAAGTATCAGAATATCAAAGAGAAGGATTTAGATTGATGTCAGGCGTCAGGGGAGGATGAACCCAGCCACGGTCCCTTGCTTACATCAGTGGTTCGAATGGTCTGTCTCTTTCCTCTTGGGGCCTCGAAGAACAGATGCTCTTTGGCACCGGAATTAACCTGAAGCAATTTACCTGCAACAGAGGGAAGGTGTGTGACATGCAGGCCGGCGGGCAAGAGCAGGCTGGCTGTAGGCTGGACCCATTCCTGCTCCCATGAATCACAATGACGTACCAACTGGTGCGGACAAACTTCCAGGCGCCCGGCGTCTCAGAGATTAAAGAAAAAGTCTAAAATTAACCTGCCATGCTTGTAGAAATAACAAAATATCAATCCACAGCGGGAGAGGAATTCATGGCTGTGTGTGTTTAGGCAGTGATGCGGGAAGAGAGACGATGGCCTTAATTTATCAGGGGTTTCAGGCCTTTCTGGGCTGTGAAGGAGAAAAGCTTGCATGGCAGAAACTGCTGTGAATGGGTCATGTGTGTAGGGGCCACAAATTTTGGGGGCCCCGTTGGCCACGAACAGTCACTACACTGCGAGGGGGGACCCAAAGGGACTTTTTCAGTGGGGTGCTAGAAACAATCGATCCGCCTGGGCTGTTTAGCACTGAGGTCAGTCCCCATGTGGAATCCAGGAGCCCCCCGCCCCTCCCGATGTGCAGAGAGTGCCTCTTACCGCGGGTGTCCCAGTCAATGTGTGTGATGTAGCTGGACGCTCCCTTGCAGATGCCCACCCTCTTGCTGGTCAGCACGTTATAGATGTCTACAAAATTGTCGTGAGAGGCCACGGCCAGGTACTTGCCAGCATCTGTTCAGAGACGGGGGGGCAGCATGGGACAAGAGGCCTCAGGACCAACGAGGCGACCAATCAGCTGCCACAATGGCACACACTGGCTGTTTCTCAATATGCATATTTGACCGTACTTGTGCTCTCTTGTACCCGTTTCACGTCACCTTCCGTTGCCGAAGACCAGTTCCGATACTAAGAACAAAAGCGCAGAGGTTGGTAAAATTCCCCAGATGTCGTTCTTGCACAGCCTCAAATATCAAGGATACATTGAGTGCATCCTTGCCAAACGAGACCAATCCCATGATTCATTGGACCCTCCCGTTCATTATTGGGAGGCAAGTTAGTAAGACTGCTCTTGCCAAGAGCACAAGTACGATCTTTGCATTCTTGGTATTGAGAAACGCCCGCTGCCTTGAGTGATCTCCAGAGAACCTTAGGTGAGGTGAGAGAGAGTCACCTTGTGAGAACCTGATGTCGGAGATGATCTCCTTCCTGTGATGGAAGGACACCATGTCCTCCAGAGTGTCCGAATTGACCACCAGGAAACTGCCGTCATTTAAGCCGACTGCCAGGGCTTTTCCGTCAGGGGAGAAGGCACAGCACCGTCCTCCTGAGAGCAGACAGAGGGGGTTGGCCGATGGCAGCCCAAGAGGGTCAAAACACCTTTAGCTTAACGCTAATGCTGGATTTTATTCCTCAATGAACATCAGGCAGTAAAGGCACACAGGGAACAGCAGGATTTTAAATCACAAAGAAGAGAATGGGAGACACCAAAATATCAAAAACTGGGATTGTTATAAGGGTAAGAATGTATTTCCCTGTAGAAAACGGCAAATGCATAAAATGCCAACAGAACATAGTGAAATGTGCATTTCAGATATGGCCAGAATCTGCAGGGAATCCAACTCTCGGCCCCCAGAGTTCACACAACTGCAGCCCAACTGGGGACAGAGGCGGTGTTCACCTCCACTCAAACCACGCGTTTACATGGCGCCCCCTGTTCATCACTTACAGTCACTACACTAAATACTAAATAAACAGATTATTTATTTAGGAGATGCTGAGACAGCATGTTTTGCTCTTAAGGATCCAGTAAAACAACACAGACCTTTTTTGAGCTTGCGGACAGCGACCATGCGGTGATTGGGGAAGAGCTCCCAGATGCGGAGGGTCTTGTCGTCGCTCACTGTGGCACAGATGGGGAGCAAGGGGTGGGCCGCCAGGCCCCACACCTCCCCCTCCATGTGACCCTGTAGGAATGGAGACAGACTGTTGCAAGACTGGCTCCAAACTGATCATGTGATCATCGATCGGCACTATGCTTCCCCTATTGAATTCATGATGCCGCCAACGTTACATAGAAAACATTCCATGTTTTGCAAGCATGTTTCACGTCTCAATCACCAGTTCACCGAATTTTCGAGGTGAACCGCTACGTTAAAAGAAGGCGGGGTCAGGGAACTGCGACGGCGAAATCACGGCTAACCTTCACCAGACTGGTACCGACCGGTCTCACAGATCACCATGGCAACTTCGGAGTGCAGTCTGAGAGTCTGTATCATGGGGTTACTCAACATGCACGGCTGCAGCAGTTACGCACCAGATAAGAACCATCTCGATGCCCAGAGGCCAAACTGTACGGCTCTTTCAGAGAAACAGAGCAGTCTACACACTATAATGTCTATTGTGGGTCAAGGTGATTTAACTGACCAGGTCCCAGAGAGTGGAATCCCAGTCAGGCCATTTAGACCCGGTTCACAAAAGCCATGGATCCACGCATGGAAACGGGACGTGAACCAAGAGGAAACCACAGGCGCGCCAGGAAGACAGGATCACATGACGGACTGGCTGGCCAGCGCGGTGGCAGAAAGAGGGGGCACGCTCACACTCGTGGGAAATGAGTCATCGCAATTCTGGACGAAGCTTTCTGAGAAACTAGAACAAAGTCAAAAGAGACCTAAAGCTTTAAGCAGTGCCATCAACGTGGCGGGTCTCAGTCCTGGGAACGGCGTGTCCTTGAAAGAGGCACCTAACCAACTAGCCGCTGGCGGCATGTTCCTTTAAATAATCCCTCCCCCTTCTGTGAGCCCCGCCCCCAAACCAAGCTCCACCCCCACGCACCTGAACCAGCAGAGTCATGGGGCCGCTCTTGTCGATTTCAAGTATCTCTCCATTCTTGGTGCCCACCAGAATGTGGCCGTGGCCCAGGGTGATGGCACGGATGGAGGGATTATCCTCCAGCAGCAACCCTGCAGCCCGAAGACACCCATGAAAGCCCAGAGATGCTTCCCACCCACCTCCATTCATGAAACAAAGGCTAACGCAGTATTTTAAAGACACACAGAGAGTCCAACAGCATTTCCTTCTATTTGCACCTGTAAATACACAAATCAGACTCTCCTGCCTTATTTGGTATAATCCCTTAAGTGCCACTGTGATTACAGAGATGGCCACAAGGTGGCAGCATTGACAAAGCAAGGAAAGAAGACATTGAGCCTATTACTTATGGTAAGAACTGTAATGATACTGTAACATTGGATTCCCAACATGAGTTTTAAAAGATGGTAGAAGCTGAGGTAATGGGTTCGTTCTTCTTTGTGCAAGGTGTTCTCTATAAATAAGGGCAGGCTGCTGGTGTGAAAGTAGGCTTGTATGAACAGTTTTCTTGAGTGAAAAATTGCACAATAAAAAAAGCATGCAGTTAAAGTGCCAAAGTAAGAGCCCCTCCGGGCCGAATCTGTCAGAAAAGCGGGATGCCGATTTAAATCAGTGGCCTAATTTTACCAGTCGCTGTGAGATGAAATGAAGTGTCGATTTTTAGGGGGACAGACACTAATCAGCACTCAGTGTTTGTTTGACTCACTGTTCAAATACACCTGCTAGGCAGAAGTGCAGCTGAGAACAATCTGGGGAAGGAGGGCAGAGAGAGAGGGGGGGGAGAGGGGGGAGAGAGATATGGAGAGAGAAAAAGCAAGAGAGGGAAAACGAGAGAGAGAGAGATTACGAGAAAGTGAGAGGGGGAGAGAGAAAAAGAGAGAGAGAGTGAGAGAGAGAAAAAGAGAAAAAAGTGAGTGAGAGAGTGAGAGAAAGAGAGAGAAATAGAGAGGGAGAGAGAGAGATAGAGAGAGACAGAGAGAGAGAGACAGAGAGAGACAGAGAGAGACAGAGAGAGAGAGACAGAGAGAGACAGAGAGAGAGAGACAGAGAGAGACAGAGAGAGAGACAGAGAGAGAGAGACAGAGAGAGACAGAGAGAGAGACAGAGAGAGAGACAGAGAGAGAGACAGACAGAGAGACAGAGAGAGAGACAGAGAGAGAGACAGAGAGAGACAGACAGAGAGAGAGAGAGAGAGAGAGACAGAGAGAGAGAGAGAGAGAGAGAGCTCCACAGCTGGCTGGTCTGCTACTCTTGAGACTGAAGGACTCATTTTCCTTCTCCGGCTCTCTGGGCGACTTGGGGCAGGGATTCAGTTTTGGGAATGGAAGGGGACCCCATGAAAATCACGAAATGGTCACGAACGAGCCCAGTCCAAACAGACGCTCAGCAAACCGCCTCAAAAGACAAACGCGGAGCCTCTTCCATATGGCCCACTGGCTGCCTTTGGCGTTACGGGTATTTTGATCAAAGCTATCCCATAATATGCACCACAGGCAATGGGCCATGCCAACGAAAGCTGTATTCCAGCAGATGAAATGCCTTGTGTCTTACTGTCTTGAGCGAGGTCCAGATAATTAGGAGGATGAAACCCTGGGACAGCTGAAGGCAAACTGGGTCCCTTACAGCAAATTAAAACAGCAATAAAGACAAGCAAAGATACCAATGAAAAAATCTGGATAAAACTGCACCCTACACTGCAACCACAAGCAATTACATCCAACAAGCCTTTTCCTTGACTGTGGCTATTCTCAAGCTGCACTCTGACCCTAATCACAATGAAAACACACATTCTGTATTTTAAAAATTTAGCACATACAAGTACAATTCTCAGAAAAAACAGTTATGGAGAACTACACCGTAATCTAGCAGGCTAAGTACAAAACAAATTGCAGAATTATCTTGTGTTGTGCCTGGAATATTACTTTGTGTTTATTTATTTAAATGCACGACCAAATCCATTTTAAACATGAAATAATTCTCCCAGAGAGCCTGCATTTAACCAGCTGGAATCATATCTTAGCCCATGACTGTACACATTTCCATTCCATTTTACTGAAAACAAGGCATGATAATTGGGGAAAATATTTACTTGTTATGCACAAAACTAATGCCACTAATTAAAAACGTGCCATTTCCTTTTTTCAAGCTATCACACGCAGTACATATTCCATTCCATTTTCTCAGGAAAGTAAAAATAAATTTAGTTGGCACTAAAAACACAAAATAATGCAGATTAATGAGCATATTAACTTCAATATGCATGATGTTGACAGAAAAATCAAAACCGCACTTTGGGTGCCAAGTTCTGGCCACCTGCAACATGTTCAGCCCCTGAGTGAGGGAGGGGGTTGACGTCTGGGTTGCCTGCTCCCAGTGCTGAACTGGGAATTATGTTTTGATATTCATCACATTGAGGTCCCTCTACATGCATAATCAGTAAACAAACAGTTCGCCTCCTATTCTATGAGCTCAGTTGCATATTCAAAACAAGGATGCAAACACCTCAAAAAGCCTTTTTTGTTCACTGGTCCTTCGATCATTTCCTGAAAATATCAATGTCAGCAAAGCCAACCAATTAGGTGATTGTACCGCCATTCCTTGACTTGTTATGTTGGCTTCGTGATGCATTGGCGTTGTTTACCAACCATGGCTATGTAACACAATTCATCTGTCTAGCCAAAAGCCCTTGAAAAATCAGTATGTTGCCAAACGTGTAGGAATAATTCTGTTTATGCAGCTGAAAAAGAGTACTTCCTCTGAGATGAGCAAGGTAAGAAACAGCACCAGGTCAAACCAAGTGCCTGGAAGAGGAAGACGCCCCCAAGGAACTCTGGGAAATTCTGTCCCAGGACAGAGCAGCAGTTGATTGGTCTGTCAGGGCTTAATGTACATTTATGGTGTGACTTGTAGAAGAACTGAGTATGCTTCCACAACCAGAAGTAAGAAATGCTGAGGTTGGCTCATGGGAATTTTACTTGCATAAAATGTTCCTGGTCAGATGTCAGACCAGCCAATCAGATGTCTTGGTCCCACCTCCTGTACAATCTGATTGGTTAGCTCTCTGATCATTTCTGATTTTACCCTCAGAACATTTTTTGTCTAAGTAAAACTCCCATGAGCCCGAGGCTGACCTTTGGATCCAGAAGAGAGTGCTGCTCTCTTGATGGCGAAGGTCTTCAGGCACCTGTCAAACATGTCGTCCCACAGCTCCACCACGCCGTCCTTCCCACCTGTGACAAACCCCTGCGGACAAAGTCAAAGTCAACCCGAAGCATCAAGGACCCCCAGACCACCAGACACAGCACGGCACCGCAGGTAAACGCATTGCTCACAGCGCAGAGTCCAAAGCCATGAAAAGCCGTCCGTGTGGACGCATCACACTACACAGACCTTTAAGAGAGATGTAGGTTATCCATCATAACTCAGCCTGGGGCTGAATCACTATCTACAAGAAACAAACAACGAAGGAAAAAGGCAGGCATGTTCAGGTCTGTGAGGGAACTCATTCTGAACATTATTGTATTTTTCTTTAAAGCAGCACCATTTGGTACTACGAGAAACCTTCAATCAGAGTCTCTGTTAATGCTTCTCAACGGTGAGCCTCATTTCATTGGTGTCATGCCATTTTTACTAGAACACTAATGAAGTCCCAGCAATTAAATGCAAGGCTGCAAACTGCTAATTAAGGAAACACATTTTAATTTGCGCATGTTAATAAATCCACCTTATGATGTTGCCCTGTGAAGGTTTGAAACGCTTAATCTGCTTCCGCCAGACTCTTCGGTTATGGTGCCCGTTGGGCTCATCTGCTGTTCCTATAGTAAAACGCCGATGCCATTAGCTTTCAGTCCGGCCGGTAAAGCATCGTTGTACATCGGGTACAAGGAGAAACCTGCGTATGGCTTGATAATCACTGCTCGGTATGGCGATCACTTCCTCAAGAGACACTCGTTGGTTTCTCCAGGTTTTACGTATCATTCTCTGAAGGTTTTTGCAAAAGCAGGGACACAGTCCCTGGAGATCTTCGGGGTTGGGGTCTCGCTTAAGAACCCAACAACGAAATCATTCTGCTGCCCCCGGGGATTTGAACTGCCGATCTTCCAATCATAGGCACAGAACCCTATCCTGCTGAGCCACACAACTCCCCAGACAGCCAAAAAAAAGAAACCCCCATCCATATATTAGTTCCCTGCAGTTACCCACCTCAAATATTTGCCAGGTTCTAAAATCATGGGACTGGCACAGAGTAACAAGCTCTTTGTGGGTCTTGGACCTGGCAGGGCCAGGACCTAATTGGATTTGGCTGGCGCTGAAGCAGCCATGCAGTCCAGACTGAAGGACTTCATCAACAGGAAATAAATCCTCCAATCCTCCAGTTAAGCAGCCAAAATGGTCTCAATGGAATGGACAGGAGAGATTGAAAGGATGTCCTCCAGCTCACAGCATGTATTTATGAGAGAGTGTGCTACATTTAATTAACAAATTCATTTCGTGCTTGGGACAGTGTACATCCACGGGGAAGGTTTAGGATATTCTGCTCCCATCCATACCTTGTCTAAGGAGTACATGGCGAACACAGGCCCATCGTGAGCCTTCATAGTCTTCAGAAGCACCACCTCCTTCCAGATGTAGACGTCCCCGGTGGCGGCCCCCGAGAACACCAGGTCCTCCCCTCGGCCGTAGCACACCGACATCATCGTCTCCGGCTTGCCCAGGTTGCCGAAGATCCCCCGCTTGGAGGTGAGGCCCCCACCTGTGGAATCGGCATGGAGCTCAGAGGTCAGGCCTGCCTCAGTGCCCAGTGGCAACCTCACAGCTAAGCCGACGTGACTCGCAAACAGACCATGGCAGAAGGACGTTACCGGCCTGACAGTCGTCAGATCATGTAACTGGAGTCTGTTCTATCCGCTCTACAGCTGTGTTTCTGAACCCAGACCCCTCACAGCCCTCAGCCAATGAAGAACATCGAAAACCTACCACATATATGCTGGGAGCTGGGATGGAGCTGGGGTAGACTGGGTTGAAAAACACACCCCTACACCAACTTAGTAAGAAGGCTTGCGGCCAGCCTGCTGTCTTCAGTCACGTCCCCGAGGTCATCGAACATGGTACCTGCGTGTTGCCAGAAGCGGATGTGCTTGATCCCCACGGTGACCAGCTTGTCCATTTGAAAGGGGCTGCACTTGACCACAAACAGCTTGTCTTTATGGCCCCTGGATGTGAGAGAGGGCCTTGACTCAGACTTCATTATACCGGCCAAACATCTGCACAAACATACCAGATTCCTGGCCTGCTGTTTGCCACGAGTCAACAGGCTGACTGTAATAAGACTAGTGACGGGGGAAATGACAGACTGAAGGCCATGCCGGGTCTGACTACCGTGCTTCGGGACTAGAACTAAGCAACCCACAGGAAGTGGGTTAGACCGCGCCGTGACCGGCGGAGCGCGGTAATCCTTCTCGCCACAGCTCCCCCAGCCGCACTGAGCTGCACTGCCCGCGCGCCGCACACACCCCCGAGGAAGCCCCCCAGTACCTTGCCGTCGCCAGTTTCTCGCCCTTCTTCCAGTCCCACACAACTACAGAGTGGCTGTCATCAATCGCTACAGACACCAGGGTCTTCCCGTCCGCTGCAGAAGGAGAGAAGAAAGGAGATGCATGCACCCTACAGCGGTACAGACTGCGCGCATGACTGGAAAGATGCGCGAGAAAAGAAAATGGATTCAGTGGCAGTCGACCTATTCGATAACACACACTATATAGGCAAACGTATTGGGAGACGCCTCTTAATCACTGAATGCAGGTGTTTTGTTCAGACCCATTGTCACATGTGTATAACACCAAGCACCAAGCCACGCAGACAGGTTTACAAACATTTGTGAAAGAGTTCAGTGAATTCAAGCATGGTACTGTTATAGAATGCAACCTTTGCAATAAGGCAGTTCGTGAAATTTCTCCCCTGCCTCATATTCCACAGTCAGCTGCAAGTGGTATTATTGCAAAGCGAAAGCATTTAGGAACAAGAGAAACTCAGCTACGAAGCGGCAGAGCATGTAAAGTAACAGAGCGGGGTCACGGACTGCTGAGGCACATCGCCAACGGTCTGCTGACTCCTCTGTCAATAACTCCAGCACAAAGATGCCGTGTTGGGAGCTGCCAACAGCTGCTGGACATGGAATGGGCTTCCATGGCTGAGCAGCTGCATGCAAGCCTCACATCACCAAGCGCAGTGCCAGGTATCGAACGGAGTGGTGTAAAGCAGGCCGTCAATGGACTCTGTGGAAACGTGTTCTGTGGAGTAACGAATCACGCCTCTCTGTCTGGCAGTCTGATGGATGAGTCTGGGTTTGCCGGATGCCAGGAGAACGTTACCTGCCTGACTGCGTTGTCTAGTTTGGTGGAGGAGGGGTAATGGTATGGGGATGTTCTTCAGGGGTTGGGCTGGGCGCCTTAGTTCCAATGAAGGGGACTCTTAATGGTTCAGTATGCCAAGACATTTTGGACAATTCTATGCTTCCAAATTTGTGGGAACAGTTTGGGGAAGGTCTCTCTCTGTTCCAGCATGACTGTGCCCCAGTGCACAAAGCAAGGTCCATAAAGACATTGGGTTGGGTGAGTTCGGTGTGGAAGGACTTGACTGGCCCGCACAGAACCCTGACCTCAACCTCATCAATCAATTTTGGGATTAACTTAAATGGAGATTGTGAGCCAGGTCTTCATGTCCATCCTCAGTGCCTGACCTCACAAAAGCTCTTCCGAATGAATGGTGAAAATTTCCCACAAACACACTCCGGAATTTTTGGAAAACCTTCGCAGAAGAGTGGCAGCTGTTATAGTTGAAAAGGGGAGACTAACTCCAAATTGATGCTTATGGATTCTGAATGGGATGCCAGTAAAGTTACTGTAGGTGTCATGGCCAAACAAGGTACCATCACCAGACAAGGTAGCATTCAGTGGGTAGATCTTCTACACCTTTCATTTTTGTCTTTGAAATTCTTTGCTGATATCTGACTGGTCAGTGTTCTGGAGACACAAGCTCCATTTACTTTAGGCTACATGACATTTTACACAGTTCCAAATTATACAGCTTTGGAAAAAATTAAGAGACCACTTTATATATATTTTTTAATCTGCATTTTTAAATCCTGGTTTAATCCTGGTTTTGCTGGCAGGAGGCTGCGCTGAGCAGCAGGCTGCTTCCAGGGTCAGTGTTTCTGAGACGGCAGGACACAAGAACGAGGTGAAGCAGGAGACACTGGGAACGAGCAGCCTGGTAGAGGGCGGAAGCGACTGTCTAATGCCAGAGGTGACCATCAACTTATCTGGCTGTGGTCCATAAAGCCAGGAAGAAGCTCTTCTTCAATGGAAGCAGGCAAGAGCCAGTCTGGAGTTTACAAAACAGTGTGTATTTTACACAGACACATACCTATAAATTGAGAAAAGAGTGAGACTGAAAATTTCGCTGTGGTCTCTTATTTTTTTCCAGAGCTGTATATTTGCCATCGTGGTTTAGGGTGAAAAGTCCTGAAGTCCTACCAGAGAAGTCGAGAGCACAGACCCCTCTCTGGTGATGGCCTTTCAGGAGCGACAGACACTTCAGGGTCTGGATGTCCCACACATGGATGGCTGGATCACGGCCCATCTGAGGAAGGAGATCGGAGGGAGGGGAGGGGTCAGCACTGGTTAGGTCAACACCATGAAGAAGGCTTTCTCAAAGCCAGGTGACACTGCTGCTCATCCCCCCCCCCCCCCCCGACTTTATCTCCTCACCATCCCTCAGGGGGCACAAAGCACACAACAACTTCTAGCTAATTCAGCATCAATAACCAAAACAGCAAGAAATATCTAGGAGGATAAGCTGCCCCAGGACTGAGGGCCTCTTGCAGGCTCTGCTCACAGGCCTCCAAGTTCAACGGCTGTGTAAGAATCAGTGCTGCTGGGCCAAGGTCGTTCCCATGGAAACCCAGCGAGCAGAGCAGCGCGGCTCCGCCCACCTGGCCGGTGGCGGCGTAGTCCTTGAGTGGATGCACAGCTAGGCTGAGGATGTCGTCGTCGTGTCCCAGGTAGAAGCGCTGTGAGTGCTGCTGTCGGTTGTAGACGGCAGACACTGCGGCCACGTGGTACACTACTTCGCCCGTCTGCGTGTAGAACAGGTTGTTCCGACAGTCGTAGCCGCGATACCTGGCGGGAGAAGTGAGGAGCCGGTGAGGCGAAGTGAGGAGGCCGCACCGCCACCGAAATGGGCCTTACCCGCCCTGAACTGCACCAAGAGAGAACCTTAAACTCGCCATGCTTCCAAAAACGGCTCGACAGCGTGTTGCTAGGCAACGCCGTCACATCACGCCAGTGAGAGAGGATGGAGTCGTGCTAATAAAGTCGTGGGGGGGGGGGGGGGGGGGGGGTGTCGGTTACCACTGTGCCATGGCGGGGGAAAACCGTCTGTCAGAGCAGCCTGGCACTCAGGACCATTAGAGAATCCATTAAATGGGGGGAGACCCCCCTCATCAGTAAACATAGGTTGTTTGGCAAAAGGTTCCTGTGAAGCTAACTTAAATATGGAGGAACCCCCCCAGGAAGCTAGGGGGGAACTCCACACCTTTCGGGGTGCGACAGAACCTCCACAACCGAAGCCACGGGAGTCTGCATGCAGCACGACTCGGAATCATGGTACGCGTGAGGAATGTCAATGAGCTGCGATTTAAAAAACAGAAGAGTGTGCAGCTGTGTGCGGAGTGTGAAATCTGCACGTTCACGCGTGATAAGCTGACGGGACCTTAGACCGAGCCGTTTAAAGCAGGAAAACAAACACGCATTAGCAAACACCACGACGCGGCACTTTAGCGATTCCGGCAGGTGTGCGACTGAGCAAACACATATTCTCCAAAAATACACTTTTCTCCGCAAGGAAGCCGCAGCTTCCCACTGCCAACCTGTCATCCATCCTTCAAGAACAAAATCATCAGGGAACTTTACACTCTGAGGCCTGAAGTAAGAACGGCGTCTGCGCTTTCTTCACACTGCATTTACTACCACCCCCGGAATCCTGAGGGATGGATCCTTCCACATACTGTCTGAGGATGGGCTTCGGCTTGTACCACAGCTCTTTGGGGGTGGCACCCTTAGAAATCCAACTTGCATCTCGTTAGCCGCTTCTGCTCTTTTTAAACGTCAGTGCATGGTGATGCAGGCAATGCATGTCCCAGAAATCTCAGCCGAGTCGCAGCAAAGGACAGGTTACGTCAAACACCGTACCCACAGAAAAAAGGCAAAGTAGATCAATGTGTTGTTAATTTTTACAATCCAACGTTAAGCCATTTTAAAAAGGCATTCCACTCAAAAAGTGATTTCAAAGTATCTTTGCAGATGATTCCCTGCATATGGGCAGGAAGCTGCATTAAATGAATCACGAACAAGCCCATTATTTTCTGACGAATGTCTCACTCTGGAGCCACACTTGGCCTCTGATTTGTCCTGACAGCCCGAGCAGGGTAATACTATATTTATGCTGGGCAAATTGTCAGTATTTCGATGACCCTGAACACCATGTACTTAACCTTCTGGTACAGCAAGTACAGGGCCTGTCCCCTCCCTCAGCTTCCCATGAGCCTTTTTTGCTGAGGTGGCAAAGCGCTGGTGTGACCCCACCCAGACCTAAAGTGAGTGCAAAATTCTCGACATTATCATCAGCCGTTGGAAATGACCCGTCATGCATAAGCGATGTGTCACCGCAGAACCCGGCCCCACTTAGCCAATCACAACAAGCCTCTTCTTCTACATCCAAGCCCATCCTTCGATCTTCCGGCACCCCTCCCACCCCCAGCGGACCTTTTTTGTGAGACCCCCCTCTGGTCCTGCGGGAACTCACCCGTGAACAAACTGGAGCCGCAGCCCCTCGTCCGGGGGACGCTGCCGCTTCAGTGAGCTGGCCGGCTGCTTTCTCTCCCGGCTCTGCTGCCTCAGCTGGGGTAAATCCTCCTTGTACACCTGCGGGGACGAGGGGGGGTTAGAGGTTTTTTTTTTTTCCGGGAGGCGAGCAGCCTTGGGACGGTGTGCGGGCAGGGCGGTGTTTTAAAATCAGGACACCTTCTGTGACATTCAGCAGAATAGGGGGGTGTCAATAACCTGCTACTTTATTTACTACATTTTCCAGGGCGCCGGCGGGACGCAGCCCAGCCGTGTGACCCATTTACACACGAGTGACCCTGTGGGGGGGGGAAGCAACCAGGAGATGGGGCGGGACGAAGGCGGGCGAGGGGGGAGTCATTCCGTGAGTAGTAGCGTTCCAGGAAGAGACCTCTGCGATCCTGACGCACCATTGTCCTCACTCCATTAGGGGAAAGCGATGATACCACTTAGAATGATGTCGCATTATTACCCTGCAGTCCTCCGTGTGTCCATGTGATCTCTCTTTCACCGGCCGATTACCTGGCGGAGCAAGATTACATTCATTCCAGCCGCGGGCTCCAGTCCACCCAGCTCGCCACATCGCTCCTCGACATTTAGTCTCCGGGACCCTCTCTGAGTCCCAAATCGCCAGGACATCGTGATAAAACTCAAATAATAAGATGAACGGGAAGGATGCTTTTGGTTAGCACCGGGGAACGTGGGCGTGAGGGATTCTAATGGCACTCGATGCCCCCTCGTCGGGCACTTGGCAAGCTGGTCGCCCCCCTACACAGGTCAACATGCCGGCCAGACAAACGGGGCGGGGGGCTGAGTGCCCGTTTTACCCAAAACGATTCTGCACTGCCAACTAGGAGGGCGGCTCCAGGTTCAGTGTTTCAAAGCGGATGGATTCACAGCTCACACAATCACGACCAAAGCCTGTCTATCAGTCGGGGGGGGGGGGTGTGGGAGGCACGGACATAGATGCAGCTGCTTGGGTCAGATAAGAGGGCATAGCAGGGTGGCCCGCGGGGGGGGAGACCCGGAGATGGTACACAAAGCGGCAGATTAATGGGCTGCCTTTCACTGTCTTATCGCCGCACTCTTCCGGACCTTTCTGCCACTCTGCTGAGATCGGAGGAGCAGAAATAGCTTGTATTTGCACCTCAGGCTGAGGTGTGACAGGCAGGTGTTAAGGAGCGCCACAACCCCCAACGAAGCTCCCAGCAAATTTTTAGCTGAGCTAAGAAAAAGAGGAAATGCAAAAGACTTCCCTTAATCTTTTAGGACTAATCTTTTTGACTAGAGAAACAAATTAAACATTTATTTTAACAAAGGCAGAAAACCACGCTGTCTGAGAGAGCCAACCCCATTAAAGTTCTTCCTCAGACTCGTGTTCAGGTCCTGACGTACTGAACACACACACCTATGTACAAATCAAGAATAAAACTTTTGTACGCAGCCCCCCCTCACGGAGCCCACACAAACCTGCCGGTCATAGTTGATCTGGGCCTCCTGTTCGATATCAGAGTCCAGCTCGGGGACATCAGAGAGATCTGAGTCTGACTCTTCGCTGTTGGAATCCGGGTATCCCTCTGGAGAGAGCAGAGAGGCCGGGAGAGGTGTTCAGGGACACCCCGAGCACGGGAACACACGTCTTTCCTCATGCAAACGAAGGGCAAAGGTCAGCCGACTGTCAGCTGTGAGAGAAGCTGTCAGCCTCGCTAATGTACAAGTGGGACCGTCAGCTCGCCAGACCGGCCTCAGGAACTGGCTCCAGGTGCCGATCTAATGACAGCAGGTCTCACAAAGGAAACCAATCAAGATGTACACTAGGAAGTCTCTAAAGAACAAAAAGGAATTTGCATAAAGGGCCAACAACGGATCCCTTTAGGACTGCTTGTGAAATGGAAATCATCTTCATTCACATTCATGAGAAGTTCCACGTGGCCAAAGAACAAAATTGAGGTCTGACACAAAGCTAACGTAACACATCGCGTTTGAACCAACATGGCGTTTGAACCGACATGGCGTTTGAACCGACATGGCGTTTGAACCGACATGGCGTTTGACGCGCCACCTTGGAGAAGCGGCTCCAGGACGCCATTCATGACGCCTTCGGGTAGGAACCTCCACTGGAAAAGCGAGTGGTCTGCCCCCCCGGTACTCAGCACCCACTGCAGGTCATGTGACCAGTGCACGTTGGTCACATGGGCAGAGTGGCCAATGTACTTCTTGAATTTTGCACCTGCCAAAAGCAAAAAAATAAAAAAATAAGTAAAAATCCACATTAATCCATAGAATAACTGCAGAGCAGAAAGAGAAAAAACAGGACATCAATGGAACAAAGGGATGTAACCAAAACCAGGAAACAACAGATGTCCCTCTGCGGGACAGAACGATGAAAAATGATTCACAGGTCTCCATTATGCAGGCGTTTCCATGCAAAGCCTAAATGGGTTTATAGAACCAGGAGGAAACCCAAACGACCGGAAAGCTGACCTTTTTTCAGACATGGGAAACGGAAGATCTTGACGAGACCGAAGTCATCGCCGGTCACCAGCACGGCGCTGTTGTAGTTGGCGTCTACGGAGTTGATGTCGTTGATGTTGGTGTACTTGGGCCAGATCCCACTGACCTCTGGCCCAATGACACACGTCCAGGAAACCCAGTGGATCCCTTTGGTCTCCTCCTTGGATGCCACATGCTTCCCAGCTGTACCGAGGAAATCAGGAAAACAGCTCAGCTCCACATGAATGTACAACCTTCGAAACCTCGAAACTCGTGGTCACGTGAATGGTGGGTTGTAGGAATACAGCAGGCCAAGGTCACTGCTTTCATTAAATTCATTATTATCTTAAAGGTAAAAAACCGACGAAAGACTGGGTTGAAGTCTGAAAGGACAAAAAACGTTGTTTATTAGTATTTTTTAAAATATCAATAAATCACATAATCCACTTACAGGTACTGCATGTCTTTTGTCTTGAAGCATCAGAATTTGAGAATATGTACATGTCACACCGGATAACTAATTTCACAGAGATCACAGCAGCCAGGCCAGCATATCTTTATGTATTTTAATCATCTCTACCTGTCAGTCAAAGTCTTTCATCCAAAGTATCAACCAGTCTTTCTATGTCACAAGGGCTGGGCGTTAATTTTTAGGTAAACAAGTCTGTTTGGCAAACAAAACCAGCCTGAACACGCTAAAAAGGTGTGAGAGGCATAAACGAAAACAAATTGCCAATTAAAAAAAAGAAACACATGCAGGTTGAAGACACTGCAGCCGTCTGCTGTCAAACCGACATACGGTCCTGGGAAACGACGAGGCTGCCGCCTTAATTATCACGACGCTCCTCGCAGAGCTGCAGTGGCGGATCAGCTACCCGCAGTGGCAGCTGCCGCTCGGAGCCTGTCGCTCTCCACACCCAGGACTGCGGCAGCACCCCCTCCTCACCCCCCGCCCCCCCCCGCCCCAGTCTGAAGTTTAAAAACCAGCACCAAGTAATAAGTAAAATTAATTTGACAAAGTGCCTTGAGTTTGGCTCTGTGCCATAACACAGAGAACCGTGAGATAAAAATAAATACAGATTTAAAAACACTAAGCAGGCGTCCCCCCCACCCCCCCCACCCACTCACCCCCCCTCCCACTCATCCCATCCGTCTCTAAGGTTCAGGGCTGAAAAGAGCCTGCATTTTAATTTCATTTTTGTTCTTAAAAAGACTGTGGATCAGGAATTTTCAACAAGTAAATGTGAACATCATGAATATTTTATGACAGTCTGCGAATTTTCTGTCCCGAGGAAAAATCAGCATTTCTTTTAGTCGTAACCCAGGTTTGGGCGTCGAGTATTATATACCTGAGGGGGGGTGCTGTGTGGCGCAGCATGTTAGGACACTGTGTCTGTTATAGAGGCGCCGCACAGCGATTTCACTGTGTCTGTTATAGACGCCGCACAGCGATTTCACTGTGTCTGTTATAGATGCCGCACAGCGATTTCACTGTGTCTGTTATAGAGGCGCCGCACAGCGATTTCACTGTGTCTGTTATAGATGCCGCACAGCGATTTCACTGTGTCTGTTATAGAGGCACCGCACAGCGATTTCACTGTGTCTGTTATAGAGACGCCGCACAGCGATTTCACTGTGTCTGTTATAGAGGCACCGCACAGCGATTTCACTGTGTCTGTTATAGATGCCGCACAGCGATTTCACTGTGTCTGTTATAGAGGCACCGCACAGCGATTTCACTGTGTCTGTTATAGAGACGCCGCACAGCGATTTCACTGTGTCTGTTATAGAGACGCCGCACAGCGATTTCACTGTGTCTGTTATAGATGCCGCACAGCCATTTCACTGTGTCTGTTATAGAGGCACTGCACAGCGATTTCACTGTGTCTGTTATAGATGCCGCACAGCGATTTCACTGTGTCTGTTATAGAGACGCCGCACAGCGATTTCACTGTGTCTGTTGTAGAGACGCCGGGCAGCGATTTCACTGTGTCTGTTATAGATGCTGCACAGCGATTTCACTGTGTCTGTTATAGAGACGCCGCACAGCGATTTCACTGTGTCTGTTATAGAGACGCCGGGCAGCGATTTCACTGTGTCTGTTATAGAGACGCCGCACAGCGATTTCACTGTGTCTGTTATAGAGGCACCGCACAGAGATTTTACTGTGTCGTTATAGAGACGCCGCACAGCGATTTTACTCTGGGGTCCTGTCAGTCGGCCCTTAACCTCAAATTGTCTCAGGTATCCAGGTTTCTCTGCTACCCTGCTGCTACATAACCCCCCCATGCCCCCCTCACAGCCATTTAAACATGCGCCATGAATGACTGGTTCTTAATGCTGATTGTTACTGAGCTCATCTGACAGGTGCATTAAAGGTAACCAGGGGAGGAGGGGAATAATGACTATGTGCCCTCCCCCCCCCCCCGAAGGTTTGAAAAACCGACACCATGTCGGGAAGCATAACAACAGTCGAGAAATTCCCGTCGCAGAGCCCGGCTATTACAAGCTTTTGATCTTATGTTATTATAACCGAATTGGACAGGATGATAAATAAGCACAGCGTGACGGCATTTTCACGTAAACTACTGCTGTATGGATTTAAATAACATCGTACGCACTGTTAGCGACAAAGTCGTGGGTCGTCCCGTCTGACGGGAGACAAAAGCAAACCATTAATCAAAGAACGCGAACATCCAGGCCAAGCCCTTCTGCCACATTCTGCTTAAGCCACGTTTCCGATCTGGCCTACGGAGGGATTGCGGATTCGGCGTTTCACCCCTTAGCCCTTTGCTAACGGCGGCCCAGCGACTCACAGGGCATCCTGTAGAAGATGCGCTCGCCGGCGCCGTCGTTGGTCTGCAGGAACTTGCTGTCCACGGACCAGTCGAGGTGCGTGATGAAGCTAATGGACCGGTTACACTCTCCCACCTTCTTGTAGCGCTGGGACACGGCGTAGACGTCCACCAGGCCGTCGTTGGAGCCCACCGCCAGGTAGGCGCCGTCGGGCGAGAACTTCATCTCGTGGATGACCTCCTTCCTGTCCTTTATGTGGACCACCTCGGTCATGTCCCTGGGGAGACACGGCGACAGAATGGGCTGCCTCCTCATCCCCCGTCCCCGTGTGGCGGAGCTCGGGGCCCCGTTACCCTTGTCTCCTCACCTAGAGAGCCGGGAACCGCAGGGAACGAAAGGCCTGCTGTGAAGCCGACGTGAAACAGCGCAGCTCTTTAATTAAGCTCAGCTCCTTCGTCTTAAACACAGGCTGCCACAGCGGGCCAGAGGATATCCTGCCTCCCTACTTACCGTCGCTTCACCCTACTGGATTTCTTAGGATCTGCATCCCTCTGCCCACGCCCCTACCTACCACTCAGGCGCTCTAGCCCCTCATTATTTTTTCTCCAACTCCAATAACCACTCCATTATGGGGTAAAATTCTTAACCTTGGCATTTTAGAAGTTCTGGCTACGACTCTTTCAGAAACCTAGATTAGGATGCTGTTCATGTGATCATGCGTAGGAGGCGCTGTGAGGCCCCACGGGTTAGATCTCTCTGCCCATGTTCAGAGGTCAGCGGTTTGAATCCTGTGCTTCACAGAATAGCTGTTGGACCCTTGAACAAGGCCCTTAAACACCCCCCACAAAAAAAAAACTCCAGGGGTGTTAGATAAATGGCTGACCATGTACATGAGCACCTAGGTTTATTCTCACCTGTATGTCTCATCACAAAGCATGATGGGATATGCAAAAACAAGCCTTCCGATGGACCTGTAAAGCCGCCTGGACCAGCCCGCATCACGGCTTTATTCTCGTTTCAGTTATGCTTGTTTAAAAAAAGATCCAATCAAGCTGTGAAATCCTCAGCACTGCATCGTACGCTGCCTGGATGTGGAATCTGTTAAATCTGTTTAGAATAATGTATTGCTTGGTTCCTGTCCCAGCAAAACAATTAACCAAATGCAGCAACTGCGCAGGCTGTGACGTTTATAAGTGGGCGTGTGGGGGCAGTCTTGGCAAGGGAAGATTTTCTCTGTGCTAAACCGAATGGAATACCGTCGGTACCGCGGCCAGTCATGGGTCGGACAGCCTGCTGTTTTCTGGCAGACACCAACAGAGCACACGCCCGCTCAGAATTATCCAGGCGCGTAACTCGATTACCGCATGATGCGATCGCAACCAGAGGCTTGTTAAGTCACAAATATACCCTGTATACACTGGACTCGATGCCTATTTTGATTTTCCTCCCCAGGAAACCACACCCAGCCGTGTTCATGAACCCCCCTCCCCCAAAAAAAAGAAAAACAAAAGTCCTCATATTAATTAATGAAAAAAATATCTGGAGGGTTCGGAGGCTGAGGTTTCATACTCTCATTCCTTGATCCTGGGAAAATTCATTACAAGGCATTTTGCTCCTGGAAACAAAGCCCTGCGAAAGGGACAGGGTGCAGCTTAGCAGCTACATACGGGGGTATGAAGGCCTGGCTTAGAGGCCGGGAATGCAGAGCTGTAGCAAAAAGTGCCTGAGATTGGGGGTCCAACGTAAATAACCCATGTCAGTAAACCAGCAGCTGAGTGAGTGAGACTCGCAAGTCGCCTGTCGCAGTTATTTTTTCGGGTGAACATTTACATTTCATTTCTGGAGCAGATGCCTTTATCCAAAGCTATGTGCATTTTTAAGAAAGCAAAGATCAGCCAGATGCTGGCTGCTGAGAGCTTTGCTCAAGGGGTGACATCACTCTGCTGACCATGGGCTTTGAACCAGCAACCTAAAGAGCACAGAGGATCCTAACCTGAGCCCTGGGCCGCGGTGAGAAGCTGACGTCTGAGTGTCGCTTCTGTCACTCTGCGCATTTACCTGACAGCACGTCATGTCAGAACAAAATAAAAATCTAAGCTGAAAGACACATCAGCATGTCAAAATGCGAGAATGTGCCGCTTCTGTCGATGAATAAAAACAGCACTTCGATCAAACGCTGACAGGGTTCTGTGTAACATGCAACATTCTCAGGGAATTGCTCAAAAACATCCTCGTTAAAAATCTAACTCCGCGGCAGAAAGCAGTTCTGGATTCTCGCCACACGTTCTGCCGGCGCTGGGTCACGAGGGCGGCGCATTGAAGTGAAACACGGCCTTGAAATGCGAACAATGTTTCTGTTTATTTCCTGCGGTCTATGGCACACGCCGTACAATAACGCGGAGGCAGAAGAAGCCAAAGCCAAGGAGGAAACACTCAACGATCTTTACACCTTCCACTTCCTCCTCCGTGGATCTAAATCCCTTCAATTGATTTAGGGAATAATATAGGAAATAAGGGAAAATTTAAAATGACTCTTTAAAACGCAATAACAGCCAAGACTGCATGAGAAACGGTGCTTTTGCTGAGAGAATAAGTGGCATCACCCAAAGGGTTGAGTCTTAAAGAGACGGATCTCTATTTATGCTCATCCACGCTTTGTAGGGAGGATTAAAGGGGAGAAAGACCAGCGTTTCAGAGAATTCCAGTCCAATTAGCCGCACCCCCGTGGTGACCCCCCCCCCCCAGGATGTAATTAACGGAGCCGACAGAGACAGTGACCAGCACCAGCCTCAGTCGCTTGCTGGGCCCCGTTTCACGGACCGTGCTGCCCAGGACCGCGTCTGAAGCGAGAGCGTCCACATCGATAGCAGACGGAAGATTAGAGGCTGATGTAAGCGAGTCTCTCACTGTGGCTGCTGGAATGAGGTTTAATTAGGGGGATGGAGGGACAGCAAGTGCCCCGGTCTCTCTTGCCAGGGAATGGCTACACCTTTCAGAAGAAGGTGATGCTGTCATGTTGACTTTGCAGGACCTGTTACACCGGTGAGGAGGTGGTGAGGTGATAAACAAGAACGCCCCCCACCCCCTCGGTAGCACTAAGCAGCAGCTGTGTAGCCAACCACTTTCCAGCTCAGATTAACTCAATGGGGACTTGAGTCACTGATTCGTGACTCGATTAGGACTCGAGTCACAAATTTGATGACTTGGGACTCAAGTAAGCAAAACTGACTAAAAGACTTGGACTCAACTTGCACTTGAGGGCAATGACTTGAGAATTTGACCAGACTTGAACCCTATGACTCAGGAAGACTTGAGGTTATAGTCCCCCTCTGGATACCATAATGTTAATTTTATACTTTTATGTATATCAATTCTCTCTTGTCTGTATTTTCAATTAGCTGAATGCAAGGACTCTGGAGATTGTTGGAAAGATGCATCACTCCCAGACATGAGTAAAATCTGTGTGAGGACAACAGTGAGTGGAGATCTTCTTATCAACCTCTCTTTGCCTATAAAGAATGTATCCTACATTGTATTGTGGTGAGTTTTTGCTGCAAAGGTGAAAAAACGTGACATAGGGTGGGACTCAAATTACATGACTCACAACTAGACTTGGAGTCAAATCACAAATTTGATGACTTGTGACTTGACAGCAAAAATGATGGAAAGACTTGGACTCGACTTAGACTTGAGGGCACTTGATTTGAGACTTGACTCAACAATGTTGTGACTCGAGACTTGGACTCGCCAAAGAGATGACTTGTTCCCATCCCTGCGAGCCACTAGGGGGTGATCCTCAAATTTTAAGATGTGGAGCATATGTGGGGTCATTCAGAGGAATGAACCTTATCATGAGCCAATGATATGCTTTGACTCGGTGAATGACGGGGGAGGGGGCACCTTGGAGTAGCTTAGCATTAGGCTTCCAGGCCACAAATCGGTCTCATGGTTTTACACACGAGGATAGGCCTTGTTGTAAGATGCCGGTTAACAGCATCGCAGGCTGCCGCACCGCTAGATCCTGTGAGCGGCTGGGAGCTTTTTGTGGGAAAAGGTCAATTCAAATCGGCCATTTTTCTAATGCTATAAATTCAAGGAACTGTTAAGAATCTGCCAGCTGCCACTCAAAGATTCATCCGGAGAACGTGCACAGCATGGATCTTACTAAGCAATACACCAGAATTTCACTGTGTTCTGGGATCTGTATTAAACGTCTTTCTTATATAATCTGTTTTCCTTCACTCTTGTGACATGAATAAGATCAATGAATCCCAAACCTAGGGAAGCTGAGGCTAATTTACAGGCACGTCTGAGGATTAAGCTTAATCGTCCACATTCTGGTGGGGGTGGTGGGGGGGGGGGGATTCCACTCATGATACAGAACATTTGTAAAACCTCATGTAGAAAGACAACGACAAAACACATACCAATGCACTACACATACTATAAGTCACATCCATAAATAATGAGGGGGGGGGGGGGGCATGAGGTCCCCTGTGACGTCCACATGCCCGGGGTGCGAGCAGCTGCTCTCTCAGGCTCCTACCTAACGCGCAGCACGGTGAACGAGCCGTCCTTCATGCCCAAAGCCAGCTGTGAGCCGTCGCCATTGAAGGCCACACTGCGTACAGCCTCCTCCATGTTGCAGCGGGCGATGAGGGCGTGGTCCACGAGGCTCCACAGCCTGCAGGGGGGCGACGCAGAGCTCACAACACGGGCGCCTGCGGCCTTTCCAAACGCAAGCCCGGGAAGATGGCTTAGCGCTGACGGGTAACATTCACACAACGCAGCAGCGGGTCACGAGAGCCTAGATATCCCAACGAAATCTGATTCATTTCGCTTTAACTCGGTCCGTCATTCCTGTACCTGTACATTCAAACAATTCTGGACCGGTTTCTTGACCCCACCCCCCCATATAATTCAGTAAATTATGGCGCCAAGCTGACATCCCAGCTGGTCAAACGCATTTCTGCGATGCTGTGACAGTGTGTGACGTCTTAGCGAGGGAGTGGGACATGGACTTTGTTTGCAGCTTCCTCCGGGCTGTACTGACAGGCAGGGGGCGCTCTCAGCGTCCGCTCAGCAGCAGTGGACAGCAGCGCGCGCACCCGGGTTCGACGTCCACCCCCCTCCTGCACTGTATGTCGGTCCCCGTGTCTGCAGCTGCTTAATCTGCGGCGTCTGTCTGGCTGAGACCTGAACGCCTACACAGCAGAGCCAGGGGCTGCATTAATTGGCCCCTCAGCAGAGGCGCTGGCCTAATGGAGGCGGGGCCTGTGTATCCTGAACCTCGCTGGGGACGCCATTAAAACCAACCCCGTCAGACTGCATCCTCAACGAGTCTGCTCATTACCCATAAGGCCCTGCTACCTGCCTACTCTCACTTTGATGCCAGACACATTAGTGACACCAAACCTCCGCGCCTGACTGTGGCCGATGGTATCAGCTCCCGCGGAGCGTTTGATGGGCTCGCTTTTCACTCGCCGATATGCTTAGATCTTCTGATCAATACAACGCCATCGACTTATTTAAGCCAATTACTGCAGTCAAACCATATGCTTAAAAAAGTATTTAAAATGACTTTTTTAATCAGTGGATTTAATCTGATAAAATGAACATTTTACCAAAATGTTTAAATTTGCGTTAAGGAATGTTTGGCTCATCAACAGAGAAGTTACTACAGTCATACCAGTATATTTAAAATCCAAGTCAATGAAGGTATTTAAAAATAATTTAGTTGGACTTAAGATGGTAAAATGTACAATCTGAGCAAAACCATGTGGTTACTGGGATTTAAAACATTCTGTGTTAAGGAACATCCACCCAGAATAGTCCACTTCATGAAAAGGAAGGGGGATTCACAAGAGTACACTGGCCTGACGGAGCGGTCGTCGCTCCCGGTGACGGCGAGAGGCTTCTTGGGGTGCACGTCCATGGCCCAGAGCTCGCCCTCGCAGTGTCCCTGCATGATGAGCAGTGGTTTGTCCCGGTCACGCACCATCACCTCGAAGATCTCGCTGTCCTGCGTGCCGGCCAGGATGCGGTCCGCTCTCCAGCAGACGCTGCGGATGGACAGGCCTGGCGGCGAGGATGCCGGCGGTAAATACACATGGCTGTAGTGTGACCAAACAACCACAAAAACGCCCCCCCCCCCCCCCCCCCCCCCCCCCCGTTTCCAGCTGCTGTGGTTAAATCCTGTGTGACTCAGCTCCTCTCCTCTTACCAGATGCAGTGTGAGTTTTTTTTTTCCCCTGTCCGCCTCGTCTGTGGAGAGACAGCATGCCAGCTGATGGAGACACAGACGAGGCGTGCGCAGATGAGGCATGCGCAGACGCCGTAATGCCTGCCTGTCCTGCTGCGTCACCAAATGCTACAGACAGGCCGTCGGAGCAGCCAGCGCATACCTTCATCAAGGTGCCATTGCATAACCCCCCCCCCCCCCCCCCCGTGCCGCGACTCGACATGGGGCAGATGGAGATCTCACTCAGGCCCACAAATACGTGGGCTCTCGAGAAAATGTCCCACAATCCCACACCCTGCCCTCACAGGCCCAGGCTGATCACCTTCATAATTACAGCCAATTAATTACCGGGACAGTAATCAGCAGCGTCCCCAGGCAAGGCACCTGGGCGCCCAGTGAATGGGGAAGCTGAGAGCCGAGCCCGGAACTGGAACCGGACCCGGGAGCGGGGGCAGCTGCGGTGTCGGTCCACCAGCATCCATCCGGCTCCACTAGGAGTCAGCAGGTGAGGGCAGAATCTCCTGCCATTATCCCCTTTTAAGACACCATACACTCTGCCATCACAATCAGTGTATCTTCAGACTGGGCCAAATGCACAAGCCGGAAGACAAGTTTACAGTCACTCCAGGTGTGCCGTACTAATCAGCAGAAAGCTCGTAGGGGTGAGGCCGGGTCGGTGGTCTCCCCCGCTGCCCCCTTATGAATGGCGTCCCTCGGGGCGGCTCTGGAAGGAGGCAGCCGGCTGGAATGATACCACACGCTGGCTTGGAAAGGTCAGGCATTAATATTCAGGACCCCCGCACCCTGAGGAGAGCAGCGGGGAGGGGGGTGGGTTACAGGAAGTGAAACCCCACGCTTACAGGTCTCCTTAGCGAGTTTTTAGCCAGAATCACAGTTTTTCAGATAATTGTTTTAGAACTGCGATGTTTCGTAGAAATGGTGATCGGGTCTTACAAGAGTGACGTCTATCAGTCTCGCGTCTCACCTGGGATCGAAGTGAGATCAGAGATCAGAGATCAGCACCCCAACAGACCAAGGCACAAGAACACAAAGGGTGTTTGGTGCAGGAGAACCTTCCAGACAAGAATGCAGATCTGCACATACACGCTGAAACGCTTTAACCCTCTCTACTGGCTCCACTTCTTCGTCAACCCAAAAAGTCGACATGCTAATTAAGTGCAGAGACTTAACACGGGTGATTAATTATCTGCTCCCCCCATCCCACGATGACGACCAGGAACCAGGCCTAATTACATGCTGATGACACCACCTGTGATGGCAGCCCGTGGCTCATTAGGAGGAGTGACCAATCGCAGCCCTCAGGAAGGCGCCATTAATCAGAAGCACTCCCCTGCCAGTTACCCGTTCAGTTCAACACCTCCCGCGGACCCAGCTTGGTTTAGTCTGGCTAACGCACTGTGTACCAGACCGACTGACTGTCGTCATGAATGCATTAGCGTCACGCTAACTACACACCTGTTTCAATCTGTACTTTCCACTCGTCTGACTCCATATTTTTTGGGTATTAGATTTAAAAAAGGAAGAAATGTGGTTAAAAAAACAATACATGTGAATAATGGTATCAGACTATCAGAGAGCCCAGATGGCCCCTGCAGCTGATGGAGAGAATTTTAGGTATGAGATCATCTCACACAAGAAACCTACTTAGACTCCCCGGAAAGATCCCCAGAAAGTGACACAGGCAAACTGGAGCATCTTCTGCTGCCCTGCCCCCCTCACCTTTATACCCCTGCTCAGCCTCCCTGAGGTCGATTTTGGTGATGGGCTTGAAGTCCGTGTCCCACAGACGTATGCAGCCGTCTCGCCCCCCGGTGGCAAAGCCCTCCTCGCAGGCGTACATGCTAAAAATCCCCGCCTGGAGAGGTGTGGGGATAACCCAACATAGATGTGAGAGAGAGGGGAAGAGAGAAGGAGAGAGAGGGAGAAGGAGAGGGAGGGAGAGAGAAAGAGGGAGTGAGAGATGGAGAGAGAGGGGAAGAGAGAAGGAGAGAGAGGGAGAAGGAGAGGGAGGGAGAGAGAAAGAGGGAGTGAGAGAGATGGAGAGAGAGGGGGAAAGAGAAGGAGAGGGAGAGAGTGAGAGAGAGCGTGAAAGAGGGAGTAAGAGATGGAGAGTGAGGGGGAGAGAGAGAGAAGGAGAGGGAGGGGGAGAGAAAGAGGGAGTGAGAGATGGAGAGAGAGGGGGAGAGAAAGAGGGAGTGAGAGATGGAGAGAGAGGGGGAGAGAGAAGGAGAGGGAGAGAGAGAGCGTGAAAGAGGGTGTGAGAGAGGGAGTAAGAGAGAGGGAGGGGGGAGAGAGAGAAAGAGGGAGAGATGAAGAGAGAGAGAGGGGAAAGTGGGAGAGAGAAAGAGAGGGAGAGAGTGAGAGCGTGAAAGAGGGTGTGAGAGGGAGTAAGAGAGGAAGAGGGGGAGAGAGAGAAAGAGGGAGAGATGAAGAGAGAGAGAGGGGAAAGGGGGAGAGAGAAAGAGAGGGAGAGAGAGCGTGAGAGAGGGAGTGAGAGAGCAAGTAAGAGAGGGGGAGAGAGAGAGAAAGGGAGTGAGAGAGGGGGAGAGAGAGAGATGGAGAAAAGGGGAGAGTGAGAGGCAGCTCTTGGTATGCAACCTACACCACTTATTGACTCGGCCCTGTTTCCGGAAAAAGCCCTCATTCTGCATCCTTGTGCTGCTTTGATTTCATGGCAGGAAGATAATTCCACACGAATGCTTTGTTCACACACACATACTGCCAGTTACGAGCCGGCAGCCGCCCCAGCTCTGCAGAATCGTTCGTGTTTGAGCATGGAAAAGGAGAGAGAAGGAGGACTGAAACATCCTTTGAAGTATCATCGGTCTTTTTAACTTCTTAACAGATCACAAAACCACAACGCTGCCAAAGTTGCTGCTACCACAAAAAAAAACACCAACTTCTCTCCCCCAGACCCAAACACACACTGTGGTCTAACAGGTCTCCTGCATGCAGACCCCACCCACTGTGGTAACGTCATTCCTCTATCTATTTGGTTCAAATAAAGCACCTTTTGTGGCAGAACTCCAGTAAAAAAATCTAGAAGAAAGGAAAAAAGGCGAGTCAATTAAAATGAAGAAGCAGATTTTCATGGCTGTTCGTGCCCCAACAGACATAATGGTCCATTTGCACAGTCCTACATTTTAGATTTTCAGTGTAAATAGCTGCACCTTGAATCAAAATGGGGTTTTACTGAACGATAAGCATCAGCATTTGTCTTTGAGTATACTTCATATACAGACATTAAACCGTCTACAGGCATATAAAATGTAATAAATGTTTACCTGTCATATGGTCATATGAAACAGACAAATAATCACCTTCTTATTGTCCAGATAGTTTAACTGGAGGCAGCTGCAAGCCAGGAAAACCCATTACGCTGTCGTGACACATCAGCGCGAATTTAAACAAAATGTGAATGAGGCACTCCTGTGTTCTACAAGAAAAACACAGACAGGACCCTGACTAGAAAAAGCGGTTAGAGGATGGATGGATGAATAAAGCAACAGTCCTTCAACGCCGGTGCGCATGCATGCCGACTGTGGTGCGTTATGGTGAAAACGCCCTTGAAATGCTTTTTCTCATGTGTGTGTGTGTGTGTACTTTCAAAGGTAGAAAAACATACACGCCGTACTGGAAAACGAAGAAACTCACTTTCAATGCATCCCCTGAATAACTTGATAGTTAAAATAAAAAAGGGAATTTTCTTTGAAAGGGAAAAAGACGTATGTCAGAGGGGTAGTGGCATGCTAAGGAAAATGAAAGGGAGGCCAACTTATTTCTCGATCGGAGACGTCATTCATCCACCTACTCGGGCTATGGACTGGGAGTATTTGCTGCAGCGTACACTACGGACCCTCAGCACAGAACATCCGAGGTCGTCCTCTTCTTCTGTCTTTGAACGTACAATATATAAGCGGCCAACCTCGGTCCTCTTTCGGTATCAGCGGTACCCAGAACAGGAAATGTCACTTACTGCTAAAGAGAACTGGGTAATTAAAACCAAAATTCATGGAAAAGCTGGCAAACTCCTGCCTTACCCATAATCCAATGCGGCTGGAATGACTGAGGGTTAATCCCACAGTTTCTATATACTCCATTGCCCCTCACCCAGCTCCTACGGCCCTCGTATAATCATTATTAATATGATCATTATTACTAACTGCAGCTTGTAATTCTGACCTTTTCTAAAGGCTGAATATTATACTAGAACATTTTAGGCTAAGAGTGGCACTCAAGGGTACAGTGACAGAGCTCTCTAATGGACGCTGTGTCCGCAATCGGCGTGTTACCTGCTACCCTCCTGGTCGACCCGACGCCCAGGAACACTGATCGCAGAACAGCATGTTAATGCGGTGCTGCGCGTGCCTTGCACCGATATGAGTATCGGAGACCCACGATGCCCCCTCCCCTCCCAGACAGTGACCACACAATAGCCTGCTTACCTGCCCGCATGGTCATGAGGCTGGGGGGTACTCACCCCATGTGCCGACTGTACGGTGCGCACCAAGTTCATGCCCTTCCATACATAGACGTCCCCGTTGAGGGCCCCCGAGTACGTGACGTCCTCCTTAGAGGCGGCCACGCACAGGATGGTCTGCAGGTCGCCCGCCTTACCGAAGATCCCTCGCTTGGGGGTCAGGGCGTTCCCACACAGGGACCAGAACTGCAGCAGAGAGACGGAGATATTTTCAGGTGGGGGGGTGGGGGGCTGGTAAAGCTAGTGGGAAAACTCCCATTACATGCAGCGACACGTCCATTAACGCCACTCCTCGGTTATCTGCTTAGCCAAAGCCACCCGGCCGAGTCGCATTACAGGACACGGAGCCGGCACTTCCGTTAAAAGAAAGGGACTCGTTCGTTAATCCACGCAAACGGCTCTGGGTGCGTGACGAGAAAGAGGCTCTGGAAACGCACCGCCTGCTTCGTACAGATAAACAAAATCGCGAGGTGTTTAATCCTGGGGAACTCCCATCACTGAGAATGCAAAAAGGTGACACGTAGAGATTTAATACTACCTGTGTGGTACCCCCCCGCGTGCTGTCGTTTGTGCTAACAGAGCTCCTTGGGTTAACTGCTGGCAAGCGTGTGTGTTTGCTGGCCGGGCCTGGTGAGGTCTGGAATGTTAGGACACCAGGTCTGAGGGTGTCTCCAGGCTGCCTGGCCCCAATACCTCAGCCACACCCCCCAGAGATGCATCCCGGTCACTTTTCTGGGTTAGCTGCTGGTGCTTGGCTCCGCCAGCCAGTGCCATGTGCCTTCTGACGTCCGCGGCCTATTAGTGCGCCAAAGGGGAAGTCACATGACACCGGACATGGCAGAGCGCCAAGTCGTGCGGTGGGCTAGCCGGATAGGAGAAGACGAGTAAGTTGGCGATGACTGACAGAACAAATTGTGGGTCCTGAACTGCACTGGGTGTGATCTTCCAGCTGCAGATTTAACAGTCATCAGTCATTTGACGTGATTTCTTTATTTTTTAGCATTAATGCAATTAGATAGATACATTCGTCGCAATGGGTCCAGCTGGGTTTGGCAACAGAGAAGCTCAGAAAGCATTTAGCCCCCGTTAGACGGACAGCATTTAGTGGCGCCACAGACCGGCATGTTTTCCCACAGACACACAGGCCTCAGTTCCAGGAGCATGTGTCACATCGTATTACATCATCATGATGTCATGTTGATCTGGGTCTTCTTTCAGAGAGCCTAGAATCGGATTTTGGGTCAGATGGACAAGGCTGCCTTCCAGATGGAGGGCTGCCTAGCTCTCAGGTTGGAGGAGGGGCCATATCGATTCCTCCCCCCTTAACCACGGCGATGCCTGGCTCGCCGTCCGTTGGCTGACCCGGCAAATTCCACCGCTCGTCAATCAGGCCACGCCAAACCTCAGCTGTGCACCATTGCATACGGGATGGGTGCCATTCACTTCATAATCCATTTAAATGGCTTGAATGAGCCAACTTACCACTCATTATTTCAATTAGCACTTTCACTCCCCCCACTATTCACAATCTGTTTATCGGGGCGGCCCAGAGCACGAATATTCACCATTTCCCTGTTTATTTGTCCTTGTGAAGAACCTTCACCTGTCACAGTAAATCACAGCTCACTTTAATAGCTACTTACGACGACCAGCCGGCTGGAGCTGAATAAATGCGAATGAAAATGAACAAAAAAAAAAATGCACATATTTGAAGTGTGAATGTCCTTCTGAAGCATTCCAAGGTTTTTGGAACAAAATAGTCTGTTTTCTTTGCCATAAACCTCAGTTTGTGAGGGTTGTGCCCCAGATTCGCAGTGTGACATGCCAGTGTGGATCACTGCATGATTCCACTTCATATTGTGGTAAAATATGTTACTCTGCTTGGCTGGATCCTAACACCTCTTACAAGACCTGCGTCCCATGCAGTATCTCTTGGAGAAACTTTCTTAAAATATTTATTCATTTGTGATCTGAGAGCAAGTGCCGGGCCGAACCAGGTAGATGGTCACCCAGTGAAATGATATTATAGAGCAGGTCACAATGTTCTCTGAGAAACCCTCAGCCGGATTCGTCCGGCAGCATAATCAGCGGAACGCATGCACCAAGACACTCTTATTTTTCAAATCATTTATGTTTTGCGCACTAATATATGGGGTTATTTGAATGAAACTCTGCAAGAGCGATTCCTTCATCCCGAGCACTGCATCAGCGGCTTCATCACGTAATTCAGATATTCATAATTTTTCAAATATAGAGAAAGGAAAATGGCCTACATTTGTGCCATGTCATGAATGCGCAGGTTAGGTAGAAGCATGCACACGATAATCAGCAGTGAGCTCACCACCTGTGTCGACCATGCATTCATGTGCTATTCCGCTTGCATTTAAGTATATCTGTCCACTTTGTAATTAGGTCACATGAGAGGCAAAAAATGGCCCAACTGAGTGCAAACTGACCATAATTCATGACACTTCTGTTCATCTTCTAAGTTAAAACCCAAATTTCCATATTATACATGGTGCTTCCTAGTCTGTGTGGTTACACTACGTTACACTAACATGATGTGCATGACAGTGCATTACAAGTGTAACTGATTACCACACAGGAAAAATCACTACAGCTTAAGTATATATTCATACTTCAAATATAGCAATATATAATTCAACATTAAAACATTCATTTATTACATGAAGCAGAATAAACCGCTGATTTAAAAATGTGGAAACCATAGCGAACCCAAATGGAGTCCTGAGGATCTCAAACTCAAAAAGTGAAAGAAAAGATTATAGTTTCTGATGGCAGACCTGAAGCTCTGTTCAGAATGGACTTTCCTAGAGATGCTCTGCTCATCACTGAGAAGAAGGCGGCGTCAAACATATGACGCTCTGCGTGACCAGCATGAAGGGCTCTGCCTTAATGGGATATGGGACGGGGTCTGGAGCTCGTCGACTGGTCCCACCTCCGAGTCAGACGGGGGGGGGGGGGGGGGGGGGGGTCTGGACTCACCTTGATGTGCTTCACCCCGCAGCTCACCATCCTCTGCTGCTGGTATGGGTCCCAGGTGATGTCAAAGATCTGAGAAAAGACACGGGTGAGTAGATGGGAGCCGCTGTTGGCTCGGAGAAGGTTGTCGAGGCAACCACGGCCACGCGCTTGTGGGCGTGCACAGACATGCTCAGAGCACAAACCACACGCACACACAAAGGGGTGCCGCTTGCAGAATTTATCCTTCAATTCATTTTACACCACTTCACCACTTAAACAACTGGTAGCAACCCAAGCAACCACAGTCCCTGCGCTGGATGAAGCCATTAGTCACCATGACAGTGGCTGCAAGGTTCCCCTGGGATGCGGCTCGGCCAATTCGCCGAGAAAGCAGCAGTAGTGTTGGGGGGGGGGGGGGTGGCGGCACGGGCTGAAGGTGGGGGGGGTCTGCTCTCCCTGTCCACTTGACTGAACCCCATCCATCCTCTACCCACCGCACCCCTGTCTACAGGCGGTGTTGACATCATAGGGAGGTCTAGTCACCCCCAAATGACCAACTGTGCCCCCGAAAATATTGCAAAAGAGGAATGATAATCAGCATATTGTGCAAGTACTGTGCTGTATTTACGCACAGCCATTTATTGTTATGTGTGAATGGTTGCTGTGCTACGCCACGCGCCTTTTTAATTGCCCCTTGGGGATAAAGGAAGTGACTGAATTAAACTGAATTGAATTGGATAGAATTGAAATGAACTGAACTGAATTGAAGTACAGCTGAAATGTCTTTTTGCTTAATGTGGTGGGATGGTACTCAATAACTTTTACTGCCCCCCCTCCCCCATGCCCCTTGAAAATATCAGGCCCCATGAAATTTGCTCTGGCACTGACACCATGGCTGATCCCAGTACAGATACAGGTCTCCTGAGAGCAGCCTGAGAAGTTGCGGTGGACCCAGTCAGAGAGGCGGAGACCTCAGGGGTCTGGGCGTGCCGGAAGACGTGTGGAAGTACAGCACAGAACTCCCCGGGCAATGGTCCCATCTGCACCACACATATGTCAGATTCCCAGGCCAAGAAGCCTCCTTGCGACCCTCGGCGATGACGTGCACCTACCCTGTCCGAGTGGCCGGTCGCCGAAGCCAGCACTTTGCCCCTCTTCCAGTCCCACACGCACACCGTGTTCTTGGCATCAAGACCCACTGACGCCAATCGCTACCAAGGGAGCAAGAGAGACAGAGTTACGCCGAAGGTCCCCTTGACAAAACGACCCGGAGGTGCGGGAGCCTGTGCCACACGGTGCCCACGCAGACTTCAGAAAACAGTCAGAAAACAGTGGCGATTCCGGCCCCGTGCCAGGCTGAAGGTCATCACTTCTAATCAGAGTTTGCGGCCAGGCCATTGCAGAGGAAGACGCCACGCAGCTGACAAGCCAGGGATACGCTAATGAAGCTTCCGGCAGACCGATAAAGGAGGTGCTGCAAATCGGTTGGGATAATCGTCGGTTGCATTTTTATGAATCCGGCACAGCAATAATGTAGCCGTTTCAATATATCTGAGACAACAGCCCGGTCTCATTTATAACATGGAAGCTGAAACACTGCTAATTAGTAGCAATTCCAGCTAGAGAAGCAGCAGCTGTCTGCAGGGCATCCAGCACACAGTAGATGGAACAGGAGCGAGAGGCCAGTGAGGTACAATGAGCGGCTGGTCTTCTTGTTCGACGTGACAGCGTGCGCATCAAAAGGAGGCGGGTCGGCCTTCACCCCTCATAGTCTGACCTGATAGCGCCTTTCAATATAACTTGACATTTGAGATTCAGTAAAATCCAGTAGCACATCTGAAGCATAAAACTGAATTGAAATATGTTTGCACTCTAAAGTTTAAGGGTAACAGGTAAACAGGAACAGATGGGATTCCGACATTCCCCATGATTCAAAAAGGGTTTGAAGTCTAGAACTGACAGTAGATGGTGAGGATGGAGGGCGGCTGGTGGTAAGACTGACGAATGCTGCTGGGAGCCCAGGAAACCTACTGTGCTTGGCCATTATACTAATGAAACTCCGCCCCATCTGAGCCTCAGCCAATTAAATTCGGTTCTGTATGTAAATGTGCAGGAGCCTTAATTTAATTAGCTGAGGGAAAGAAGAGGTGGAGTTTTGTTACATAGTGTTACCTGGTAGAACGATTTGAGGATAGCAAATCAACATAGATCAGACCCATATGTTCATGAAGATAAGATATTGGACAATAAAGTGTTCCGATTTCTATCAAGAATTCATGTGGGAATAGTGAGTGAGTCTGTAGACAATCTGGGAACAGGCTTCCCTTGACCTTTAAAGATTTTTGAACTAACATAAGTAACAAAAGAAGGTCAATGCTATGAAAAAAGCTGAACAATCGCAGGGGAAACAATGGCTGCAGAAAGATCTGTCTGAAGGTCAAGGTGAAGAACCAACTTCTGGAGATATCAGACATTCAGTCTAGCCAGCCAAAGCCTCAGATATAAAGCCTGTGTTATGTCACTGCATGTGGGGTGAAGAAGATGATTAAATATTTAATCAAGCTGTCTGGCCCAAGGAAAGATCTTGGGTGACATTCCTGGACCGTGATGCCTGCTGAATCCTATGGTGTGGAGCAGCAGAATGACCTTCAGCAGATCCAGAAGACAGCTGGTGTTCAGCTTGGCTCTGGCCCTCTGAAAGGGAGAGGGGGGTATTTCACTGACTTTTTCATGTCTCCCCTTTCAATTAAGAGAAGTGGACAGGCTCTTAAGCCAAAAGATAGAGCTGAAATTTAAAGGAACCTGTTTGGTGTTCCAAACCTTCACAGGGCCCTCCAGAAATTCAGGTTGCCTTTAACGCAATTGGAAGAGGACCTTGTACCACCCCGCATTTCCACAAATGTTTTAACACAGCGTCCTGTGGGCTGTTTACCCCCCACCCCCCAACTTGCAAAAACAGCAAGCGAATCCACTCCGAGGGCCAGACTAATGAAAACACCAACATAAAAATAACACCCTTCTAATAAAAGAGCGTCTGAACACCTAGACCCCCGTCTAGTTTTCCGGTTCTACGCCTTGTGTTTCTTCTGCTACGGCCGGGTGTGTTTGCCTGACGATGTTATTATGTAGCTCGCTGTGGCGCTAATAGCATTCTGCCACACATCCGCACCGCATCCAGCTGTCCTCGTCCAATCAATTACTTGATGCACGCGAGGGACACATTCTTCATTGGCCACAATCTCAGAGGTGACATTGCATTTGTCAATGGAGAATGAGGAAAAAGATCCTCAGCCGTACTTATTCTGCAGCTTCTCCACACTCCTGCTGTGTCCTACATGACTGCACTCGATGCTAGTGGAAGAGGCGAAACAATTGGCTCTCATATACATCAACCAGAGGGGTGTTCCCCCTCCCTCTGCCGGTAGAGCCAATGGGAGGAAGTGAGTACAGGATCGACCATACCTCCAGCTATAGTGGATAGGTAGATCATGGATCCCAGTAAGACAGGGCACATGAAAAGGCACCATCCGTTCACTGGGGTAGCAGCATAGAGGGGAGGGGTCTCGCCGCACCTGTCCATCCGAGTCGAAAGCCAGGCAGGCCACCCCGTGGGTGTGGATGTCCTTCAGGATGGAGGTGGTTTGCATGTTGTACGTGTCCCACACGCAGATGTATGGGTCCTTCCCCACCTGGCCAGTAGCGACCTGAGTTTTATCCGGATGCAGAGCGAGGCTGGAGGACAGAGAATGCGAGAGAAAATCAACAATATGAAGTTTGGCACGAAGGATCTCTGTCTTCAAAAAAGTTGTTGTGCATTTCTGGTGCAAATTATATATGAAATATGACCATTTACTGTGAACTGTGAACATGAAAGGAACCTCTAGCAGAGGTCCAGACAGGATATATTTAGAACACGATTTCTAAAGCTCATTTAAAACGAATAAAAACTTCCATCCTATTTCTGCGTTCAGCCAGGAATTTTAGTGACATGGAAAATGACATCATGTTTACAGACGTCACATTTTCCGCAAAGCTTCTGGCCAGTGGAAAGACACGTCACGTTGTAAATGTGCTGGAGACACTTAATTAATGGCCTGGAGCATTTTATCATCTGTAAAGGCAGTGTGGATAGTGACAGTGCAATCTGCCTGAAGCTAACCGTATCACCCACAGCTGAATCACAAAAAGGAAATAATGAAAAGAAAAAAAATAACCTGTATTTTGATTATACATACATAACACAATCCCCTAAATATGTGTTTGGGACACCAAGCCAGGTTTATCAAGAAATACTTTGGATGAACAGTCATTAAATGGTAATTATTGAAATGGTTTTCATGGCAGGCTGGGGAAGAGCATCTATGTATATACATTTCATCCAGTTAAAATCTGGATGCTTCCATCCAAGGTATGTTGCAGTGAGATAAATAATCACTGACCACGGGTTCTGAAGACGGCTGGAGATTCATAAAGCCATAAGAGACAGAGGGAAGCACAGCTGGGTGATGCTTATAAACACTGTCGAAACAGACGTTTATCAGACGAGACCAATGCGGTATGAGAAAAGATCGGACCTCTACAAGTAAGACTGTAATAACGACAATGACCCCTGATTCAATTGGCAACCTACTTCCTCATTATTACTTCCTCTGATAATCTATCTCGAGAAAAATAGTCAACGCCGGTCCCAAGTTGGTCAGTCACATACTGCAAGATTGTCCTTAGCGTCTACACTCGCCTGTGTTGTTTTTATGTATTGTTCTCCGTATATGTTATGAGTGTGTGGGCTAACGTGCAACTAACAGATTTGTCGTGTAAGTATATATCATAATGAGACTTTGAATCCTCAAATCCACAGTTTGCAGCCAAAGCTTTTGACGTAACATCAGTACTTTCCCACAAGTCCAGACCTGGGAAGTTGGACAGTCCCTCACCCACGGGCGACCGTAAACTGATTTTGAAGACGGACCCTGGTGTTTGCGTGCCTAGAGGCGTGGGAAGCGCAGTGTCAGCGGGGTCTGTTATGCAACCAGCTTGTCGGCTCCTCGCGAAGGAAATACCAGCCAGTCAGGGCGAAGCCTCACAGCTTGTTAAGTCCCTTGGCGATGGCTGCTTGAGGCCTATCCTGCCACAGCCCCGGATAATGGCGGTACCACTTGAGGTCGCTCACCGAGTTGATACCAATAACGGGCACTTTCTCAAGGTTACCCAGTGGGTGGATGCAGGCAAGTTGGAGCCAGAGGGGAAACACAAACGTTTAGAACAATTTCCACCTTGTAGGGGGTGATTAGGGACCCGGAGGGCTTGAGTCCGGCTGGATGGATCTTGTGGCCGATGCCAAGGGGACAAGGTCGTAATGCAATTAGAGGACTGGCTCCAAGCCTACAGCTCACTCGCAAACTAGCTCCACAATAAGGAAAACTGCTGCTGAAAAGCGACAGGGGGAAAAAAAAAAAGTACCTAAAAGTCCAAACTCATTTCGATAACAAGAATGTTTGCTGTTAAATAAAGCATTAGAGCCAACTCTACGTTTGAACATAGTGTTTGTCAAAGTGAAGCCACAAAACACTCCTAATTTCGGGAGCCACAATCACACAAGTTTAATTCCCCTAGACACTCAACTGGCTACTACATCCTTCAAGATGCAAGGAGCCTGATAATGGAGCTTTTTGGGTGGGGGAATGGCACGGGGGTGGAGGAGAATCCTATTTATCTCCCTGATGCAGCTGCAAGGGAAGAGGAGGGGGTCCTGGGGAAAACCTATATTCACACCAATCACGTAGCAGACCTCACTAATCCCAGTCTGAGGACACCAGATGCTCCAGGTCTGGAGTTTTGTGGCCCGAGCGTGTACCACCCTGCCACAAGGCACAGAGACGTCCTGTGAGATCCTGTGAGATCCAGCACCCCCAGCCTGGAAGATGGCGGCGTTTGATCACCCTAAAGCCCCTGCAGCGCTCCCAGTCCTGGGTCTTTTCCATGCACAAAGTTCACATTAAAGACCAGCAGAAACTGGAGGCGCACAAATTTCAGACCGTGGGATGAAGGTGTGAAGAACATGGATCATAGTTTTCTAAGGGAACACAAACCACTTGGAACATGCACTAGTTTACGTTTTAAAGATGGTATACGTTTGAACAAATGGTCATTAATACAATGATGCAGGCCTCATAATGCGACCACTTCCATCTTCAGACCATCAGCCGACCGCTAAAACGGCAGCAGCCAATGATTTAAACCGAGGATTAAAGAAACGGTCAGGTTCACAGCTTCGTGCGGCACGGAGCGACTAATGAAAATCCGCGACGCTTCATGATTAAAGCCTCTCACAATGGAGGCCATATTGTAGAGGGCAAAAGAACTCGGGATGACTTTACGAGAAAAGCATAAAATGAGCAGACCTTTACTGACGGAGAGAAGGATCACACTATCGATGCAAGGGGCAGCATCCCAGCCGGTCTGACCAAGCAGCAAGGCACAGGAATAAACGCTGCTGGAGGAACACCGTTAATGACGGGCATTCGTCCCCATGACTTACAGGCTCTGGTGCACACTACAAACAAGCTATACCTTCCAGAAGGAGTGGCTTTTTAAAGAGACAGTACCCTTTCTTTAGTGATGCGTTCACCACGTTCCATCAATCACTGCCTGGATTAAGCTGACGGGATCGAACAAAGGAACCAGAAAGAGCTGCTCCTGTCTGACAGGGGCACAATAATTCCACCCACCACTTTTCTTGGCAACTTGATTAAAATTCTAGGTGTTGGGGACACAGTCGCTCATCATGTGGGCTCATCAGCAGGACTAGCTATAGTAATGTGCCCAAAGTATTTCACTTACCCCCTGCTGCCATTTGCGGCTCTCTCTAGTCGACTTCCTTCGCGGTTTTATGAGACGAGCCCACCTACAGCCTACGAAATGGCTTTTGTCACGAGGGCGCGAGAAAACACAGAAGGGTCGCCGTTTTCTGCCGGGGGTGATGGTTGGGTATAGCGCTCTACTTGCCGCTAAGCGCTAAAATCGCAGTTGTGGGGGATGGGGGAACGTGCTACATTCGAGTTTGACTTCTTTTAATGTGGGTTGAGCGCATTCAATCGCACTTGTTCCACAACACCAAGATAAGAATTTACATGTATATTATATCAATCACAGAGATACAAGATCGCATAGAAATCCTTCCTGGTAGACATTAGGCGGCGCTGGCATAGAGAAGGTTATTATAGAACAGGCCATTCAATCACCCCAAAAGATCAATTTTCTGTTCAATCACGATGCCACTTAAATAATGAATACAGGTGCTTTTCCTGAATTTAAATTGGTTTTAACGAAAGACACACTGCATTCACAGTCTTAATTATGGCTGAAGCCGGACATTCATAAGGTTGCAGAGGCCTTGTATTTGAAGAAACTGAAAATAAAAGGAAGGAACCGAGGACCAATTCAGGACCAAAGCCAGTGCTCGGGATGCCTGGCCCTCATCTGTCACGGTTGACATTTTATTTCATTTTATTTCACCATGAACTCTGCAGAGAAAATTGCTGGCCAAGAGTCTGGGTATCTATGTAAACAAACCGTATAACATTTACAGAATCACACAAGCATGACCCTCGCGTCTTTGGCCTCACAAGGTACAACTTGTAATGGTAAGTTAATCACCACAAAACTAATAAATAAATCAAACGCTTACAGGTTTTCCCTAGTAAGCATTTTTTTCCGATGTACTTTACTGATGACTAAGAGCAAGCAAAGAACTTACCCAAAAAGTGCCCACTAAGAGAATTATTAATTATAGAGATTAGAATTACATTTTTGTACAGTGAGGCAGGAAGAGCATTACATTGTTATTATTAATTAACCTAGCAGCACATTAACAATTGATAATATTATAACCTGAATGATTATAATGGTAAAACATATTTTAGAAAGTTACAGCCGTGTCATTTTTCATAAGATAAGAGTGGTATCGCGGTGGGAGTTTTCCCTTTTTCCGTAAAAGCCCACTGGCAGCGTCTCTGCGTCCATATGGCAGACCTGAGGGCAAGGAGGATACATTGTGGGCCTGTTCCATCCAAGGTCAACTGCGAGCAATTTCTAGTGTGCGTGCAAGCACAGTGGGCGGGGCATCAGGGGGGGAAAGAGGCAGTGTATCTGAGGGCGTCTTCCTGCCCCTATACCCTCATTGGTCAGTCATTGCAGGAACACATTTTTCTTGGCCAATCAAAGCCAAGCATAAGCTACAATGTTCCAGTACACAGGGTCTGCTGGTGGAATTATACAGCATCCCGGTTTCTGGGGACATTCTGCCTCTTTATCAGTTTTTTTTTTTGGTTTTTCCTGTGACAGGGGTACAGCCTTCATGATGACAAGGAAGGGCAATCAAGATCCCCAGTGCCGTCAAGACCCACAGGATTGGAGGTGAGACGACACTCAAATTGTATCAAAGTTACCAAATGTGGGAAGCGGAGGATCACGACGGAGGATGGGAGCCCAGTCCTCTGCTTAGTGATGGGAAAAAACCCACCCTGTCTGGTTTTCACTCAGGTGTCACATATTTAACATACAGTAAAGGGGGGTGGGGTCACATCAAGAGGCGGACACAGCTGAATGTGTGAGTGTAATAACAATCAGGAAAAGCTGATCTGATTACTACATGTCCATTAGGAATCTGGAGCATGACGCCGGTGCTCGGCCTGCGTGAAACAGAGCAATCACAGTGCCAAGAGCAGCCAGGCTGCTCCCCCGGGCTCCCGCACGCTTGTGTGTGTGTGTGTGTGTGTGTGTGTGTGTGTGTGTGTGTGTGTGCACAGCTGGCGTGAGGGTCTCGGCTGTTTATCTCGGAATCAGCCTCCCCCCACCCCCACATCTTCCACACACCGGAGGAAGCTCACAGCGGACGGGCAGGTAAAGATACGGCCGATTACCTGCCACATCCTCGATTTCGTATTTACTCATGGACGCGACAAGCAGGCAGGCCGACTGCAAAGCGATCGAGTTGCCATTTGTGTCTGGGCTGGAACACGCCTATATGGACCATACCGGGCCCATGCAAAGTCCACTTTCTGTACATGAAAGCAATGACTTCATAAAAGCATTTATTCCACTCTGTCGCAAACACCTGAATCCAAGCAGGATTCAGCTCAGTCAAAACCAGAATGCAACACCTGCAGAAAAAGACATTTCTGCAAGAAAACCTTAGATATGCTGGGTTAGATCACCACTGTTGCACCTGGACTGAATAAATCACCAATGTTCCAGTAGAAAGGCTATTATTTCCTGACAAGGTCATTGTCAATGACACTGAAGGGCCAAGCGACATCTGCTAAGAACCCCTGAACTGATCACATGGGTGTTACACGCGGGGAGAGAAACTCCCAAAAGAGCCGGAAATCACTATGAATATGAGAACATCCATATAAAAATTAGATCTATATAAATACAATGCCTCACCTCATTTTCATTTTTTGTAAACTAAGCTGTAATAATAGAAAAAATTATCAATGACAACAGGGGTGGCATGGTGGTGCAGTGGTTAGCACTGTTGCCTCACACCTCTGGGACCCGGGTTCGAGTCTCCGCCTGGGTCGCTAATTGGAGTTCACTCACGCATGCACTCCTATGGGCAATTTAGCAACTCCAATTAGCCTCAGCATGTTTTTGGACTGTGGGGGGAAACCGGAGTACCCAGAGGAAACCCCACGACGACATGGGGAGAACATGCAAACTCTGCACACATATGACCCAGGCGGAGACTCCAACCCGGGTCCCAGAGGTGTGAGGCAACAGTGCTAACCACTGTAACCACTGCACCACCGTGCCACCCCCTTGGTAAGAACACCAAACCCAAAACTATGTTAGCTGACTGCAAGTTACAATAAGCAAATACAGGAAATCACATCTTGAGCCTTTCATTGAGTAATTGTTTGACCTAGTTATTCAGTGAGTAGAGGTGGGTAATTCAGGTCCAGAGAGTAAAAGTCCAGACCAGGATTTAGTTTCAACCAACCAGTTGAGCATAAAGAGTCACAGTCACAGAGCAGTCAACTGGTTGGTTGAAACAAAATCCTGGTCTGGACTTTTACTCTCTGGACCTGAATTACCCAACTGTCAGAGAATGTCAAACCGGCCACTCATTACATCTATAAAGGGCAAGGGTGTGGATGGTAGAGGGGGGGAGGACAAAATTGTATGTATAGGTTCAGAGTTCATTGCAAGATTCTGGAGGAATCACTAACCCATGTGAGCACGCCGGACACTCCCTGAATTTGCTTCTTTGAAAACAATGGAATGCCTTTTAGAGTCGGGGCGAGAGGGGTTTGGGGGGGGGGGGGGTACAGGTATTCAACAATGCAAGAGGTTCATTCATGGAGCCACTGAACAGGGAGTCCCAGTCTTGTGAGTCCTCGGAGGCTCCCGGGAGATAGAGATGCACGACACTCCGGGGGATGCTGAGGATTCCTATGAATCTACAGATGGGAGACTGCCAGGGGTGTAATCTCTGCCTCATGTAGCCTGTGTCGGGGAGCTGGATGCTGGACCAGCCCGAGAACACTGTGGGACCGCAGGAACGAGTCAGCAGGGCCGTGCTTCATCATGCCGCTTTCTGCGTCAAGCTGCCTTCACCACACCCTGATGCTGCACGTCTTCCCTTGCAGTTTATCCTCTTCATTTAGCGCAGAAATAGTCTGTGCTGCAAGGTGGACATGAGAGTGTGCCGTCTCCCGCTCCGCACGTTGAGAAGTTAGGTCGAAAATCTGCCTTAAATCCCCGGCAATACACATGATCTGCTTCACCTGGTGTTACAAGTAAACTGAGTCTTCATGGGCAAGTGAGAGGCACATACTCACCTACCTTGGCCCAATGCCAAGGCAGCCAGGTCTTCCCTCAAATGCTTTGACAAATTTCCTTGCAATTAAATCCTTGGGATACCATCTGTCTTCAGTGTGACAATCATAGTCATAGATTAACAAGAGCTTCTTTTAGCACAGAACGTGATGATTAGAGGAGGACCCTACAACTAATGCATTTCGTGCCATGGAAAGTTCCACAGACACGCGCAGCCCTTTGTTTGTATCTCGGCCAACAGATTCCTTTTCAAACTACATCTGGCTGACTCAGCTGACCTAAACACACAACTTACCAGACTTGATCAAAACATCAGTGACTTATTTTTGAACCAAGTACAGCAGATACCATATTGAGGTGCGAGCTCTTAAATAAATTAGCTTGGTGCAAAACAGTTTGGGAGGACGTTTAGACAACGTCAAACTCTTTTCAAATGCTAATGAGATAAGTCCGGGACACTCATTAAATAATTCACTGGCAGTCTGATTTACGGCGAAAAAGAAGTGCACTGGCAGAGCAGTGGGAAATCCGGGACCTGGTGCTCACCGCCCGAATGAAGCAGCGGCTGTAATCCGACACGCAGAATCCAGCCGCCGGCTTCTGGTCCCACGGAAATAAACGAAATCTAAGAGATGAGCCAAGGACACAGATTGAAACTTGTAGAGGCTAATCAGTCTGGTCAAATAGATGGCAAGAGGGAAGTTTAAACTGGCAATTGGTGTCTTTCTGAAACAGCAGTGTCACTATAGCTATAGGAACCATAAACAACACTGGTTTGTAAATTGACATGAGAATGTGTCATAGCAGATGGAAAAGGGTGATGGATTTATCAAGCTCCACTCTTATGGGAAGTCCTCCCTGTCGACCTTAATACATTCAAGAGCTTCAGGAAAGGGCTTTAGGTGCCACACCATGGTTATTCATGCTATTGGTACTTCTGAAAATCTATTCTTCCATTACAGCAAACATCTCCATCTTCTGCGTGACGTGTGTGGTAGTGTCTGGTGTTCCAAGAAGCTAAGTGGAAATACCGCAGCATAATTATACATACTTAGCAGCTTCTTTAGAGATTTAGATCTTGACTTGCGCAAACTTGTCAGATGTCTTGTGACCCCGGTGGAATATTCAGCTGTGCCACACGATTTGCAATATGATGAGGAAACCATGGAGGAAAGCCCAAGTTCCAAATTTAGAATACATATTGAACTGCCAACATCCCTCCCATTCAGCTGCTGATTAGCCATGCATTTTGTGCACTGCTGAATATCTGCATTGAAATGCAACGTATGGGACTCAACCAAAGATGAAAAAAAAAGATGGAATGCAGGGTACAACCCAGGTTCATTTCCTTTCATTAGCTCTACTGTTCCAAAGTTACTTTCTTGCACGCAGGTAACATGCACAGGGTCTTGTGGACGGTTTCCTTGACAACAGAGCACAATCCTACCTTCGCAGCAGAAGAATGGAATTCAGATCACGAACGAAGCCAAAGACTTTGGATGGTGGGGGTGGGGGCACTCAGGCCTCAAGGAGACAGAGCTTTATTGTAGAAGGATTGACCAAAGGGAACCAAACTCATTACTTGTCACTTGTTAAATTGCACTGGTCAGTCTCGTCTCCTGAATAGCCAGACAGTGGTGGCCCACAGCCACCCGTGCAGTGATCACACCAAGCTGGTACGGCACAAAGAGATGCTGGTCTTCATGTGTCGCTATTGGAATGGACACTATGCAAGATGCTGAATGCAAGACAACTAATGAACACCTACTCTCTCTATATATATTTTTTCCCATTACTTGACAACTTACAGGTATCTTCCTCACCTCCTTATTTTGAGGTCCATGCTGTAGTTTATGATCCAAAAGCTGGTCTTTATATTCAGTTAGTTCCAGTTCCATACTAACCCGACCCTCCCGCAATCAATAGCCACACCCGCCTTACAGTGGGTAAATACGCCATTTATTTTGATTCCGTACTCACCTTCTCAATAAAAATCTCACTATTTCTATCCCAAGAAGGGGCACTCCTGAACTGATTGGAACCCCCAGCCCCGTGAAAAAAAAATTAGCTGCCATTAGCAGAGCTCATTAAATAAAGATACCCCAAGTCAACTATTCCGACTCTTCAATCACGTTCTCCCGGCTTGGCGCCAAGGCCGCCAAGGTCTGGATCGGTTGTGTTGCAGTGCCTGAGTCTTTGTCCCGCATCCATAATTCATCAGGTCCCTGTGACATTATTCAGGGCCTCAGTTCTCCGGACTGCCGATACTTTATCCAGGAAAATGCATGCCAAAATAGTATACTGCTCTTGGGTTTCCTATTTGGTGAGCAGCACCGTGGGCGAATGAGGAAGCCCTTCAGTCTCACCACCTTACAGTCACGCCTTACCGTTATTCCAGTGATGGCACCCTCGGGTACCCATTGGTCACTGCAGAAACACTGCGATGGAAACACTCTGGCAACATTTGCAGAATAAATCCAAGTTGTGCGTCATTGGATGCGGAAAAATCTGGCCTCCTCAGAATGATGGTTAAAGGTAATATAAGTAAAAAAAAAAATAATAATAATCTAATGAAACTACAGAATATATTTCCATTTTCCCCAGACAACCAGAGAATTCCATCTTTGTCAGCAGAGATGACAAATGCAGAGTAATGTAGAGTAATGCAGAGTAATGTAGAGTTATATATTATGAAGCGTTGATAAAACTTCACAGAACATATTTGTAACAAAATGGAATTCCTCTCACTGTGGCATCATCAGGCGTTCCCGATCCTCACAGTACCATCGAGATCCCACCTTTCATCATTAATATGTCTTTCATGTCCACCATGCCTGATAAGGGCACCGCCCATTCCAGAAATAGTAACCCGACAGGACAGTGACCTTCAGGACAAGGGAGAGTCTGTCAGAAGACAAATAGACAGCTGAACTGAACAGCAGGGGTGGGGGGGGATCCAGGCTGTAATGGAAGATGACAGGCTGGGTGTGCTGTTACTAAGATGTGTGCGATAGGTGCATTAAACCACTTGACGTCTTTCATTACTCCCTGATGTGATGCATCTGTGTGGAAGGAAGAGAAAAGGTGGCTTGACCAAGTCATTTGTTTTGCCAGCAGATATATTGATGGGAATATTGAAGTGGCCTTCAATTTTACGATCCAGGAAGGGATTTCATTAATAGATTTGCCATCCAGCCCAGAATCGAGTAAGACACATAACGAACACAACATTTTTCTTCTGAAATTCTAGCCTAAATTGAGAGCTCTCTTTAATGGAATCTTTAAAGACCAGCCCTAGGCGTCAGATGAACAGACCACAAAGTGGGCTCAGACGTTCCTCCCAGACCATTCGGGTTGGTGCCACCTCAGCCGTCCCCTATCCTGTCTCTGTGTCGCAGCCACACGCTTTGATCTGGTGTGAAATCAAAGCCGAGCAGCCCGCACCAGAGGCACCAGTGTCCCCTCGGCACGGAATCCCGGAGCCCCTCGGAGGCACCAGTCCCCCTGGTGTGGGCTTTGACGCTGGGCCTCCTCCCAGTTGCCCCGGGCAACACCAGAGATGCTCCGAGCTACAGACAGAGTGAAACTGACTTCGTTAAACGGAGTTTCCCCTGGCTGAGACCCAACACTCTCATTTGTGGCTCAGACATCCACCGACATTACAGAACGGAATGTGCACGTCTCTTAAAGCTAACAATTTGACCATGAAGATCATAACACTGAAAATCCATATTATGCAGAAATTTGAGTTGTAACAACACTACCAAGGCCAGAGAGACAGCCCACGAAGACGGACAGCGAAATCTGCCCATCACTTCAAAATTAACTTGATAACACTACCTACTAGCTCAGCATGGGTAAGATGGTACTACTAGCATTTGCCTGTGTAACTAATGCAAGCTGGACGCAAGCAGAACCATCAGGGGTTTTCCTTTGCCTGCTTTCCTTAGCTTTAGTTACTGTGATGTAGCCTCCTAATTGAAAAGCAGCACACTCTGGGGGGGGGGGGGGGGGGTCGCTAACTGGAGGCGTGAATGCTATAGGGAGCGCAGCCCCTGTTAAGCTAGCCCGTCAGTATCTTCCTCTCCCATGCCATCCACGTTAACCCAGGTAGATGAGCTCGGTGTTCACCGGGCCGTGACATCCGGCCGCCTTCACCTCAGGTGGAAGCGGGACGACGTCCGCTGTCAAAACAAACAGGCCCGCGGTCGCAGCGGCCGGCGTTTCCGTAACTGAAGGAGACATTTGGCCGGCTTCTGTTGTGCCGCTTAGGCGACTCCTGCGTAAAGCAGACACCAACATGCAATAAAAATAGACACAGCAGGAAGGGAGGGGGGCAGTGGTGCTGAATTAAACCTCTGATTAAATAAGTCTGTCTTTCCGAGCAAGTCTGCAGTCACTGGAACGAAGATGCTTTTTCTTTGGGCTTTGACTGCGGTAGCTTCCAGTGAGGCACGGGGATCTTCCGCTGCCAGGAGGCCCGCCTGTCCGGCTCAGGCCGGCTTCTCCGTGACGACGGAATCCACCTGCAATGCCGCTCCTTCGTAATAAGCATGAATGCCCCTACATGGTCGGCAGCCAGCTTCCTGAGGGCTACCACCATCTGCTCAGCCCAAAAAAATAATTAAAAAATGGAAGAATAGTAAAACACCATCTATTCTTAGCAGGCATCAAATCAGAGCACGCTAATAATAGTCAGCAATGACCCTGAAGAACCACATGCATTTCTCGGTAAAGAAAAAGCAATAACCTAATTCATAAATACCTCAGTACTGCTTGGGGGAGTGGGAGAGGGGGGCAAATAAAAAGCAAAACTGCTGTTTATTCTTAATTATTTACTTTCCTGTTTGTTTTTTCTCTTATACAGTATGGTACCTTCCGCACACCACTCCTGAAACTCTGCACGGGCAACGTCTGAAGAGACGTCACTCACTTCAGCGGAAGGCTCTTCAGAGAATCAACTGAACGGCGAGACGACGTTTGTCTTTAAATACAGAGGAAACTCTGCTCCAGTATGTATGATAACTAAAGCAGCATTTCTTTAGATCTGCGTAGCTCTGGAAGAAATACGAGAAGCAAGAATGAGTAGTTAACGAAGTCTGCTGAATGTTCACACCTGAATTCTTGGGAAACCCCCCTAGATGTACAGTAGCTCAGTGTCTCCCAACCCAGTCCACGAGGGAACCCCGGACAGTCCACGTCCTCCCAGCCAATCAGGAACACAGAATACCTGGTACAGGTCAGCTGGGAGCTGAGAGGAAGCAAAAATGTGACCTGTCTGGGGTTCACAAAGGACTGGGTTGGGAAACACTGCAGTAGCTCATGGCTGACTTTAATTTTTAACCTAGTACTAAAGATTAATAATATTCCCAATGGAAGTCAAATCAATGAGTTCTTAAGCAAGAGCCCATGATTTGGCGGCTAAACCTATCCCTGTCCCTAACCTCCCCAGAGAACAGGAAAATCTATGCTTAGCAATGTGCTTAACGGATGTTTGCAATCCACTGGGGAGGGGAAACCTCTGCAGCCTCAGTGTTCACACTCCTAACCACCAACCACCATCACAGTTAGTCTTGTCACCTGGAACCAGGGAATCCAACCCAATCCATCAGTTCCCTGCTTGGCTCCTAAATCATGGTGGGCCAGCCCTCCGTTTCCAGAACAGCGTCTGCAGGATTTTTGCACCCCTTGACCCAGCTTGCATCAACCTCAAGCTTCAGCAGATTTCTTCCCCATGGAGACAGATGGATCTCTGCTTCAGCCTGCTCCTGTGACGGAGTTAATATACCATCTCTGTAATGGCTCCCTTGGCCAGCTGCCTTCTCTTGGCTGTCCCGATGCATAATCAATTACGCCTTTATCTGCTGTCCATTGCCCCTGAACGTTTGTGGCCTTGGCGTGGACTTCCGGAACCGGCAGTGGCATCGATTTTTGCGGCAATCTGCTTTCACGTTTGCACAGATGTACAAATCGGCTAGGCGGCTGTGTAGGGGATCCTCGCTGATTCGCCGAACTCGGGGAGAGGAAGAAGGGCCCTTGAACACCTGCTCTCCACGACACCACATGGAATTGAGCTTCCATTTCCTTCATATTGTGGATCTCTCTTGCCAAGCACTTGACAAGAATTTAATTGCACCATACAGCGAACGAATCATGTGGCAGGCCACAAACTCCCATCTACTGCCATTTATGGTAATGGCCCCATCCTCTCCTGAAACCTTGAAACCTCTCAATAACAAACAGAAGGATCCGGAAACATCCAGAGAAACAACAGGTAGGTAAAGCATGAAAGAAAGTAGAATCACTACTTTTTCACGATTTAAATTTTCAAAAAAAGTCCTTATGTTAAGGTAGAAATTAAGCAGATCTTTATTAATGCCTATTGTTTAAAAAAGGATGTTTGAGATTTTTTTTTTTTTAAACGCTTCATACTTGTACTTCGAAGATCATTCGCGACTCTCATTCTGAGGACAAACAATGACAGTGACTGACTTCTGCCAACCAAGCTTTCGATGAAGGCATCCGCCTTGAAGAACAGAGGGCCGATGCCTTCCTTTAAGGCTGTCCTCTTGGGGGGGGGGGCGAGGGATGTATAACAATGAGAATACAAAATTTAGGACATCCCATCCCGTCCCAAAGTTTAAAGTTATTTAGGTATCGCCTAAAAAAGCCGATGTGTCACAAAAACGGTTTTGGCTGAAACATCTGCAGAGACCCCAGAGTAACAGCATAAGCTCGAAAGCTAAAGCTCACCCCATCGCGCAGGTTTGCATGTCACTCCTAGAAAAATACTGGCCCTGTCAATCACCCGGACCACCGCATATGGCCACAGGAGATGATGAAACAGGCTGCTGTACACCAGCTACGAAATGTCGATTTTGCCCATTGGCAGGAAAACAGAAACCTAGAGCTTTTATAAACCTTTACTTCTATGAATCAAGAGCACAGCCTTTCAAACTGGGATACAGGTCGATTCATCTCTCGGTATGAAGACGGATGACAGGGTAGCAGAGAGCCGTTTGTAAGGTCCCTGGCCATGACGCCATGAGGACTCTTTGCCCTTATCGATAATCTATACCAGCTTTCTTTCAGCAGCTGATCACATCAGTGCCGGGAAAAGGGGGCGGAATTAGGCCAATCAGCAGAATAATTGACTCATTTAGGAACTTAAGTGTTGAGGTGGAATAGAAACCATCCCATATTAACCTACCGGAACCAGGAGTGGGCACCTCCATGGGGTGTCATTAGTCAAGCTGAGTTATTTGCGACTGTTGAATGCAATGACTGGTGGATGAAGCGGCGGATGAATGGACGCAGGATGGCGCCTAATCTTACACGAATGGCGAGTTCTGGAAACGTGGGACCCAGTCCTACGGGCAGCCTTTACCCCCAAATCCCTTCTGTCACTTCAGCACTGTCCACTACCACTCTAGAGCAGCATTCCAGTCCTCAGGGACCTGCCATTCGGAGCTGGGAGGGAGCAAAAATGTGGACTGTCTGACAGGGGATCTGGGAGGGAGCAAAAATATGGACTGTCTGACAGGGGATCTGGGAGGGAGCAAAAACGTGGACTGTCTGACAGAGGATCTGGGAGGGAGCAAAAACGTGGACTGTCTGACAGGGGATCTGGGAGGGAGCAAAAATATGGACTGTCTGACAGGGGATCTGGGAGGGAGCAAAAACGTGGACTGTCTGACAGGGGATCTGGGAGGGAGCAAAAACGTGGACTGACAGAGGATCTGGGGGGAGCAAAAACGTGGACAGTCTGACAGGGGATCTGGGAGGGAGCAAAAACATGGACAGTCTGACAGGGGATCTGGGAGGGAGCAAAAACGTGGACAGTCTGACAGGGGATCTGGGAGGGAGCAAAAACGTGGACAGTCTGACAGGGAATCTAGGACGGAGCAAAAACGTGGACTGACAGGGGATCTGGGAGGCAGCAAAAACGTGAACCATCTGTAGATGCCTGAGGACCGATATTGGGAAACCCTGTGCTAAAGCCTCAAATATGCAGCCACCGAACTCACAGCCAGCTTGACATCGTCTTCCAGTTAAACTGCCCATGAGTAAGACGCTATGCAATAAAATATGAGTCATGCACCTGATGTCGTGATACACTGTTTACTCCAGATACCTATACTTAACTTTTAATATCATTAACATTGACTAATATCTGGCTGTGACGCTGATCTTATTTCGATTCATATCCACTTACGTCGTTGCTTAGAGTTCGGTACCATTTGTGCAAAATTATACAAATAATTAAATGGCAATGAATATGCACCACAAAGGTCAATCTCCATCTTAGACTGTGTGCAGGAGAAAAGAAAAAGTCTCTTGTGGTGTTGAAGATGATCTCTCTCGTATTACATTATTAATTAATGAGGTACTTAACTTTGTAAGTGGTGCATAAATCAGCAGCTGATTCACATGTAACGGGCAGAGCCTCGTCCTGCGAGCCCGAGACCCAAGTCAGGCCCGACGGAAATCAGAGCCAGAACAAACCTGTTCCGAACCACCATTATACAAGCTGCAAGAACGTGTTGCCAACCTACTGAATCAAAGTCCCCAGTACAAAATGCTATGCAAATGCTGTGGAAAATTAGCATCATAATCACCTGGGTTAATTATTATATGATTCTGATTGCCCTGCTGTTTCCACACTCACTTAAGTTCGCATTTGCCCACCATTCCGATGCAGCAGTCTGCGGCTGCCTGTGGCAGCGGCTCGCAACAAGACGACGATCACTCTCTCCACTAGGTGGAGTCACGAGCCGGTTAAAAAAAATGCTACTTAGTGTTTCGGTTTTGCACCCTCACAAGCAACCTGTAGTTGAGCTGGTGGAACATGATAAATGTTAAACTGAAGCAATAAAAGCACGCTCTGCTTCCAGCGATGTTTTTTGGGGGTGTGGGAGGGGGCAGTCATACATTCAGGTCAGAAAACGTCATCATTAGAAGTCATATGCTCAGTTACCATGCACACCCCCCACATCTCAGCTACCCGCAGCCCTGCCCTGTGCCAAGGGCAAAACCCCACGTCTGGATGTACGTTTGCCTTTGATGAAACGGTAAAGGGCAAAAAGTCATCAAGTTCCATTTCATGCACACACGTCCAGCACCTTGAGCCACACCTAGTGAGACGGTGATTTTGACTAAGTTTATTTAGAAAACGCCATGCAACATGTCTCACAGCTGCCCGAGTGTGATTATGCCACATGCCCCCCCGCCCCCGTTGGCTTCAAAGAGAAGCTGTGCAGTTTCGCTTCGGGCTCCGAAGAAGTAGGTGGCACTTGGCTAATAAACTTTGCGTGTTCCATCGTGCTCCTGACAAATTTTTAAGTTCTCATCAGCCGGTCAGTGCGACTCGGAGACGCAAACACTTCACAAAAGACAGGGATGATGGGGTCAGCCCCCCCCCATTCCACACATGCCAGCTCCCCTCCACTCATTGCCTCGACCCCAAACCGACGACTCTGCTGGATTTCCAGCAAGCCGAAATCGCTGAGTCAGGAGGAAGTGCACCCATCCTGCAAGGGCCACTTGCTTCCCCAGAGGCAATGCTTACCATCACTCAAACTGCGTGGGCCCCCCTGCTGGACACAAAGAGCTACTAAACTAAATATTAAACATACACGTTCCTTAATTAGCAGATTGTGAAGTAGCTTGTTCTGCTAACCAGCAGGCTAGCTACAATCTTCTGACTTGCTAGCTATTTATTTAGTTTTGGAAACGGGGGGGCTCTGAACCACCAGTGCCAGTCCCCCCATAGTTTTTGCTCTCAGGATGCTCCCCCCCCCACAAAGAAGATAGATAATTAAACAACCAAAGCAGGAAGGATCTGGAATACCTTCAAGTCACTCTGAATCCATAGCTACCATCTAACTATAAAATGCTGGCAAACACGTTTCTACCTTCTGGGAACATTTATAATCCAGTATGAATATTTGTCCCTTTATTTTAATTCACAACGATCATCGCTGGCAAGAAAGTTCTGCAGTCAAGGCAAGTCTGCTGCCGCGTTAGCAGGAAGGTAATTAAGCAATTAGCTTTGAGAGCATAAATGTGCCCAGTCACTTAGGGGGAAAAAAAATTATTATAAAAAAAAAAAAAAATGGTGCATTAAATTTTGCAGTGTCTTTGTCCTGAAAGCCTCTGGAAGAGTGCAGGCAGCTGCGTCTCTCCTGCGGGCAGGCGATCTGGCAGAATCGAGAAATAGCTCCATTTCCTAATTGCGTCGTTGAGCCAGACCAGATTAATGCACTTTCAGCTCTCTTCGGAAGACGGTGCAGGGCTGGCATCAGTGAGGGAGGGGAAACAGCACAGCAATGCCCCCCACCCCCAGAGCGTACCAGGGCCCGGGCCGCTCTTCGGGGCCCGTCTCTCAACGCACGCCATCCCAACGCAGCGCCGGCTGTCAGCGGCACCATGCGATAGCCCCACCCCCCAGGAGACCGGATAGCAGAGGCCTTCGCTCTTCACCTGTGCCAGTGAAATATCAGCTGGTGAGGTGTTCCGGTCACCCAGACTCATGCTGGTTATTTTCCAGCATTCACTGCACAGCCTCTTGTCCTAAATGGCACCGTTAGGTCAAGGAGAAGTCAAGGCAACATAAAATAACATATTTGGCTCCAGGACCTACATTATCATAATTTTTTATGATTGTAATGCTATGACCAATAAACTATTTACAGTGTCTCTTTGAATAAACCCAAATTTATACAGAAATATATTTCGACTTTACAATGGATAAATGTTTTTCACCTTCAGGTCAATATTCAATAAATTATTCTAAAATATGCTCCATGTTAATAATTTTGCACTACTGTAGGCTAATCTGAGTGTTCTAAGGATGTTTAAGGTAGGCTAGGATATGATGTCTGTTAGGGTTAGGTATACTGAATTAAAATGCATTTTCGCCTTACAACAGCTTTATTGGAAGGTGACCCCATCCTAACCAGGGGAGAGGTTGTATATATTTTTTGAACTTCAAAAATGATAAAGCCGTTCATGGGGGCTGGGGTCATTTTGAGCGGGAAACGCTAAGGAACAGCTGATAATGAAGCTAATCTCTGAGTTAGCACTCCAAGGTGATTTCAGTGGCAGGTGCGTTACACCCCATACGGGGTTGCAGGCACAGGGTCTGCGGCAGCGTTTTAGGATCATCAAAAGCACATGGCGTGACGTTCCCCTTCGTAGGCGAACAACCCCATTACAAGGAAAAACAGACGCCCCTGGAGGCAGATTCATTACTGTGTCTTTAAGCTGCTCCCTATAATTTCAAGGGTGACCAGTTTCAATCCTTCTTGAGATATTTCTCTCGCAGTCGGTCTCCATCAACAGGAAAATAGTGCAGCTATGGTGGCGACATATAGATTTATCCTGATTTGCCCAAACGGGGTACATGAGCACCACCCTGAAATACGCGGGGTACATGAGCACCACCCTGAAATACGCGGGGTACATGCGCACCACCCTGAAATACGCGGGGTACATGCGCACCACCCTGAAATACGCGGGGTACATGCGCACCACCCTGAAATACGCGGGGTACATGCGCACCACCCTGAAATACGCGGGGTACATGCGCACCACCCTGAAATACGCGGAGTACATGCGCACCACCCTGAAATACGCGGGGTACATGCGCACCACCCTGAAATACGCGGGGTACATGCGCACCACCCTGAAATACGCGGGGTACATGAGCACCACCCTGAAATACGCGGGGTACATGAGCACCACCCTGAAATACGCGGGGTGGCAGTTCTCGTTATCCAGGCCTTGTTGGTGAAACAGAAACCGGAGGCGATGTCACCAGGCGGCTCCGAAACTACAGGAGGTGCAGGGTGCCCCTTTGGACCAGGAATGGGGGGGGGGGGGACAGTGCCTCCAGTTACACCCACCTGTAGTGGATAACCTTGGCAAACTGAAATATGTAGAGAAAATTGAGATGCCCATTTCAGTCCTCTGAGGAAGCAAGGGGGTCCGACTGGGAACTCGGGCAGTAAATTGGGAACCCCCCCCCCTCTGGCTTCCCTCCCATCTCACCACACGATCAGGGCTGTGTGATCTGGGAGCTCAAGGCAATAAGCCCCCCCCATTTGCAATTTCAACCCCACTCACCACCTCCCACCCCTGAGCTCGCAAAGCCTGCTCTCGACATTGATGCAACGCTTCAGCGACGCGTCGCAGGAAGACCATCGACCAGCAATCGGCTTCTGAAGGACCACGAGCAGGTATCCATGGTCGCTAATGACAGGCTTGTGACACAAAGGTCACCTGACCGATTCGAGCCACTTTAAGGCTTCGCCTGGTCGACTCCGGTGCTGTGAAAGGAGCTTCCCTCTGAGAAGCAGCATCGGCACCTTCGTGGGTCGGAAAGCCCAGTCGTTCCCAGAGCGACACTCATATCCGCTTCGTGCATGTGTCTATGTGTGCACACACCTTTTTAAAACTCAAAGTCAGGCGCTGTCTGCTTCCACAAACTGGCTGCCGCCTTCACACCCGCATCAGGACTGCGCTCAGCAGTCAGCAGTGCATGAATATAATTCCTGACAATATCTCAGCCACCTATTCAAAGCTGCGGAAAGCAGATATGGTTCACCACCTCGCACTGATTTAAAGGTACAGTAACACCTAGCTGGAACATTCTGTAATTATTTATTAATGAAGACATTATTCTCATTACCTGGAAATGTATATCCGGTACTTGTGCACCAAGTACTGGTAAATTCACCTTCCACTGAATGGGGAAACAAGCATTTGTATATTACAGTTCAATAGTGCAGAAATGCAACATGTGAATTTGGGAATGGGTGAACCCTAAAAGCAAGCTGGCTGAAGTGTCATGGAGTACCTACATGTTTGAAGCATCATAGTTGGAGGAACCACATGCTTGGGTGAAGGTCTATACAAACAACTGGATCTTAATCTTCATATTAAGTTGCCATATGACCCTCTAAGAAACCAATCAGGGCTGAGCTGAGAGAGAGAGACACGCCCCCATTAGACAGAAGCCGACCAGCCAAAGACATTGTGGATGCAGCTCCGCTATTAGACTAACATTTTAATTACACAGTAACTAGCGCTGATCAGTTATAAACCCACATCTTTGGGGCTGAGATGGCCTGGCTTTGCCCTGTGACTGTAAGGATCACTGACAGAAGGACAGCAGAAGCAAAATCCTTTAACATCCGCAAATTCGCACAGATACCAAGTCATTCCCCTTCCTGCTGGTGAAAAACCACAACAAGCCACTGGTGAAATCGCCTAAGGGTGGTGTTTCCCAGACTCCTATTAGACGGTGATTGCTACATCCCCCCCCAACTTAAATTTCTCATCGCCCCCCCCCCCAACCTCGGCAACAGCCAGATGCCGCTGATTAATACCCATATGATGCCTGCAAGACGGGTCCGTCCTAAAATTATGCACGGTGCTAATCCATCAACATGGCACCAGCGATAAAACCTTCCAAATGAGAATGTAACCCGGACGCAAGAAAATGGATGGGAGGAAATTTAATTTCACAGCCGTCTTCGCAGCTGAAGCGTAGATACGCATCCCAGTTGGTATATAACGGGACAGGCTGAATGAGTGTTCCTCTACCGCAAACAACCACTGGAGAGATGTGAAATTACTCCTAATTATTCCAAAATGAAACAATACAAATTGTTCCTTCATAGGCAGTGATGTGATAACATTTTCCAGATTTTCTGCGCTGAATAGGTTAATCAAACTGCCTTTTTCTCATCAAATAAAGGCTTCCATCAGGCAACAGAACTGTAGGATGGCTGCGCCTGGCTTTATCCGAGAAAGCGTGCACTAATATCACAAGAGAAATCCGGCAAACATCATGTCGCCAACCCACAACACACCATCATACCCCTACAATGACACCTGGGGTCCTCAAGTGAGAGTATACAAGAAAACAAGGCTGTTTGGGGCTGCAACAGGCTCTTTAAGAGCTGTTAAACCCAGAAAACCTCTCAGACCAGCCTGGGTGATGGATTGGTCAAATTCTGGACAGCCAGTGTAACAAAGAATATTATTGTCCCAATAGGACCCACCTGAAATACTCTTACTAGGACCTGAACCTTACACTCCTAGACAAGTAAAGTGCCCCCCAATGGATACTGAGGTACTGACCAAGGGGAGCCCTTGTCAGTTCCTTGATGACACCACCTGCATTTAGCAGCTGTAATAATAACACATCTGTCCAATTCCCTTTCATTAAGGGCTGGTTGAAAAGCTGCCGACCTGTGATTCCGCACTGGTATCATTGGGTGGAAACGACGGTTCGTCATGCAGCCTTCCTGGGCTCGAGGACCCCCCTCAAGACGCCCTTCTGCTTGACGGTGACACTAACGCCAGCGCCTCACCATGGAGAAAGCTGTTGGAAAGCAACACACCAGCAGAACGGGCCCACCACACAGTGACTGCACCAGTGGGAGAGACATTCATCCTTTGGCAAATCCTACACTCTGCCGTGGAGACGCTGCTATCCGAACCTTGCAATGCAGCCGATTTGTCTCTACATCACTGGTCTCCGAATCTCCTGAATGCATGTGTCAAAACGGTGAGTGTAATAGGATGGATAAATAAACAGTACTGATGTGTGGAGAGATAAAGAGACTGCTCGCGCCGTGAAATAGGCATTCTGGATATAACAGATATGTGCTAGACAAAGATTAGGCCTGCTATGAGGATTTTTGTCAAACCCTGACAGGGATTTTCTGCAGTCTTAAGAACATGAGTCCTTTTCTTTATTCTTGATGATGCAGTTTGAGTTAACATAAGACCTGCCTACTTTCCAGTGAGATATACAGTAACAGCAGACATTTTTTTTGGCGAGACATACTGTCGAGAAATCTATCATAAATGTTTCCAGCAAGACTTTTTCACCGGCATTTGAGGAAGATTTCAGTCTTTTATGGGAATCAGTTTTTAATTAGACGTGTGCCATCGCTCGCCGACTAGGGAATTCCGTAAAATTTATGGCGGTTTCGTATGACATGACGAAAGAAGCTTTTATACCAAACAGTGCGGGTAAAGAACCCCCTAGGAGCCTGTATGACAGACAGCACCTCCTAGCAGCTGAGCCGCGCCGGGAACGCGCAGCACGTCCGCAGCTGTCGGGAGCGCGCACGCTCTTCGCTTTGGCGGGGAAAACTATAGCACTTGCTGGGGTAGAAAATGGATGGATGGATGGATGGATAGATGGATGGATGGGTGGATGGATGGATATATTATATACAAGAAGTTTATTTCAAGCATGCGCTCTGACAATCAAAGAAGGGCTTTTTAGGGAAAGTCACCAAGATTAAGGTGCTTACCTGATAATGTCATCATTGTGTCCCAGGTAAAACTTCTGCGTGTGCTCACGGGTGTTGTAAACCACGCCGACCCCGGCCACGAAGTACACCACCTCTTTGCCGGCGGTGTAGTACAGGTTGTTGCGGCACTGGTGCCCCCTGTACCCGTAAACCCACTCCAATCTCAGCTGGCATCGGGGAGCGGTCCGGTCGGCCATGATACTCGACAATTTCTGTATTACCCCGATATTCCGACCGCAACTTCAGATAAACCCTTCACCAAAACGCGCCACCATGCATCGACCTTTTTCGTTACAACAGAAATTGGGGGGGGGGGGGAAGGTCCAAATCTATACCCCCTTGTCACAATGAAATTATCGAAATGTTCATAATTGTACTTTATCCGCTTTTGCGAAGAATGTGTTATTTTTTAGCAGTTACCCTCAGTGCCGAGCCTTAACGACCAGATGCACCCGAACTCCATTCATAATTCACCTCCGTGTATCCTGACAAACTCCCCTCTCCTCCGGATCGAGTCCGCTTTCGTCAATGAACTTTTCCGCCTCTTTCCACCGCGGTAAGGATCTGTGTTTTCCTGCTGATGAAAGGCGCCCACCCGGAAAGCCCGGCGCCTCAGCGAGCATGGTTACAAGCGGGTAACAGGGCACGGAACAGGCACATTTTAAAGCGGACCGGCTGCTACTGCAAGACAAGCGGGATTCGTGCACAACTGGAAGTGCACCTGACTACCGCAAAAAACACACTATCTGCAATCTAATCCGATGCTTTATCATTAGTCACAATTAACGCCCGTCATCATGCATCTGCTTTACAAAAGCGACAAGAAAATGTTTCTAAATCTAGCAAACAGGCACGGAACAGGCCGAACGCAATGTCAGACTGCCATTCATAAATCTGATCGCAGTAAATCCCTCTGTGACACCGCCGCGATCAGCAGAGGATCTCCGAGGCTGAGCCACAAACCAGCGCTGTGCAACCTGCCTTGACAGCCACTAGTGCCTGGCTGCCGCTCCTCTTCCTCCCAGCGAAGACGCCCCGAAATGCAAATTTTCCGCCAACTTCATAGCGAAGGCAAGTAATGAGACAGCGTCCGGCCACGGTCGCTGTCAGCGCGTCCCTCCTGCTCGATAGGCATCTCGCACGGGCAGCTAAGACCGTATCCGCTTCGGACAGTCAATTGTCATAGTACGCAGGAGACAACAGCCGGTACCGGCGGAAAGAATTAAAACAACAAATAACAGGGGGAAAACCTTCACAGAATCCTTATTCTGTGAACCACATCTGAGGTGACACTTGGCGTAGGGAGGCTACACTCTGTAGTATTTCTACCTAGTGTATTTACGTACTGTTTTCGAGAATAGGCGATCTGGTTCCTAGGTGATAGCAGCACTCGGTTACTACGACGCCTTGAGGGCCGCCCCTGCTGCCGACGCCGCACATAAGAGCGGCCAACTTTGCAAAGGCTCATGGGAATTGATGTTTCTAGATCCGCCGTGTGACGCACATACGACTTCGGAGAGAACTACAATTACCAGAAACCTCATATCTCTAGCGTTGTCCAAGGTCCTTAATCGGAGGAACTGAAGGTGCTAGTCGTGCGAGAAACCCCTTTTGCTGGATAGTACAATATGGGGCTGTTAGTAAAATGAAGTGATAAACGGTAACGTATTGGATCAGGTGCGCTTTGCGGAAATGCAGGCGTTTCCATTGTATAATCTATAGTATTTGATATTATCTCACGATGTATACGATAGAAAGTGGACATGCGCTTTTAAACGTATACCATATTACACATCACGCCCTGTATTTTATTAATACTTATTCATTCTGGAAGCATTTAAAGCATTTCGCATCAAGATACACTCAACATTGCTTTATATATCTGTATTTATTGGTAGAAAAAACCCCAACGATTTCCATTTCCCGCTTTTAAATCTAGGGTCATTTTGGGAAACGTACGGGTTTGATCGTGGCACAGCAATTTGTTTTTGACCGTATTGAAATTGTTTTTGCTTTTTCTTCATTTATACTTGTGTGCGTGTTATAATAAAGTAAAGATTACATAAAGTAAATATTACAGTAAATATTACACTTCGTGCGCCAGGATGTAATAAAAACATGCGGTTAATTAAATAATATAATCTAGGATTCAGCCAGCGCTGCAAATAAAACTCACAGATGTAAACATTCATCAGATTAAGATTTAAAAAGGTATAGTCGCGCAACCCTGCATATACCGTCATTATACTAACACGTATTACTGCGGTATTGGTACAGTACCGGGCTTTTCTAAACGGGGTATTGGTTGTTCCCTTTGCTTTTTCGGGGTTAATCTATGACTTTTTTCATGAGGCATCATCATAGATTCTTAACCTGACTTAATGAGCTATAAATCATTACGAGATTGCAAAGAATTTAATCAATGGCCAGTAGCTAGAATTTCTCTAGCCTTGCTTGACTTTCCCCAAAGTTGATAGAATTTGCTGAGGGTGGCGGGTCATACGTCTTAATTAAATGTATTTGAGTATATGGGTAAACTGGGTAAAGCAGTTACAAAAATGTATACAGTATATATGTGCCTCTGCTTAGATATGTTGGGTATAATTTTATCTGCACGCGAACGCAGGGATGAATCTTTGCAGGTTAATTGACATACAGCCTGTCTAAATCTGTACAGAAATACACATTTTAAGGTTTAGCCCTCAAAGCAGCAATGTCTGATCCTCCCTCCTTCCACCCGTGCTTCATTCATCACATACCGAAGCTCCATGTTAACTGATGCATCTTCTGTGCCAACTTGGGACTTGGCCAACAGCTCACTGGAGAAGGTTCCAGAAAACCATCAGAACTGTTAATTGTAGCCGGAAGGCGTAAATATTATCACGGCTCTGACGAGAATGAGTCTGCTGGGTCATTAATGTACGATAGATTGGCAGATCATATTTTTAAGGCAACGGTTCCAATGTGACGTGTGACTGATGGTTAGATAATGCGATTTCAACTTTGACGTGATCAATTAATGAAACGTTTCCCTTCCGCAGAGCTAAAAACTCCATCTTTAAAATTCGAAATATTGCCGCAATGAAATATGTAGCTAGTGCCGGTGTGGAATTGCACAGAAGCTTTTAGGTTTGCCAAGTTATACACAATCAATGCAATGTAACTCTGCTCTAGTCAGGAGTATAAATCCTGTGTTCTGCCAACAGGGACGAAACACAGACACATTAAGAACACTTAAGTGAGTAAGTTTGTTAAACTGTTTATTCGACTTTAGAATTATTTTCCTGGTGGTTACTGTAGCAATTTGTAACTAATAAAAATGTGCAACCCGCATCGCAAGCAAATTTTCATGTCATATTTATTCCTGTAGCCATGCATGTTGCCCTGGATAACGCCATCTCGAAAAGCAACTGTAAAATTGTATTTCAGCCTGAGATGAAATTCTTGTCCAAGGCGTGGCCATTCTGCCATCATGTCCTCACACTGGGTGCTGCAGCTCACTTCCAGCATCAGACCACACTAGACATGAGTTCTTGGGAAAAGAATAAAAGCAGATCAAAGGGAATGAATGGCGATCTATTGCTCCCTGAAGAATAATGGTGCCTGTTTTTGACCTCTGGCACCTGAAAGGATTGGCCTATGAAAAGGTGGTGGTGGGGGGGTTTGCCTGGGAGAGAGCTGCACTTTCTGGAGGGAAACAGACCCAGAATCTTGATCCTTCAATGATTTTCCTCAAAGACATTTGGCTGCAAAACTGTCCCTCTGTGTCCTTTGGAGCTGTTCAACACAAAACAGATTCGAGACCTGCTTTGCTTATAAATGGTACGACGTACAACAGACATCGCCAAACATACAATTATAATTCACAGTCACAAGCACCAACTCTTCCCAGCGACAGGCTCCAGGGACTGCGGCGCTTACTGACCGAAAGCAAATACAGCATCGCTAGTCTTAATGGCTTTTTTTCAGGTATTATAAAAACGTACTTGTATGCGAAAGCCTGTAGCTCCTGTCATATGTACTTTGTCTTCTTGCGCCCCCTTCTGGCGTAGAAACAGACCGCACAGTACAATTCAAACGCGCGGCACGCAGCGCGTGCGACCCAATTATTTGGCAAGTCTCATTTGCACCGGAAGAGCTAGATACATGCTCGGAATCACTGTTAAATTATCAAACTCAGCTGGAAAGTACATACATAAATCAAGAATATATAGATATAATTCCGTCCCAAATTAATAAATTAAATCAATAAAGATTTGAGATTTAAACAAAACCGCCGGATTCCCATCTTAATACAGACATGTATACAGTGCAATCGAATAACTGCAAATAATCGTATTTCGGTGCTGCTTCTCATAGACTGTCCCTCAAATGCTTCCCTGCAGCTAATATTGATTTTGCGCCAGAGAATAGTTTTTATCTTTCAGAAAAGTGCACGTAGTCATAGTTCCGAAATATGATACGATATTTCTCTCACATTAACCAAAAATCATTCGTTTTCTGACAATTATGCAACTCTTAATTTGATCATTTCACTCCCGTCCCCTTTAAACTGCAATTGCGGAATAGAGCCACTAGATGGTGACAGTTCTTTATACATAAGATGCGTATTTCGCAGCGCTTGGGCGATGCAAGTCGAATACAGTACACGTCACCAAAAGAAGCAACTCGTTTTCAAACGTAAAATAGTGGAAAATCAATATTAAAAACACATTACTTTGATGGAACGGGATCAATTAAATTGTATTTGATGTTAAAAAAAATGTAAGTATGAATTATAAATATGTAAATAGCCTAAGTACACTTTAACTAGGAGCCAAACGACATGATAATAATAAAAAAGAGCAAGATGCCACAGAGTAATTTTAAAAGCATTTTAATGACTTCGCACATATTTAACAGAGGGTAAAAGTCTACAGGTGCCGTCCCGTACATCTGAGAGCCGGGCTCGCGGCACGCTAAGCACCTACCGACCCAGCCATCGCGAAGGAGTTCTTTCCTACTGCCTCGTTTGATTGTGCAATAAGATGGAAACTTTCATTACAATAGTTACAGTGACAGAAATGCACACTATGTATCAAATAGCGAGATAGAGTAGCAAAAAAATGATAACACGCAGTGCTAGAGCCAACAAGCAAGCAGCCGTTTGAGTAACATTACTTTGTCCTGTAAATGCGCGGTTTTCCACTGTTCCACTTAACAACAATGCTTTAAATTGTTTATAATACATCTAGTTTTTTATACTCTGGACTAGAATAATTTGAACATACATTATAATGCAACTCAAGAACAACAACAAAAGTTAACAAAAAAAGATAAAAAAAAAAATTATTTAAGATTTAAAATGAACTCGTATACTATCCTTCGTTAACAGCCGACATTCTTACTGGTCACAATCACTGCATAAGAGCCTCAGAAAATAGCTAACAGGTGACACTGACATTGGTTATTATTGGGTTGTATCCAAATTAATGCATGACTATACTAAGTATAAGCATAGACAATATACCTTAACTGGAGCCAATAACTGGGGGAAAGTTCATTAGTAAATGGAATTAAACAGTTCATGTTTGCCACTGCAGTTTTACAGTTTGAGTGAAAAGGAATCGTTTCAAAGCACCGCTGCCTTGCTTTCTAACAGCAAAAAAATGTAAGTTGTCTTTCCAAGACAGCCTCACAAAATTGAGGAAATGTTTAAATATCCAGACCCCTAGGAACTACTGACAATTACAAAAATGAGCAAAGAGAGTCAAACAGGAGGGAAGAAAATAAATCAAAACCAAAGGGGAAAAAAGTTCAAAGAAGAAGAAGAAAAAAAATGCTAACCCTGGTCCTGCCTGATCCTGTCTGACGGAAGCTGCCCAGGACTCTCACACCCTAGAGCTTAATGACCCTTTTTGTTTTTTGATGAGTTTCCTTTCCCGGTACGTTTTCAGGAAACGCTGTAACTTCTAAAACCAATTGGTACGGTAGAGGCACAAAGTGTGGGATTGTGATTCAGAGCTTGCATGCTGGAATTTCACTGGAGTTTAGGTAAGCAATGACCCTGTGAATGGTGGTGGGGGGGGTGGGTGCTGGCTCTATTTCTTCTTGCTGAACAGGCTGAAGCGTTTCTCCTTCTCCTTTTCCTTCTCCTTTTCCTTCTCTTTCTCCTTCTCCTTCTTGCCCGGGCTGGACTCGGTGGCCAGCGAGACTCCCGTGGGCAGCGTCTGGGCTCGGCTGGAGGCCGGGGTGCTCTGACTGCTGGGGGTCACGTCGGAGGTCACCGCTGAGGTCACGGCACTCGTGATGGCCTGGATCCACGTGTTCATCTCCTCCTGCGGGGTCAGAGGTCACAACAGTCAGGGCATGGCCATCTACAGCCAAATATTCATACCTGCTTTTGTAAATAACCCCCAACAAGAAACACTGCAAGTGATCAAAAAAAAATGGGGGTGTGCAAAGGAGAACCAGAGGCAGCTCTGCAGCTACACTCATCCAGACAGGATATCTGAGGCTCGAGCTTCAGTTCCTGTCACACAAGATGTCGGTAAACAAGGGACACAGGAATCATTCCTTACTCTCAGTTTAAATGTGGGCCCGACGCAGGCAGGTCTAATCCTTGTGTAACACGTCAGTGTGTTTGTATAGAGAATTCACATAGTGAATATAGTGTTCTGCTTCACCAGTAGTCTATACAGCTCCCACAGCAGAAGAGAGACAGTCCACCTTGTGGAACTTTTTTAAAAACCCCCTTTTAATTTTTTTTTTAAAAAAGCAAGACTCACATCGTCTTTGGCTTGGAAGAGATACTCATTCCCATCAGAAATTCTGTAGAGAAAAAAAAGAGGTTTTAAAGATGTTTCGTCACGGCAGAAATAAATACTCTTCCCGTTTCGCTGATTCATGCCCCAAGGTGGCGCCACACCTGAGCTTGAAGACATGCTTCTTCTTCTTGTAATCGAGCGCCACCTCACAGACGGCATCCTTCAGGCTGACGGGGATCTCGCTGTGGTACGGGATCCCCTGGCTGGCCGTCTTGCTGTCCTTGTAGAAGCCCATCTCCTGGTTGTTTATCACGCAGTAAACGTTGTGCCAAGACCTGCGGAGACACGGTGGTCAGAGCTGCCCTGTCCGTGTTTGGACATAAAGTGTCACCCGTTGGCCGCGAGTTATTTTTTTTTTTAGCAGAATACTGTCGATTTTCACAGCAGCAGTGTTGTTGTGCATTTCGGACAAATGGATCTGTATGCCGGTAAACAGTGGCAAGACGGAAAAGTGAGTCACAAAGGGATATTAATGAATGCATGCTTTTCACACATACGAGAGACAGCATTTTAGGTGCATGGCAGTAGTTAGCAAAACCTGCCTGCACTATTTTACTGCTCTCTCATTTTTTTTTTTAGATATCAAGCAGAGTTCAGAGAACTGAACATCCACAATGTGAGGGATTACTGTGCTCAGTTATTTGATGCATGGTTTAAGTCACTTCTTGGTTTCAAGATTAATTTGTACTGTGGTCAAATACCAGTCTCTTGAAAGGAGCGCTGCTGCCCCCTGGTGGCACGGCAGCAGTGGTGCGTACCTACTGGATGCCTTCTTATTGTGACCCTCCCACTCATGCTTGCGATGCAGGAAGCCCTCCATCTGGGCGGATGGAGAGCCCTGGGCCTTGCCCGGCAGCGTGGCGGCCTGCCCGCTCCTGCCCTTGCGCTCGGTGGAGGGGGAGGGGGCTGGGCTGGGTTCCTTCGAGCTACGCTCCGCCACGCCGTTCACCATGTCGGCACCGTCCACGCCATCCTGCCGAGGTCCGACGGGCCAAGGAGAGAAAGAAGGCTTTCAGAAAAGTGAAGTGGACGCTCGTACTTCGTGGAGGCCATTTTTGTGGATGCTGGGCAGGGCTGCATGCGCAAAGAGGCTGTGTGAACCAAGGACGCCCTCCCCCAAGGCGACAAGGGCAAAGAGCGATGAGGGAGACGGGCACATTCATATACGTCTAAAGAGTCTCCTTCTGGAATGGGACATGGAAAAATAAGCCACTTAAAATGAACCTTAAAACTGGGAGGGGGGGAAATGCTCTCCATCAAATTGGCTTCTACAAGCAACAAAGATTAACATTAATAAGTTATGAAATGACCAATTTTATGGGGAATCTTGCAGATCACAAAAATCCCTGCAGGCTACCTGCAGAACAACAGAGCCGGGGGGGGAACAACGGTGTCTGTTAACCAAGCAGAACACCTGAAGAAACCATGTGACCATGGGACGGCCAGCGAGGGGAGGGGCCAACAGCCCAGCCAGTGAAGGCCAAAGGACTGAACCAAAACCGTTACAGCAGCCTCAGATTGTTGAACTGGTGGTTCAATTAACAATCAAGATGCCCGGTAACACAGGGCCAAGCAGACTGAAGCACTAGGGAGTCAGAGTGAGTCACAGAGTGAGTCAGCGTCCCAGAGCTGCTCTGCTCTGCTGGAAAGGTCGGTCTCAGGACTGGCAGTGGGTTAAGGAGCGTCATCGCTAACCTCTGTTAGCCTCAGAGCAACTCCACATGGATGCCAGGGGGGCGGGGGGTAGCAGATCACTGCCAGGTCTGAGGATTATAGAATTAGAGGAGCACAGCAGACAAGGAAGAGGACTTAAAGATCACAGGTTGGGAAAATAAAAGCGATTAGGGATTAAGACATGCAAACACTGCCAAACCAAAGCTTTAACGACGCAGACAAGCAGCCAAGGTCACAGGTAGCAAAGTACACAACACACAACTCAAACCGCTTGTCGTAAAGCTCGCCATTATCGCTGTAGTTTTTGTAAGAAAGCTGGGAAGGGCAATATTCCCATTAGAAGTTTGTCAACGTCACAGACACTCCAACCTATCACAAGGCTTTACCCAATCATAAAGCACCTGTTCCAGGAGGCGGGGCCCGCCATTGGTCGAGGCTGGAGGGGCATTCCTTCCAGAAGCCACGCCCCTAATGACAGCTTTTAAAAGTAGAATCCTGACGACTGTGGGAGCCTCCAGGAAAGTAATGCTCTGAATCCTGGCACTGAAGTTCCCAAACCTTACTCGAACACAGAGACGACGCGTACGGTAGCAAACCAGCCCGAAGGTGTGGCTGGTACTCGGGTACGGCACATGCTCAGTGAGCTCAGCCTGTGGCTCGTTTTAGGATGAACACAGTGAAGATTTCATAAGAATTACAAGCTTTTCATACACTGACAACCCAAAAACTCATAACTGCACCAGGCTGTGCTCTCCGAGTCGTGATCATAGGAATATTAACTGCAGCCCTGAACCTGGTTGATTCCGCACGTGTGGTTTATTTTGGCCAACAGTGATCGCACAGCATGACTGGCTGGATGCTGCTGAATGCTGTAGGCCGACCCAGCTGATGGCCACTAGGCGTCCGTAGAGGGGGCTGAACAAAAGCCCACCACTCTTGTGTTTAGTTTTAACGCCAATATGCTTAATTACCATGATCGGGGGAATTGGGAAGCTAGTGTCCCCCCCCCCCCCCCCCCCAGAATTTGCATCCCTTGATGTTTTCTGATTTTCAGACTTAGAAAAAACTAATGTCCACCTTGTTTAACATTTCTACCAAATCGCTGACAAGAGCGTTGAGTAATCTGGGGAGGAAAATGGCTTCACTTATCGCTTCACGATAATATATACAGACATAAATGGGACTGAGTTAAATACAGATGTGGGTACAGGTGTCTTGGATGCTTAACAAAATGAAAGCTTCCAGTTTCATATTGACTAGTAAAGGGAATTAAAGCATTTCTGTACTTTTGAAGAGGGAAGATAGTGCAAGGATGTCAACAGGTCACCTAAAAAAAATGAAACAGAACATGCAGACAACTCATTTATGACAAACTGAATAACCGTAAGATGATGAACCGGATGAATAAAAGTGGATGAAGCTGGATTAAATAAATAAAAAAAAACAGAAAACACAACAAACAGTGGTTAGTGACCAACATGCTTATACATGCGACGAGTGTAACATTAAATGGACAAGTGAAGGGGTTATATGACTGGGGGGGGGAGACAAGAAAAACATCTGAATATACAACATGTGCATTTCTGTCTCAGTTGGCTTAGCTTTTATTGTGGAGGAACCAAAGGAGGCCGTTAATCGTCCATGGAAGAAAAGGCAACCATGCAGACAAAATGCAACAAAAAACAAACATTCAAATACAAGAGGCTTAACCTTAAAAAAACAAACAAAAAAAAAAACGAAAGTGCGGAACGGGACGTAACATTATCAACACATGAACAAACGTTACACCAGATGTAGCAGCAGACGTTGCAAATGGCTGGAGTCTCGGGCCTTTCCCTCTGCTTGACCCCTTCCTTTGTGTTTTTTAACCATCGATCTCTCTAAGGCCCGAGGTGTTGGCTGCACCCCCCCACATCAACTGGTTTGGTACAATCGACAACGTGGGGAAAAATAAAGAGCAATCGCACATGTAACTTGTTCAAGTGAGGAATGGCAGCTCGGCGGTGTGGCTTTGCTCTGAATGCACCTGCAAGCTGACCGTCGTCTTCATGACCCTGGTAGAGAGATGGACACGTATGGGCATTTGCCAAAACGACGGGCGGGTCAGCGGGCGCACACGCCTCCATGTGCACCCATGCGCCGCACGAGAGCCCACATGACGACGGAGGGATCGACTCGCTCACCAGGGCAGTAAAGGTCACATGACTCAAACTCTAAGGCCTAACCTCACACCAACTTAAACGCCGATTTGCTGTCAAAATTCCTAAAAAAAAATTCAACCCGTGGTGGTAAAAGGCACTTTGTGTAATAGGTGTAAAGCTGCAGTAGACTAATGTTGATAAGTCTCTCCAGTCAATTCTTAAAATATTTTTCCTCTCCTTCTGAAAGAATCAGCTGGTCAAACTACATAAAACATGCACAAATAATTAATCAAAATGAACAGCAGAGGTTTCCTCGTGAAGAAGCAGAGTTATAAACTGTTAAATACACAAAGGATGCAAGAATCTGTAGGAGGAAAAAGGGGATTGTTTCTCTAGGTCCGTAACTGTTCACCAGCGGGTGGGGGGGACGGCCTGCAGGCAGGAGCCTACGATTACAGGGTCGACAAGCCTGGTCAGTTTGTTTCCTACCAACTGGGAGCTGTAAACGGGCACAGGGTGGGAGGCGTGAAGAGGCGGGACTCCCCACGTCACCCTATCACAGTCCAGAACGCCCTGCACGTTCGGTGCCGGTCCGTCGGCTCTGAAAGCTGCTGTAGTTTTGGTAGGTCTGGGAGCGGTAACTAACCCGTGGGGAATCCTGGTCCGAGGGCAGCCCGTTCTGGGAGGCCTGCTCACCTTCCCTGGAAAGAGGAGAGGAGGCAGGGCCAGTGATCAGTGGGGATACTCCATAAATATATGTGTACCTACATATATATGAAGTATGGCTATTAAGATTAATAATGCATATACATATTTTCTTTACAGCTAGACACAGCAGAGGGGCTCTTCAGATGAGACCTCATCCATCTACTAGAAGCTTCTCCCACTCCTTAACATCCATATTAATGTCCAGATAGCTCAGGGCTTCCAGTGCGATGACATCACTGAATTTAAAGTGACGTCCCAGGTTCCAGTGTGACGAAATCACTGCACTACATCACACACGTTCTCACCGCTGTTGTGAGTCTGAGTCGGGTGCAGGCAGAGCCTCCGGGGACACGGGCTGCCTCCTCCTCTCTTCTTCCTCTTGCTGTCTTCTCACTTCCAACAACTCCATCTGCAGACACGTGGCACAAAACACATCCCCCCACACATACAGGTGAACAGAACACACAAATACACCCCACCACACACACACACACACACGCAGACAAAAAAAGAACACACAGATACATCACGAGTTATGTTGCTTAAAATCTGACCTTACCTAGTCACTGTACATATAGAATCGATTACAACGCTAATTCCATTGTTTTCTACAAAAACTCTCAGACACCGAATTCTCCCCCCCACGCCCCCTCACCGTCGTCAGCCTCTCCAGCGCCGAGAAGCGCTCCTCCCATGTGGCGGCCGACTTCTCGAAGGCCTCGTGCCTCTTGATGAGCTTCTCCACCTCGTCCACGCTCTGGCCCATCTCCCGGCTCGACAGGTACGGCTCCTGGGCCAGCAGCCAGGCCTCGGCCACTCCGGCGTCCCGCGAGAACTGGTGCACCTCCAGCACTGGCACAGGACACGGCAGGCTCACCAGCAGGTTCATGCCGTCGCTCCGGGCACATTTTAAAGACTGACCCGAAAGCGGAAATGTGCCACAGTTCCTCAGTGGGATGCAACCCTGCCTTGCTGGGCTTCATATGGACCAGAAGCAGTCCTAAGTCCAGCTCACCACAAGTCCGTCAGTTTGAGGAACTGTGACGGCTGGCGTTGGGGGCAGAGCTGTGGTGAGAGGGCATCTGGGATACCCCAGCACTCCTCAACCACCTCCGCGGTGAGCTTGGCCAAACCCAGAATTCCGGGCTACACAGAGAGGTTATGCTTGTGTGGCAGACAAGGTGTCATCTTTGCACCCTCAACTTCAGACTGGGTTCCAACAGAAACAGGAATCACCTTGGGGCCCCAACGGCCCGACCAAACCCTGGAGCCCCTCGTCGCCATGGACAGGGAGCCATGTCCTCTGACCATGCTTAGTAAGGCAAGACATGTAGGAGAGACCATTTGTTTCAATGGTCCAATGACCAATGTCCCAATTTGAAATGTTATATTTGATTCCTTTAACTCCTCCCTTTCCATTCGAGCAGGCAGTTCAACGGGCAGCCGAGAGGGTGGAACTTACCCAATCTCAGCCACTCCCATCTGTCCTCCCACTTGTCAATCATGTCTTTCCTCTTGTCCGTCAGCTGTACCAACTTCTCTTTAATCTGAAAGCAGAACTTCAAGTCAGAGTTGTGGTTCTCCTCCTGAAATGCAGTGTTTCTACATGGCTGTGGATCAATCCCACAGGTTTAGCAGCTGCAATACTTCATGCATGTACATCCATCCATTTTCCAAACCACTTACTTCATGCATGTAACCTTCTTAAATATGCATGTTTATTTTGATTATTTTTATACATAAATAAAGAGCACACCCCTCTACCCACAATCCCCAGGGTGTTTTTAAAAACACACTTAACAGGAGTAAACTCTCTAACGTCCAATCCATCTTCTTCAATATTTACACCTCTGTACCACCTGGGTCAACATACTAGGATTACTCCCTTTCCCTTTACTGGGGCCCTCAGAAGTTTCTAGAAACTTGGACAGACATTATTTTCTTTGCATTGGAGATAAGAATAACAAGTAGCTTGGCAGTGAGTGTTACAAGCTTGGCGGGTAGTTAGGAGGTGCCGTTAAAAACGATGCAAGAATGTTCGCACGCTTAACCAACTAATGTGTTACTTTTGTGAACATTCGTGAAGGCATCTCTCAGCAGATAAATGGCCTCAGATGTCCAGCACGGCAGCCAATCCGCTCGAGAGAGAGACAGAGAGAGATCCCAGTGTAAAAACACACCTCCTCCGATGCATAGTGCTTCCTTGCCAGGAGGGCCTTGCCCAGCTCGATGCAGGTGGTGAAGCTGTCATTGCGGGCGTCTATCTCAGCCTTGATGCCTTGGTGGTTGTTCATCAGCAGCTCCACTGACGACACGTCCCTGAGGAGGCCCCATCGCATCAGCGGTCAGACAAGCCTTCAGAACCGTACGACCGCGCGACGTCATCGGCTAAACTACCGCTTCAGTCCTAGACGGTAATAGATCTGCCCGGTTCTAGTCCAAGGCAGGGTGTGTCAGTTGGATGCAGAAACACACTTAAAGAGAAATGCTTTTGTAACACAGTAGCAATAAGAGATTCTATATTAGGATTACAAGCTACGGACGTTGCTATGGATACAGGGGAGTGCATGTCACTAGCATAAACAGACAGACCTTTCTTAGTGGTTCAGTTCTGGGGCCACAAAGGGCCGGCCTCCGGTTTTCAGAAACAGGAAGGCGAGCAGCCAAAGAGGACTGCATTACCCCTCCAAGCGTATCATTAGGCAGACATGCGATCAGACAGCGGGGTTTCCGATGTCACTCCGCCGGGGACAGAAGAGGAAACGGCTCATAATGACTAAATTCAAAACCGGATCCCCCCCCCCTCAAATCTCTGTGGGTCACCCCCCTCCCGCTGTCCAGGCAGGATGGGGTGGCAGAGGCTCAGTGACATGAGCCTGATCGCCCATCTCTCCCAAGAGTACAGTCTTTGCTCAACTAGTAATTATGTTGATTACAGCAATTACATTCCCAGCTCAAAGCAAGGAGCTGACGGTGAGCTATTCGCTACAGTAAATCAATACATTTGCTGGGGGAAAAAGGGGACGAAAACCAGGAAGAGCCTAAGAAAAGAAAGAAAACGAAAAACAGCAGCATTCTGGGGCAGGCTAGTGTCTAACATTTTACCTTAAAGTTGCGAGTAACAAGGGAAGCTAATACCACTGTCGCCATTCTTAAAGGCGCAGACACTTATTTTTAGGATCAGTAGGACTACTTCAGCAACCAAACCATTTAGACAGCCCAAGTGCGGAGTGTCTGCAGAACTGCTCAATGCAAACCGCTAAGACAGATTCTGTCACTTAAGAAGCTCGGCCTGGGTTTGTGGTACAGCTGAAGGCTACCTGACACTTTATGCAGACAATGGAGAATAGCCACAGGAACTGCAACCACCAATCAAAAAAAGTCCGCCTTCCTGTAGTAATGACATGGTCCATCGCACCTGGGCTTCTCCTGGGCCTCGATGAGGCGGATCACATCCTCCATCCAGAGCATGAGGTCTCGAACCATGCTGAAGAAGCGGAACTTGTCCCCCGTGTCGAGCAACCGCACTCTGCGTCCCTCACACGCCTCCAGCAGGCTCTTCCAGGTCTCCAGGACCTCGCTCTCTCTCTTCTGAATGTCATCAGCCTTGTCTCCGGCGTAGGCCGACTGGAGGCGGACCGCATCTTCTTGCAGTTGCCTCACCTGTGGATCACACCAGAGATGTTATGATGCAAAGGAATACATTTCCTGGATTCTTTCTCTTAAATTTAATTCAAGCTCTCAGTGATTGTGGTTCTACAACAAATCTAAAAAGTCACACTTCATGAATGAAACGACATTTAGTTGCTATGCAAAATTGAATCAGGGTTCTCACCTGCGTCCCCAAAGCCTGGATGTCATGCTCAAAGGTGGTATGCATCCTCTGCAGGGTCTCCACCGTGTTCTGGTCACGACCAAGTTCCTCTGGCAGCTTCTTGTGCTTGTCCAGGATTCGGCCCAGGATCTCCTTAGCATCATGGTAGAACTTGTGCAGCTCATAGGAGGCGGCCAGGATCTGCGTGCGCGTGTCGATCAGCTCTAGAAGGTCGGCCCAGGCCTCGTTCAGCCCATCCTTCCACTCTGCGATCGTAGCCGCGTCCGAGTGGCCCGAGTTGATCAGGTCATCCGCCATCTGGTTGACAGCGTCTACACGCTCCTGCCCGATGTTGCCCGTGTCTCGGGCAAACTCCCGGAAACGTTCTTGGAGCATCTGTGCAAGAGGGGAGAACAAATCAATCAACCACGTGAGAAGCTACTACTTCTCTATCTCGAAGGTTCCTGATGATCCCCGAACGCCGGCTAGAGCAGGGCTAGGAAGTAGGCCTACCGTAACGTGCTCGTAGTCCTGGCCCAGCTCGTGGGAGCCAGCCACCACCTCCCGCTCGGCAATCCACTGCTCCAAGTCATCCACTTCACGGTTGAGCTGGAAGAGCCGGAACCTCTCGTCCAGCTTCCCTCTCCGTTCCTCAGACAGGTCCTTCAGGCCGGCGTACAACTTGTCGACCTGGGACTGGCGCATGTTTATCCGTTCACTGTGAGAGAAGAGGACAGGATCAGAATGCTGTTGCTTGGAAATGCGACGAAGGCATATTGGATGCGGCCATGAACAGGACGACAAGCCTCGAGACTCATCCACAATCTGTGGATCTTTACTTGACTTGCCTTTCAGGGTGGCCTGCAGCAACCAAGGTCCGGCTGGTCTTGGAGAGCTGGTGGACGGTCTCGGCGTAGTCCTCTACAGCCTGCTCCAAGATCTGGTGCTTTTTCAGCATGGCCACCGCACTCTGCTCGTCCTGACATACATGTGCAGGAGAGACTAGGTGACCATCTGGACCATCATATTGTGACACATCACCCTCTGGTTAGCCTCACATCTCCATAGACCCAAGTGTCTCATTCTAACATGCAAGTCATTCTCCACCAGATGGGAGGTGAAGTTCCAGAGCCTTCAAGGCTGTGACCCCTCGTACCTTGGCCTTCTCCTCGGACATCATGTACAGCTCCTGCTCGCTCATCCAGGCTTCCGCCTCGGCAGCATCAAAGTAGTACTGCTGGGCCTTGTGGGCCTCCTCCAGGCGGGAGTGCCTCTTCTCCGTCTCCTGGATCATCTGGTCCCAGAGCTGCCGTAGGTCGGCCAGGCGCTGTCGGATGGCTTCCGCAGTGGGGCTGTCGTCCTTCAGGATGCTCTGGCTCCTCTCAAAGATGTCGTTGAAGCGCGGTTGGTGGCCCTGCACCTCCTTCTGCAGGGTCTGCAGGGAGATAGTCGCGGGTCAGGGGGCAGTTGGCGCCACACGTAAGGACATGGTGGCAGATCTCGCAGCGGAGCAGTGGGTCACCTGGTTCTTTTTAATGAGCAGCTGTACGGTCTGCAGGTTGTGGCCATGGTCTGTGGAGGTGGCCAGCGGCATCCGCTCCTCGACCCAGAGCTGACCAAAGAGACGAGGTACCAGCGCAACGTTAAAAACACAACACTCAGTTCACATGGCACTCCGTATACTACTCTAGAAAAAAACCGACACGCTTTTCAGCTAATAAAATGTAAACACAACAAAATCCACACTGAAAAAAGAAAGGAGGAACTGCACATGCAGACACTTTGATGCCAAGAACTGCACAGTCAAATGGCATTAAAAGGAGGAGCGGTTTGAGATGCGAGCTGTGAATAAGAACAACCGGGGCTTCACTGAATAGTCTGAACCCCACAAAATAATGAAACATTCACCGGCTACCCCCCTACCCACCCAACAAACCCAGGGCCAGACTCACGATCTCGTCCTCCACATCACGGTTGAACTGGTGGATCTCCTTGGAGGCCATGAGGTTGTCCTTCCTCTTGTGCAGTGGGTCCAGCATCTTCTGGAACTTGTGCTCCACGCCGCGCCTGCGTCCGTCCACCTCGTCAGAGTCCTTGCCCTCCTGGCTAAGCGCCTGGGCCTGGCTTTGCAGCTCCTCCACCTCCTTCCTGCGCACCTCCACCTGGTTCTCCAGCATCTGGGGCACGAGAGGGGGAGGCACAGAGGAGAGGTGAGGCTCCCGCAGCCGCTCTGCGACGCGCGCCCGCACATCGGCACGTGCGCATCGACGGACACGCACACGCGCAATCAGAGCCTGCTGTGGTGCTTTGGCGTATCACCAAGGCTTGGCATCGGCTCCTCCCCCTTCCCCTCTACAGAGGGGGAGCAAGATTACGTAATTGCGGGTGGGGGGGTAGTGGTTATATAACTGCTACATGTCCCACTTGCTGGGCCTCCGTCGCCTTGTATGAATGAACGTGCCGGAGAAAATAAACAGCGCCAGTCCGGTTTGTCTTTCAGCTAAACGGTTCCTTTCATGCGCTTCTAGCTCAGAGAAAATGCCAGATCCGTGAGGAGCAGCAGGCCGGCAGCGGGGGCCCGCGGGGGAGGTTAAGAGATCAGCACGCGCCCCAAAACAGAACCCCAATTCCCAGCATTCATTAAATTTTTCATTTCAAAGAGTAGGCAGAACGCATAAAATCGGTGGCATTCAAGTCACAGAACAAGAACACAAAAAACATCTATTTTGGCAGTGAGTTGAATGGATAAATCGCCACCATTTCGTAACAGAAGATATTCACCACCATGATCTCTGACCAGTGCTGGGTGAAAATCCCCAGTGTTATAACCTATGAGCTCAGGAGCTGAGCAGTTTCGGGAGAATGAGTCCATCCGGAGCCCATAAGCAAAGCAGGAAATGTCACCTGCTGCTTCTTCAGCAGGATGTTGACGCTGGTCAGGTCCTTGCCGTAGTCGTCCGAGTGGATCTGACCTTCCAGGCCCACCAGCCACTTGTCCAGGTCAGCGCAGCTCTGGCTGAAGAGCTCCGCCTTGTTGGCGTCGAAGAGGCACTGCGCCTTGGTTTGTGTGGTGGACTCCAGGTCATTCCACATGGAGTGCAGAGCCGACAGCTTCTCCTTCACCACCGCCTCTGTCTCCGGCTTCTCCGCCACCAGCTGCGTCCCGTCCTGTGAGGGACACATATGCTTCAAATTCAAAATTTTATTCCGTATATCCCAGAATGCTCTTGCTCAAACTCCGCTGATCCACTGGTTTGTGGCTGTTTGTGGGTAATTACATAAACCGCTGCCGCATGGCCGCTAATGTCACATGAAGCTGTGTGCTGGTAGGACACCAGGTGGCAGTAGTGAGACAAACTGCTTGGCTCTGTATGGGAGCGTGATGAATATGATGTTCCTGCCTGACACAAGGTCCTCACTACTCAGCTTTACACAAAAAGGGAATTAATATTCTGAGGAGCATCCCTGTCTGCTCCCTTGGGCTCATTTCTCCTTTTTATGCAAGATGATTCTAAGTTCTTCCTCAGTGGTCATTACAGGCAGGTGAAGCAGAGGAGAATCAGCTCCACCAGCCTACGCTGAGCCCCAGGTGCCGGTTGCACACGCACCTTCTCAATCTTGTCCAGCCACTCCTTGTTGGACTGCAGCTCCGCCATGAAGGCCTGGTGTTTCAGCCACTTGCTGTGCAGGTTCCTGGCCTCGTCATAGGACATGTCCTGGGCGGTCAACATCTTCTCGTTGATCCAGAGGGACAGCTGTGGGCAGGAGAGGGGCAATTAGCAGGGCAATTAGCGGGGCCGACTCGGGGGTGTGATCCGTCAAGTAAGGGAAGCAGGTGATAATTACGCACTGTCCTGGGAGACGATCGCCACTGACGGAGGCTCGCACACGTGTGTGGGTCATGCATATACAGGCGAATGTGACAGAATGTACACTAAAGATGATAGACAGGAACCTTCACAGGCAAAAGCTTGCTACTTTCTACTCAAACATGCCTCCCTGGACTGTGAGCTGAATTCCGAGAGAGTTGGTTGCGCCCCACCTTGGTCCTGTTCAATTTCAGTTGGCTTTATCTCCCTCCCCCAGCTTTCCAGGACTGCAGGTTGGCCATACCTCCTGGCAGTCCTGCAGAAACTTCTGCAGATCCCGATTGTCCTTCAGCCTCATTAGAAGCTCGCTGGCTGCTTCCCGGTTCTTCTTGTGCCTGGGCAAAGGCAAATCCATTTATGCGTCACCGCGGCAGCCAAACAACGCTGGCTCAGCTACGCCGTAATCCCACCCGGCTACCAAACCCGAGACGCCCACTGTCCAACTACAGACAGAGGTCTATCTATCGATCCCCGGTGAATGTGAAGTTTAATCTCACCCAGGATCCCTATCATGAGCTAGTGCAGTAAAGGAGATGGCCTCACTGTACTGCAAAGGACCATCACAAGCGGCCATTTTGGTTGCGTAAACTGCTACAGTGGAGAGGGAATTACAATAGTGGTAATGACATTTAACACCCTGAAGTGTTAAACGTGTCATTCACAATTTTCCAGGCAGCCAAGAGCTAAACACCGATAACTGCTGTGAAAATTAATGCGAAGTTAATCGTGCTGCGTCCCTGGTTTTCCAGTGGAATGTTTCACACAGGTTCCATAAATGGGGTCTACAAATCATTTGCTTGGCAGATGGATCCATATTCCTATTAGCTGAATTTACCACATAATTTCTTCTATTATTATACATATCTACAGAATGTGTATCCAGCCCTGCTCTAGGACCCCTGACCCATGTGGTAATGCATCTGGGGGTGTGAGGGGGAGGTACCTGTCATCGATGGAGTCCACCCTCTCCTGGATGCGCTCTGAGTTGATGTTGCCGTCGCTCACCAGCCGCCTCCCCGTCTCCACCACTGCGTTGATCTTCTCCTCATTGGCGTCCATGGTGGTCATGAAGTCCTCCTGCTGCTTAATTGCCCCCTCGGCAGCCTCCAGGGTGGTGGGCATCTCCGTGTGGGCCAGGACGTACTCCTGGGGAGGGACAGGAGTGGGTGTCAGCCACGGACAGCGTACATGCGTGCATGTGCCGCTAACACCAACACTTGACCTTGGAGCGACCCAGGGGATTACTTCCCCAAGCAGAAAGCACTCCTTACACCTCCACCCGTTCTGTCACCTTCCGTGTTTGTTTCTATAGATGACTGCTACTTCCAGTGCAAACTGGAACCAAAACCACAAGGTCTAACCTTTAAATTTAGCATGAATTTGCAAAGTAATGCTGCCTCAACGAGTACAGCACAGACGCTACAAACACGCCAGCGTCTGCGGGCGCAAGCAACCCAATGTAATTCACGATACAAGCAAGCACACTTATCGTTAATCACTACCAAAGACAGCAAAGGCTATTTGTCGAGTGAGAGCGTGGTACATCCTGTGCTTTAAACAAGCCACGTTTGAGAGAAGTAAGCAAGTAAGTGATCTAACGGCGACCTCGTGGAGATCCCTGTGATCCACTTGGGTTGCTAGGAGCCCTAACAGGATGCCATGGAGGCAAGCTGAGATGACCGACAGAATGACAGCAGCAGATGGGACACCATGACTCCTGCTTAATGTACCAACACACAATGACACTGATCCATAACTACCTCGAGTCACAGCAGAGACCACCCCCGAGGTGTGCGTTTATTACCCAGAAATCAATGCAGGGAGACTAAAGAGAATGGCATATATTTTTAGTGTGAATTCAGATAAGGTTTCACAGCAGGTCATTTCTGATATTAAAACTTTTTTTTGTTTGGTTTAAGTGCAAAACAATCCACGAGACAGCAGCAAATATCAAAAATAAAAACATGAGTCTCAAGGGTAAAATGTGAGACGTGACACCTCTGCTGACCAGTGACACACCCAATGTCTTGGCCTTAAACACCTCAGTAGATTCTGGATACATTATCCAACTATTTTGATTAAGGTCGGCTTACTTACACTTACACTTGTGAGCAATTTTATTGCATCAGCTGTTTGACCTGTGTTGACATGTTTGAGCGAAGGTGTGGAACTGTTTTGGTACGTGTGATGCAGATATGTGGTACCTGGTTGTTGAGGAAGGCCTCTGCCTGCTTGGTGTCCCTCAGGAACAGCTGGTAGGCATGGGACTGGGACAGCAGGCTCTGCCGGTTCTCCCACATCTTGTGAAGCTCATTCCAGCCGGTGTCCAGGGCCTGCAGCCTCTGCCGCAGGAACATGTATTGGGCATCTGTCTGGCCCTGGGTCACCATCTCGCCCATGTCACGCATCTTCTGGTAGTCCTCTTCGTAGTTGTTGATCTCGTTCTTGATGTTCTCATGTTGGGTGAGCAGCTTCTCGGCCTCCGCCAGCGTGTTGGGCATGTCCTCTGAGGCGATGGCAGTCTGCGTGCGGGACAGCCAGGACTGGAAGTCATCCAGATCACGCAGGAACTGCTGCAGCTTGCTGGCCTCGCCGAGCGACTCCTCCCGGTTCCTCAGTGTGGTCTTCATCTCCTCCCACACGCTGGTGATCTCTGCCAGTCGGCCCATGATGGCCTGGGCCTGGTCTGGGTGCTCAGCCGCCAGCCTCTCCGCCTCCTTCTGCAGGTCGCCCAGCTTGTCCTCGATGGCGACCAGGTCGCGCTCCATGCCTGTCAGTTTGCGCTGCAGGGCCATGACGCCAGCCAGGTCATTCCCCAGCTCCTGGGTGGACTCGATCACCTTGGTCTTCTCGCGGATCCATGACTTGGTCTCGTTGCATTCCAGGTGGTAGTTCTGCACCCCCAAAGCAGAGTTGAGGGCATCCTTCTTCAGGTCCACTAGATCCCGGAATTGGCTCCACCTACCCGACCAAGACAGCTATGGTCACAAACCCGAGAACACGCCCACATCTAAGGGTGTGCATCTCAACCAATCAAGACAGGAAGCAAATAGCAAAAACTGTGACAAAGTTTATCGGTAACGTGTATGATCACTGACGAGCATAATTTGACACAAGACAATCCACCGCCAACAGGACTTCATTAGGTATGACAGAGAAAAATGATGGATGCGCGACGAATTTCAACCTGGTTTGTAAATATTTAATAGAGTGAAAGTAGATACAGGATGCTGTGGAAAACGGGGTGGGGGGGAGGGACTGCTCAGAAGTCACTGATGACTCCTCACTTTCTTGTGAGGTAACTGAGCATCCCTGCCACCCACCAAGGCATCTGGACCCGCTGACATTTACCGATATGACGCAAGGGCTCATCCAGACAGACCGCCATTGTGTCACCTGGTGACCATAGCTGCGGAAACAGACCGACTCTCTTCAAAGCCGTAATTACCTACCCTACTCAGATTTTGTACTATATTCATCCATCCATCCATTTTCCAAACCGCTTATCCTACTGCGTTGCAGGGGGTCCGGAGCCTATCCCGGAAGCAATGGGCACGAGGCAGGGAACAACCCAGGATGGGGGGCCAGCCCATCGCAGGGCACACTCACACACCGTTCACGCACACATGCACACCTACGGGCAATTCAGCAACTCCAATTAGCCTCAGCATGTTTTTGGACTGTGGGGGGAAACCGGAGTACCCGGAGGAAACCCCACGACGACACGGGGAGAACATGCAAACTCCGCACACATGTGACCCAGGCGGAGACTCGAACCCGGGTCCCAGAGGTGTGAGGCGACAGTGCTAACCACTGCACCACCATGCCGCCCCCTGTACTATATTCAGCTATTTCTAAATTGCCGCTTTCATCCAAAAACCCTTGTGATCTTCAGCCTAATCACTTTCTGAAGTATGCCCCCAGACCAGCTGCCCGGCCCGCTACCCTGGCCAGGACAACGGTACCATCTCATGTGTGCCACAGTGAAGGCTACTCTTGGATCTTGGACCTACAGCCTTAAGGTCCTTAACCACTGTGCCACCACCCACCCACACACAGACAGACAGAAGGCCGAGGTGACTGGCCTGGTGTTCAGCTTATCCTGCCGGGCTTTGATCTCCTTCTCCCCGGGGTGTCCGCTGTGCACGAGCTGCCTGGCAATCTGGTTGACGACGGCAACTCGTGAAGCCTGGTTGTTCATCTCTGGCTCCAGGCTCTCGAACCTGCGGGGGAAAGCCGACATCGACAGGCTGACATTCCGGCTAACCAGTCCTGATGAGCACATTCCCAATCAACCCAATCACATCGGGGGGGGGGGGGGGGGGGAACGTCACATCCGATCGAGACGTGGGCGCTCATTAGACGAATTAACTACCGAGCCCAACCGCATTCTCAAATGGCCAAGCAGCAAACACACCTGAGCGGGAGAGACTGGGGTCATGGATTTTTCTAGAAGAATCCACCGTCTGTTGTAAATGTGAAATTGAGCCGACCGTTGTCAGGAAGGGAATTCTGGGACTCCGCTTTGTCTATAAAGTTGGCAAAGCTGACAAATGGGGATGAGCAGAGTCCCATTATCTGTCTGACACGTCTGGAGGATATCGTGACTTAAGACGACGCTGCCTAGTTTGAAGGTGTCTCTCCCTCTCAGCCTGTTGACGACGTGGACCGGAAAGGCACAACAGCACGAGACCCTCGCCTAGAAACCATGCGCTGTCATCGGGAGGGCGTGGGGTCAGCGCCGGCCTGCCTCTGACAGCCCCAGCTAGCCTTGAACTGTAGCCAAGACCAGTTATGGTGACAGACAGGTCCGCCAAGAGGAAGTAGCGAGCGTCCGGCTACACGCACGCTCTGTGCTGGTGGAGGCTGCGCTTCACATGCTATCAGGATACAGCTCAATATGATTTTAGATTTGGAAGTTATTTGGGAGTTATTATGAATGCATTCCTAGGTAAAAAGCATTCATCTGAAATTCTGTAGAGAATGTTTTGTGTTTAAACCTGAAAGATATGTTTACAGTGATGACGTTCCACCAAGTGATAAAGGGAGCAAACAGAATACCTCAGAGCAGAGGTGAAGGCCTGGCACAGGGCAGGTCCTTCTGCAGAGCCTGGCGGTGCATCTCACCTGTGCTGGATGACCTCCAGGTCTTCCAGCTTCTCGGGAATCTGCATGCTGTTCAGCCACTGCTCCTTCTCATCGATCCACAGCTCGCAGGCGTCCGCCTCGCTGGACATCTTGTAAAGGGCGAGGGCATCCTGCAGGGCCTGCTTGCGGAGGCGCGTGAGCTCGGCCACCTCGCGGTAGCGCTCCTCAATGCCGGCCAGCCGGCTCTGCACCTCCTCGGACTGGCTGTGCTCGCCGGGCAGCGTGTGCGACTGCTCCCGCAGGGCGTCAATGATGGGCCGGTAGCTGGTAGTCTCCTCCGCCACGTCCTTGTGCTTCTTGACGAGTGCCTGCGTGGAGAACTCATCGTGGCCCACGTCGGCACTGGAAACGATGCGTAGCACGTCCAGCATCCAGGTATCGATGTCGTCGGCATCAGCCTGGAACTGGTGCAGGCTGAGCGCCTCCTCCAGGCGAGTACGGCGCACTGCGGCCAGGCGGCCCAGCGCGGCCCACTGCTCGCGGATGTCGTTGGTGCGCTCGCGGATCTTGTCGCTGCCAAAGTGCTGCGCCTCCACCATGGCCTCGCCCTCGCGGACTGTCTGCTGCAGCCGCCCGCTCCGCCCGCTCATCTCATCCTCGAAGGCGCGGTGTTTGCTCAGCAGCCGGATAGCCGCCGTCAGGTCTTTGCCGCAGTCCTCCGACGACAGGATCTGCTCCTTCTCCCGCATCCAGCCCTCCTCCTCTGCCATCTCCCAGAAGAACTTCCAGAGGCGCCGGGACTCTTCCAGCCGTGCCCGGCGCTCCGCTGCCAGCTGGGTCAGCTCCTGGTAGCAGAACTCCATGTGGGCCACGCGGTCCCGGATCACCTGTGGGTCACACGGCTTGTAGCCTGGAGAAGGGGGTGGGGGAGCACAGAAACACAGTTCACAATGACTGATATCTCACTCTCAATCTCTATACCATGTTGGATTCCACGAGACCCCCCTCCCCAACTAAAGTGGGGATTCTTCCTACAGTGATCTGGGAGGACTTTCTCCTTAAAGCCCTTTATTGCTAGTATGGGTTTTCTCTTGAGATGTTAAATTTGAGTTAGGGGGGGCAGGGGCACAGCTAGAACTTTTGGCCTGCCTGTTAAAATATGACCATGGGCCCCCAGTGGTATCATTTACCAACCGGACAGATAAGACAGTAATGAGACAGGTTTCCTATTCAGGAGCCGCAATAAAGTGCTGGCCCCCCTAAATCTGCCAGGGGGGTGCAGCTGCGCAGGAGAGGACCCTGTGCCTGCTATTGGATGGCCACGGGTTTAAATCCCGAGTGATATCACTGTTCCCTTGAGCAAAGCCCTAAACCCCAATTGCTGCAGAGGCCGGCTAACTCTTCTTTCTCAAATGTACATCACTTTGGATACGAGTGAGCGCTAAATGAATTATGTGATACTGAACTCCTGCTTTCCTTTGCAGTCGCAACGTCCAGGGCCTCACCCTCCGTGTCCAAGGCGAACTTCTGCGCGTTGGCGTTGACGGTCTTGACGCGGTCGGCCTGGATGCCGATGTCGGCCTCCACCAGGGCGTGCTTCTGCAGCAGGTCCTCCACGCCCAGCAGATGCTTCCCGTAGTCTTGTGAGAGTAGCAGCATCTGTGCGGGGGGGGGCGCAATCAAAGGAGGTCAGCACCTTCAAATATTCACCAGGACCACCAGCATTTCACGGGCCTAACAAGAGACTCGAGGTCAAAGCTGAATCTACCCGCACCTTCATCTCGTCCATCCAGTCCATGATGTAGAGCATCTCCTGGAAGACCTTCTGCAGGCCCAGGTTCATCTCCAGTCGGCCCCGACGAGCCCGCAGCAGCTCCAGTAGGTACTCCCACAGCCTGATCACGTTGTCCTTGCGTGCCGTGATGCGCTTGATGTCGTGGTAGTTCTCCGCCTCCAGCTCGCGGGCGACAGCCAAAACCGCCTGCACGCGCTCCTCGTACGCCGCGATGTCCGTCTCAATGGCCTCATGCTTCTTGGTGGCAGCTTCCACTGCCTGCAGGTCAAAGCCAAAGTTGTCCTGGGGGGAGGGAGTGGGGGACAAAACAAAGGGTCAAACTACACCTGTGCAAAAACTAAAGAATGACTGGCCACACCTCAATTCAAGCATTAAACTGCTGGCCTTTACTCAACAATGTCACTAGGGGGCACTAAAAACCAATTTTGATTTTCAGTAGAAAATGCGTGGGAGGGATATGTCACCAGATAAATAACAGCAGGCCTGATTGCGTTATGACAGATCTCTGGAGAGTCTCAGGAAATCACAATAAAAATCTGAGCAGTCGAAGGGACGACTTCGTTCAGCCATGTCATTCCGCTGTGTGCCGTTCACATACTTTACCTTAAATTATGCCTCTCTCTCTAGGACTGAACACAGGGGTCTGCATCAATCTTCAGAATTGCATGCGGTGTTTATTGCTGCGTCTTTTTTGTTTAATCGTACATCAGAGAGGTCTGTACTGCATAAGCTCTTAAAATTATTGTACACGATTCTAAAGCAGGTCACTATGATTGATGATGGGGGGGATTTTATGGGGTGTCAGAGAGAGGGATGGCTAATGATACCTGTCAGTGTGTCACTGTTTGTGAAGTGTACTGGCAACATGCAGGACATGAGCCCCCACAGTTCAGGGGTCAGGGACACATGGCGTCCCCCCCCCACGCCCTCCGGGCTGCCGGCACACACACCTGCGAGACGAGCCGCTGGTTCTCGCTCAGCCAGGTCTCCCTCATGGCCGCCTTGCGGTCAAAACGGCGGGCCAGCTGTTCCAGCTTCTCCTGCCGGATCAACTCGGTGCGCAGGGCCAGCTCCCGCTCGTGCTCGGCCTTCTCCAGCCGCTCCCAAGCCTGGTGGGCGGGACACACTCGCTCAGACTCAGGTCCAGTGAGGCAGAAGATGGGGTCAGAACGCGTGAGAGACCCAAGCAAAGGGAGACACCTCAACATCTCCAGCGTCACAGCCTTGAAAGTTTAACTCCAAAGACCTTTATCGCTACAATCAGTCTACAGCACGTGAAGAGCAATTCCACTTCTTCTACCTCAGGGATTCTCACCCCCCAGTCTGCGATTTTTTTTCACACAACATAAGCAGGTCCACAATCTAAAAGAGGTTGGGAACCCCTATCCCACACCAAGGCGGTCGAAGCTGGCATCTTACTTTGTTGATGTCGGAGATGAGCTTGCCCTCTCGTGGCATGTAGACCTTCTGGTTGTTGGCTCTCATCTTACTTTGGATGGTAAAGAGTAGCACCTCAAGGTTTCCCTTCTCCGTGAACCTGAAGGAGGAGGTTGGAGACCCCAGGTGAGGAGGAGGAGCATTCAGGACATTCGCAAAACCCGACCTGAGGTACTGCATTGTTGTGGAACACCATGTTCTTCACAGATGACAACTGAATGGGAAATTAGTATTCGGCAAGATTAGCGTGAGTTTTCTGCAGAGACTTGCATACAGATGGATAATATATTCACCGAGGGCTGGATAACCGAGTCACCGACATGCACCCAGAGTTTACGGGGAACTGGGGCAGTGGGACTGAGAGGTGAAGAACTGCATTCTGGCTGTTGCAATCCTGGCTGTCATACCTTTTGGGTCCCCTTGATACCACTTAAGTCAAACAATGGATATAAATAATATGAATATATACAGCAGACATTACTGTGGATTATGACCACTGCTAAGCAGATGAATGATGGAAAAACGTGATATAGCTCACTGCAAAAACCAACCCTATGTACTCTGGCTGTGGATTGGCGGGGGAGGGGGGGTGGTGTCTCACTTGGGGGGCTTTTCCACGGTGCGGTACGTGTTGAAGGCCTGCAGCTGTTGCTGTACCCCCACCAGGGAGTTAGCGAACTTGCGGTTGTTGAGGATGATGATGGTCTGCTCGATCCACTCCAGCAGGTCCGAGGCCAGCGACTCGTATTTCTCGATCATCTTCTCAGTCTCGATGGCGTTGTCCAGCACCTGCCGAGCACAACAGACACACACAGAACCATCAGGACAGCCCACATCTAGTCCAGGAATAAAGTAGCCTACCACACTATGTGTAAACAAAATGTTTTATGACAAGATAGAGTGAAATATTATAATTCTTCCACAGCTCCCGGACAGCATATTAAGCGCAATGCCTCAAATGCCAGAAGACTCATAGGAACTGAAATAATAGCCAACAAATCGCATCTGCACCTTTCTTCTTGGAAGAAACTGCACTTTGTCTATACTGTGATGATTTAGGATTTCTAAGTGTACAGCTTTCAAAGGAGATCCATAGAATACAGACCCATCATGCAGGACAGCTAGGCAGTACGGGCTCATCTGCCTGCCCTGGCCCTGTTCCTCACCTTCCCTATCCGCTTGCCCTCCACTTTCAGGGCCTTCATCTTGGAGAAGTAGTGGTAGTATGTCACCACGTAGGTGATGATAGACTTCTCGTCGGGGTGGTCCACGCTGATATCTGTCATGACAAACGTCAGAGTAAGTCGGGACACGGCCGCGGTGGAAGCCGAGCGGTGGAGGACGAGCGGGGGGTCACACAGACTCACCCTCGGGGTCCAACAGCTTGGTGAGGCCCAGATGCTGCTCAGCCAAGTTAAAGGCATTCTGGAGGTTGTAATGGGCGTTGGACTTCTTCAGCTTGTCGAAGTCGATCAGGTCCGGTCTGCGCACACACAAAGCACACAGACACAGCTTGGGTCAGTCCAGCGCAGACGGCCAGGCTGCGCTGCCTGCAGGGGCATACAGCCGCGATCCGCATCCAAGCTCGTACCTGTGTTTGTGGATGAGAGCATTGAAGGCCATGCCATCCCTCCAGCTCGTGGTGAAGTTGTGGATGTTTACGTTGGGATACCTGACAGAAAAACACAAAGACAACGACCCTTTCTAGTTAAATCTAAACACAACAAATGGTCCGCTTATTCTACATAGCATGATGTCTGCGTACAACTGCAGTGACGTCAATGAGCAGAGATGAACTGCTGGCAGGACATTCCTTGCATTCTCTCTGAGCCTGGCCCTGCATAATGGCAGCTCTTTAGCTGTATAACATCCATCGCTTTATTATTATTATTACCATCATGGAATATAATACATATAATAAATGGCACACAGAGCACTGTACTATACCATGATTCACTGGAGTGAGAGGGAAGTACAGGGATTGACCACATGTACTGTATGTGAAGGAGCCACATGGCACTAGATGAGCCACAATGCAGAAGGCGGAGCCACACAGCATTGGGAGGAGCCACAATGCAGTGGGTGGAGCCACACAGTACTGGGAGGAGCCACAATGCAGTGGGAAGACACACAGTACCGGGTGGAGCCACAATGCAGTGGGCGGAGCCACACAGTAGTGGTAGGAGCCACAATGCAGTGGGCAGAGCCACACAGTACTGGGAGGAGCCACAATGCAGTGGACAGAGACACACAGTACTGGGAGGAGCCACAATGCAGTGGGCAAAGCCACACAGTACCAGGAGGAGCCACAATGCAGTGGGCAAAGCCACACAGTACCAGGAGGAGCCACAATGCAGTGGGCAAAGCCACAAGTACCGGGAGGAGCCACAATGCAGTGGGCAGAGTCACACAGTACTGGGAGGAGCCACAATGCAGTGGGCAGAACCACACAGTACTGGGAGGAGCCACAATGCAGTGGGCAAAGCCACACAGGACTGGGAGGAGCCACAATGCAGTGGGCAAAGCCACACAGGACCAGGAGGAGCCACAATGCAGTGGGCAAAGCCACACAGGACCAGGAGGAGCCACAATGCAGTGGGCAAAGCCACACAGGACCAGGAGGAGCGACAATGCAGTGGGCAGAACCACACAGTACTGGGAGGAGCCACAATGCAGTGGGCAAAGCCACACAGGACCAGGAGGAGCCACAATGCAGTGGGCAAAGCCACACAGTACCAGGAGGAGCCACAATGCAGTGGGCAAAGCCACACAGTACCAGGAGGAGCCACAATGCAGTGGGCAGAGTCACACAGTACCAGGAGAAGCCACAATGCAGTGGGCAGAGTCACACAGTACTGGGAGGAGCCACAATGCAGTGGGCAAAGCCACACAGGACCAGGAGGAGCCACAATGCAGTGGGCAGAGCCACATGGCACAGGCAGGTCTCTCACCCGGCAGTCTTCATCTGGCACCACAGGAGCAGGGCATCCTTGGCAGACTTCTTCTCTTTGTTGTCCTCGGTCTCCACACTGATGTCCTGGATCTGTCACACCAAAGAGACCAGACGCCCAGCTCTGACAAACTGCCATCAGCATGATTCAACAGCCTCCCCCCCCCGACCCCACCCCAGGACTCCGGTGTTTAAATTAGCATGCTAATCCGTTTCAGACCCTAATCAGAGGCCAACCCAGTCCTGTTATGAAGATTTAAGTGTCTATGGATTTATGTACGGTAGGAATGTATTTTAATCCACACTGGATGTCAAATGAAGGAATTAAATTCTAATTATCCACCCTAACCCGCTACTTGGTGCCTGCTTTTGCTTTATTGAAGATAGGATTCCTCTTGCCTGTCAGTCATTACACACGCACACACACGCAGACAGACATGTTCATATTCATATCTTTGTGGGGACTCTCCATTCATGTCTATTTGCAAAATCCAAATCCTAACTACGACAACCATAAACCCCACCCAGCCCTAACCTTCACCATAAGAAATCAAATGAAATACAAGACTTTCGGGATTTTTAGTTCTTTGATTTCATTAAAAGATTTTTATTAAATGTATAAAGTCTTCCCTTACGGGAACCAAAGAAATGATCCCCACAATGTCAAAATAACAGGCTTTTAATCATATTTTGGGGACATTTAGTCTCCACAATGTGATATGTCCATAATCCACACACACACACACACCGACCATCAAACCTTTTAAATGCCTTCAGTGATGACATGTCTTAGGTAGGCCTTTACCTCAACCAGAAACATAACAGCAGGTTCCTGGAGAGCATACCTGGAAGCGGAGGATGATGGTCCAGATGAGGCCCAACGTGAGGCGGTGGTTGCCGTCGACGATGTCATGGGAGCCCATGTTCTCCAGGTGCACCCTCTGCTCCTTTAGGAACTGCAGCGCCTTGTCCACATTCTCCAGGCAGTGGATGCGCATGCGGCCTTTGGTGGGCTTCGGCTAAAACGGGACAGAACCGCAACAGAACCAAGAGATCTTCAGCTGCTGTCCTTCCCCTCTGCTGTGCATTCGAAGCCAGAACGAATTCCGACAGCCTACGAAAGTTCTCCTCTATCTTTTCCCCCATTATTTAGTCTGAGTCATCAGCGTGACATTAACGCTGAAGCTGAAAATACTTCATTAGTGCCCTTTGGTGAACAGGTGACTTTGAATCTGGAATTTAAAATAAGCAGCACGAATTAGCATATCCTGTAAAATTTCTGTGCCACAGAGCAGATACACACTTAGCAAAATGCAAGTGCAAACTGCATGTACCGTTTATTGCAGACTCACAGCAATTATAATTAGCTGCAAAGTATCAGCTGAACAAAGAAACCTAAGGGTAAACATTAACAACTCAACAGGATGTCATGTTTAACATCTAACATCTGAGCCCTTACAGGGAATGAACCAAGGCTGGGGACTTTGCCTGGGAGCACAGTGGTATAACCAAGCCCTTCAGCTGAGCGCATTTCATTAGCACCTATTAATATTTATTCCGAACAGAATAACTAAATTATCATAGTGATTTATGAGGAACACGCATGCGTCTGTGGCCCTGGGTGGTGTGGCACCTCAGGATGGCAGGGAAGTGCCCAGATGCCAGGGTGCGTCCCTCACACCTGCACTTCACCTGATGTCCTGAGGTGCCACTGTTAGTCTGCGATGATGTTTCCAGCTCAAAGCTGGCAAGGGTGCAACCTGTATATCTGAACAGCGCCCCGTCACACTGGTGAGCTTCTACCAGCTGATGGCTTCCCAGGCAAGGCGAAACACGGAATCCATTAAGGACGTGCATCTCTGGGCGGTATGCTGTGTGATCCAGATGGGATGGAGGCATCAAGCCATCAAACCAGACTGACCACTGAGCCCAGGGAACCTGAATACACGGCAATGTCAGCCATAGGCAACTTCACATCTTGTCACGATCACCGGTCGGAGGTACAGACATGACTGTGGGGTTTGGGCAAAAGGTCCGGTGGCTGGGGGGCGGGGAGTTCGGGCATAAGGTCCGGTATCTGTGGGGGGGTTGGCACACTTTGAAGTATCTCAAGCTCGTGGTGAGTGAGGGCTGGACCGAAGCTTGGCCCTGGCCAGGGTCAAGGAGTCCAGACATCCAAGGAGGTCCTTGTTGAGACAGCTGGGGCATCTCGTGGGGAGCCCAGGAGAACATGAGGTCCGCCCGGAGGCCAGCGAAGCAAACCCATCTGCCTCCCATCCACAACGTCCTGTAAACAACTCCAGGTGAGGTCGCCTGCCTGCCCCGGCCCCCTTGCTCCCCACCCCCGCGCTCAGCCGGACAAAGGAGGCTCCTGGACAGCAGAATCCCACATACTTGAGCATATTAAGCGGGTCAAGAGTTGATGGCTCACAGGGGTTTCGCTTGTTTTTACTTTCTGTCTCTGGTCTGGAGGTGAGTGGGACGGGATGGTAAACTCAGCCTTACAGCCCCCCCCCCCACACTCATTCACTCAGCAGCTCAAGCCAGCAATGCATGCTGGGGGAATTCCCTCTCTCTCTCTCTTTCCCTCACTTCCTCCTCACAGCCCACAAAGGAGCCTCTTCATACAGGACTTGCTGTCTTTGTTATTTTCGAAGGAGCCGCTATTGAAATGCCATGAAGGGGAAGCTGTGCGTTTCGGCGTTTTCCCTCGCAGATGGGGGCAGGGGGTGGCTGATGGGGTGAGACTCCAGCGGGGGCGCTAATCTGCCATAATTGTGGTTTCATTCCAGATCTGTCTACATGCATTTCATAAAGCCAGTGGGGGGGGGGGGAGTAGATTTGGAAAATGTTCATCGAGTCCAACAAAGTCTTAAGAGGAAATGCACTAACCCACTTTGGCAGAGCGATCCTGAAGAATGCGACTGCACTCAGCTGCAGATGGACTCTGATTGCCAAGAGTTCAAGTCTCCTCAAGCACATTTGCTCAGTGCTGCCTCATTTCCTCGAAGCAGCAGCGTGAAAGTCGCCATGGCCTGCCTGAGTTATATACACCACTCTGATCAAGCCGGGGCACATTTACAAGCGGAATTCAGACCCCTCCGGCGTACTGTTTGAAACTCTCCACCGCCATCGCTCTGGTACTCGCAGCACAGCGGTCCATTTAGGCCGGAACAAAGTGGCCACAGATTCGCCGATCTCACCGCTATGTGACATCTCACAGCCAGGGTGGGTCGCCCAGCAGACTGCCCAGCAGATTTGCCAAGGATGCTTCTGTGAATGAATTGTTAGTTTACTGCGAGTCTGGACTGTGGCACTTGAGAGAGAGCATTCTTGGCATAGTCCGTGAAATAAAAGCAAAATCACATGAGCGAAGGCACTTCCTGTCCCAGAGACCAACTCATTCAGCCACCACCCTTGTGTTGGGCAGTAAAGGTCAGTTTGACTCACCGGAAAGTCGGAGAAAGTCATTTAAAAGTCGATCAGACCACAGTCTTACACAGCACTGTTGTGGCAGCGCGAGCCAAGCCTTTGGTGGAAGCGCAGGCTGACACGGTCAGCATTTCAGGGGCGGGGGGTGGCGATAGCTTTCGCAATTGGCTCTCGTGTGGTAGGTCTATAGTTGCATCCTGTCACGGCGATGGCTCTCTCGCTAAACAAATAAGGAAGATCACTTTACACGTTCTCATCCCACTAATATCCTGTCCATGTCCAAAAATCACCAGGGGCCCGCAAACTGGAAGCGGATAGCTGAGGCCAACGCCGAACCGAATGCTCCTTGACTGATGGCGTAACCCAAGAGCAACAGGCAGTGAGTCGGATGGTGGCTACATCATGCATGATGCAACACATTTCGAGCTGAGAGGGAGCCTGAAACGTGTGTGTGTGTGTGTGTGTGTGTGTGTATGCAAAGTTTCCACAGGGCTCCGGTAACACGATCCCTCAGTACCACCCCTGGTTCCCCTTGGAAGGCGGTTAATGAGCTGCCAGTGTGGTGAACCGCAAGTTCAGTTAAACATTGACCAAGAGAGAGACCAAAACCGGCCGGCACGTCTTTGCAGAGGTCAAAGGGATATTAAAAATAAAGAAAAATGTGCGAAGTCACCTCCTTCGCCGACTACACAGGGCTCAGTAAGCAATGCGCATGTGCGGCTGTATCAGAAGCTACTGGAGAACACCGGCTGCCTCATGGGCCAAACACGTTCCCAGCACCCACACTGGCAACTCAGTGCCGGTTTTTTTTTTAAGTTATTTTGCTGGTCCAGTGAGCCATCTCAGAATGCTGGGGGGGGGTGGGGAGCAGTGGTTCAAACAAGGAGCACCTTGCAGACAGCCGCCCAGCACGCCCGGAGTCCCCCGTGCAAAGTGCACTCCGCGTTGATACTTGTCAACAAGGTCCTGGTCTTACACCAGCCGAGGGCATGTGTGCAAGTATTTATCAAGGCCATTACTGTTAAGAGGAGCTTAAAATAGCTGACGACGCTTATCCACCTGAAGGAAACAACATGACACCATTGCAAGAGGCTCCCAGGTATTTATTAGGTACTAGAGCACCAGGGACCAGTGTGTGTCTGTGTTTTGGAAAGACAGTATTAACAACCTTCATGTTTAGCACTGCAAAGTGGTTCAGGTCAGGAGGATGGGACAGTTCCACTTTGGTGAACGGCGAGGGGGGATCATCAGCTCCAGCGACCCCCATACTCACCAGTCTCTCCCCGGACAGGACTTCCAGCAGCTTTATGAGCATGCGGCCATCGCGGAGGTCCATGTAGAGGTCTGTGATGCGGCAGGACACGCGAGCCAGGTGCGAGTTCACCCATTTGGTGAAGGTCTTCTTCTGCACGGCCTCTCGCTCATCTGCAGGGGGGGCCGAGGGTGGGAATAACCATGAGTTTCACTTCTCGAACGGAGGGGCAACTCCCTTCCTGTTCACTTCCATCGTGCTCGCATTATGGGCGCACAGCTGTGGGGCAACCCAAGTGGAACACGGGGGGGAGGTTCAATGGAACAGCAAACGTCAAAGCAACTTGGTGGGACACAGAAGCTACCTGCCTTTAAACAAGACTCTGAATAGGCGTTTTCTAACTTTATCATCAACATCCTAAATATCGCTGTTATTGAGTTGTTTTCCTCATTCACCTATAACTGGGCATCCACATTAGAGTGGAAAGAGTTTACCCTTCATAAAAAAAACTCCTGATTACCTCACAGAGGTTGAGCAGAAAGACTCTTAAACAACAAAAAGTTACAAAAGAAGGGAGGATGCAATGGAAACCCGCGAGATTATCGTGCCGTATTACGCACTGCCAGTGAAGAAGCAATGAAGCAGCCAGTGAGAGTTGGGTAGAGTCAGGCATGGACAGACGGAGCGAGACCCACGCTGAACCACAGAGGGTTTCAGAGCCAAATGAGGTCTGTTTGATTCTTAGACCCTCAACACTGGGACAGTGGAAGGTCATCAGACACTTCTGCTAGACAAGATCCCCAAACGACGAGAGGAAACGGAGCACCAAGACTGGAATTAAGAATCGCGGAGTTGGAACAATAGATAAGCAGGGGATACCTGGTCACAGTCTACTGTAGCGTTTATGTCCCAGAAGTCCCAGTGATTCAGCACCAAGGCTACCCTGTCTGCCCCCCAGGTCCTCACATGACATTCCAGGGAGCCCCAGAGTTGCTGTGGCCCCAAGAGGATTCATAATGCATCAGACAAAGGGGCTAGTGTTCCCCCCCCCCCCTGACCCCCCACCCCAGAGCACCAACCTCACTAAACTCCTGGAGGGTTTCAGAAGCATCTGGTGCTATCGTCAGACAAACGCATCGGACCCTTCCTATCCCGGGGGGGGGGGGGGGGGGGGGGGCAGAACAAGCCCTACACATGGGACCATGACAACACCAAAGTGGTCATGGGAATGACAACGAGGCAGAAACCTCCGGAATGGGAACCATGTGATCGCTGGGCAGGCACCACTACCCCCTCTGCACAGGCCACATTCTTAGCCCTTCATCGCCAAGATTAAAAAAACCCTTAATCTACAAGGAGGACCCACACATGTCAACAGAGGCAGGATGAGGACTAAAATACCCCCCATGTGTGACTTGGGGCTCGGCATCACTCTGCATCCTGGAATTCTTTTGGGATTTTAAGGGGGTTTCATAAGACGGAAGTTATTTTCCCAGGAAAAATAAACTCTCCCCCACACCACAGCATCTGCTCGGGCCACGAGAAGCCAGAAGAGGTAACAGGGACGGATACGCTGAGCCACGCCCCCAACATGGACACTGTCGCTCTCACAATAAGGCGGGTCGATATCGGACGTGGAGCTATTCATAGACAGTGGCGTGAGGGATGTGGGCGGAGCCCAAGGCATCGTCCCACAGTAGTAAATGCCGTTTCCTCTGCAGATGGCAAAGCCAGGAAGACTGTGGAATGTGTCAGAGGACGACACAGGAAAAAGCAGGTCAGGGTCAGGGTGGGGGAACAGGGGAGAGTGAACGCTGCCCTGCACACAGACCTCAATACAACAAGCTCCCAACCCACCCCATGTCCCACATCAACATATAGTCAACGATAAAAAGGCTACATTACACTGACACAGCTCAGGTTAGATCTGGTGGCCCACTGAAACCTGCCCAGAGTTTACAGGCACCAAAACCTGCCCAGGGTTTATGCAGACTGAAACCTGCCCAGGGTTTATGCAGACTGAAACCTGCCCAGGGTTTATGCAGACTGAAACCTGCCCAGGGTTTATGCAGACTGAAACCTGCCCAGAGTTTATGCAGACTGAAACCTGCCCAGAGTTTACAGGCACCAAAACCTGCCCAGGGTTTATGCAGACTGAAACCTGCCCAGGGTTTATGCAGACTGAAACCTGCCCAGAGTTTATGCAGACTGAAACCTGACACCCCAGAGACTCAGACCTGATGTTACCTTGTATTTGTGGGCCAATACGTCACTTATCTCCCCAGCAAAATTATCCAGCACATTTTCACTTTTGCCAAGTGCCGCACTGCCCTGACTGAGGGTACAACTCTGCAAACGTGAGCATATTGACCGTCATGTGACACGAGTGATGCCCGCCGCCGCCCCCCCATTATGAAATCTACAAGACTGGGACTTTCCAACAGATGAATGAGTCCTCAGCAAGGCCAAGAAAGCGTGGGCGGCTCTGGGGTTTAACTGCGGGCGGCTCTGGGGTTTAACCGCGGGCGGCTCTGGGGTTTAACCGCGGGCTTGCTTTGTCACTGTGAGGCCCGTAGGGTCCTTCTCTGCCACTGTAAAAACATAGGTGGGAGCATTGGGGGGGTGGGGTGCAGGATGACTGTAAAAGCCAGCCAGCCTCCAGAGGACCGGGGGGGACCAGTGGCAGTGTGGTGTGACCGTGACCCATCATTGTCTCCTGGGCTGTAGGCATAAAAGGTGCTTCTGCCCTGGACCAGCAGGGGATCCCACAGAGGATCCCACAGGGGATCCCACAGGGCTACAGGATTCACCAGGGTCTCCGGTTGAAACCGGGGTAGAACATGTGAGTGAGAGTGTGTGTGTGTGTGAGTGAGCAAGTCAGAGAAAGGGAGAGAGAGACAGGGAGGGAGGGAAGGAAAGAGAGAGAGGGAGCTTAAAATTGGGTTTTAATTTGGGTTTACAATTGGGTTTTAATTTAAACCCCCCCCCCACCCAGCGTTTGAGGGGTTCATCCTTCTTACTCTGGCTCTAGCTCTTTACTACACTCATGCTGCTCGTGGCTTTAGCATAATGCAGCATACATATCTGAAATCCAACACTTTAAAACAGGTTATTTAGCAAAATGAAGCACTGGGAACAGGTACTACAGGCTCTTAGTGAATCCCAGGGGGGGCTGTGGCTCGTCTGGCATTGGCACCTAGGAGGGATTGGGCACCGCTGGCCCTGTGCCCCCACTGCCACGCCTCCCGCCCCACCCTGGGCTACCCTACAAACTGGGCAACAGCATGGCAGCATTACGGTCAGCTGTGGTCTGCTAAAGGAGGCTTTGACAGCAGCAGGGCAGATGAAGGCACATCTGTGTGTGTGTGTGTGTGTGTGTGTGTGTGTGTGTGTATACAGGCACTCTCACCTGCACACACTTTCCTCGAAATCCATTAAGCTGTCATACCAGGCCTTCCACGAAACCACCAGTCCACCACAGCCTGCTTCTGCGGCTGCCGTTCAGAGAAGCAGCTCCAGGGGGAGGGCAGACACAAAACAGCACCTCCCGCTCCCCTGCTTCGGCACCAAAGGGTCGGCAGTAAATCACCATGGCAAAAGGCCACCGATCACGGAGCATTACCCCAGCACCCAAACTCCCCAGACCCTTTTAAACGCAAATCCTGTGCATTATTTCACTCACAAGGCAACATAAAGGTTCCTCCAATACAGAGACACGATTTGATAAGGCGCTGGAAACAGCCGCCGGCAACTTTGTACGGGGTGGTGGTCAGCGCGGTGGAATTCGAAGGACTTCCTGGACGCTCGGAGGTAGGGGGCAAGGTCAAGGACCCCCGTCTCAGCTAAATCTGAGAAGCGAGGCGATTATGATCATTGACAAATACCATTTATTTTTTCTAGAATTCACTTTCAGACGTAAAATGAAAAAGTGCTTGCAGGCCACGTAGGCTTCGCGTGAGTTTCGCTCCTCAAGACATCTGCGCACAACTGATTTATTTTCCTTGTGCATTTCCTTGCGCTGAATGTGCTGAGCAAATGCATTGTGTGTTCAGGAATTTGGCAGGGCAGGGCCAATCTGTCACTCTCAGGATGTCCGCCCCCAAAACAACTGGCCCAAACAATAGCGAGGGGGGGGGGCTTGGTTATCTTATGGGGGAGTGAGCTTCCACGTAGGTCCTCCGCTTCCTGGTCAAGTCTTTCAGGAAATATACCGCAGGGAAACAAACTAAGAGAGTGGTCCTTCAGCGGCCAGTTTCCACGTCGGATTATCCCTGCCTGTCTATCCGGGGATGTTGAAGCTGATCTGAAAGGCCCCTATTCAGCCTCCTCTCAGATGAAGCTGCGAGGGTTTTAACTTACCCTACGGGGGTGGGAGGAGGGAAAAAAACAGGCAATGCAACTGGATAATACCTGGAAACATCAGGCTCTTTGCCTTTCAACAAGGGCCCAAATTATTCTCCATTAAGGCACAAAGAGCCAGCAGTACTCTCCGGCCCTGCACGCAGTCAAGCAACGTGGGCTGCGTGTGGGAATGTGATATGGCGACCGAGCCCAACCAGACAGGAATGGCAGCAGGGCAGCCAGAGCTAGGAGAGAGCCACGACGAGCCGGGGTCACTGCGTCCGCTCTACAGAAATGCCAGAGGAGGACGAGGTCCAAGACGTTCTGCCCTGTTGCTCATGAGATGCATGGTCCCCAGCGCAAGTCAGGATGCCTCACGAGCCGCCACTGACTCAGCAGCGGACTGAAAACACTGCATGGGAAGTAATGTGGATGGTACAGGACAGGCCGGGAAGAGGTTCCCAGACTGGGGATGAGCAAAACCAGACTTTGGAATTTACCTTCGAGTTACACTGCGCAATGTTCCTTGTGCACGATGCTAGCGGCCTGACAGAAGGCAACAGTATATAGCCGCCTTTACAGCCAACCGGAGATCCGGCCCGCGCAGGGCTCCGTAAACACAGCGCTGGCCCGCCCGGAGCTGCCCACAGTTGCCAGCGGCTGGCTCCGCTGTTTGCAGGGTCTGGGGCTGACGCCCGAGGTCCTCCTGAGGATGCTTGGGCAATACATGTCATTCCTGTGAGCTGGATGCAAAACCTTCAGAAGAACCCAGGCCCACAAACATCCTGAATCCCAAGAGCACAGAGGTCTGGAAACAAAACAGCCTTTTAAGATGTGAAGCCCCCGTCTCATTCGAAGGCCGGCATCTAAACATGCTGCATAAGCTTCAGAGACCAGACTAAACAGACAAGTTTGCGCCTCAAATGAAACAAAGCCAACATTCACCCAAAGAATCTGGCTAAAACCCCCCTGGTATCAGAGAGCCAGTGGTGAACAAAAACGCAGTCAGACAGACAGCAGAAACTCCTAGAAAATGCTTTTCTGAGGCAGAGGCCCAGGATCTGAGCCCCGGCAGTGTAGAGTCACGGAGGCGCGTTACATCACACATCTGCATTTAATAAAAAGCGGGGGGGTTGTTGCAGGGGGGTGTGGGGGGTGGAGGTGCTTCTGAAACTGCCTGCTGTTTCCTCCATACTGACCCCGGCAGGGGGGCGGGCCGCACACAGATGTTATCCTCGCAGCCACGCCCGGCCCACACCTCAGAGCTGCCTCCGCTCCCCCCCCCCCAGTCACGATCCACATCCCCAAGCCGGCCCCCCCAGTCTAAACACCTTAAAACATGTTTGTTTAATAGGCCTTGCAGTAAAGCTGCCGCTCACGGCCCAAAGAGGGTGTTTTCTGGGGAAGGCGGGGGGGGGGGGGGGGGGGGAGGCTTCACATTTCACATTCCCCCCCCCCCCCCATCCACTAGGGCTGCCATGTTTATGTGCCGAAACAAACACGTGGTATTAACAGCCGACCATGATACACGGAAAAATGCTTTGTGGCAATGGCCACAGGTTCCGCCATAACCCTGGGAGCGCGGGGGCCCATAAATCCACAGGGTCCTGGACCGATCGGGGCGTCCCAACCCACATCCACCACATGACATGAGCTTCAGGAACTGCAACGTTTATGATGGACACCTTGCTGCCCCCCCCCCCCCCCCCCCGATCCATCCCCCGGCCTTAATGTCTGCATCTTTAAAGTCTCCGAATTGACACTCCTGCATTTTTGGGGATGGTGAGTCCAAGTGGCCAGATCCTCCCCGGCCACCGGCCTTCCTCTCAGGACCACCGGCCTTCCTCCCCGGCCGCCGGCCTTCCTCCCCGGCCATCGGCCTTCCTCCACGGCCGTCGGCCTTCCTCCACGGCCGTCGGCCTTCCTCCCCGGCCGTCGGCCTTCCTCCACGGCCGTCGGCCTTCCTCCACGGCCGTCGGCCTTCCTCCCCGGCCGTCGGCCTTCCTCCACGGCCATCGGCCTTCCTCCCCGCCTGAACCCCTCACTTCTGAGCCCAAAGCACCACATTTTCAGTCCAGGCATGGATTCGCAGCCAAATTCCTACCCACTTCCAGATCAACCTCGACCCCCCCCCCCCCAGTTCTGGGAAGCCCGCTGCTGGGCGCATCCGCTCAGAGAAAGTGCTGGAAGTCACCCCACACCCCCACATCAAATATCCGAGAAGGGGCGATGCGTGCGGTGCCCGTCCCCCGGCTGTGCCGACGCTCTCTCACGCTCCCACACAAGAGCCCGTTCATCCCAAGTGATCAATCACTATCCCCCCGCCATGCTGATTGTGAGGGTCCATTCACTGCAGCCCCCCCATATTATATAACGAGGCAGAACAGCCCATGCGAACTCGCCAGGGGGATCCAGCCCGTCCGGTGGTTGCAGAGAGCACGCTGGGCTTCGACAAACACTAATCCCCGCTTTCGAAAAAAATTTAAATAGCCAGCACCCCCTCCTGGCCCCTCGGTGTCAGTTAGCTGAAAAGCTGCTTTGCTGTCCGGTACCCACCCCCCAGCCCAATGGCCGATTGCCGTCGATTCTAGCTGGAGGGGGATCGAGGGTCTTTGAGAAGGCACGGTGGTGGCCTGGCCCAATCTTCGCTCGTCTCCTGGACAGTGATAGAATCCACCCCCCCACCCCAGAGTAGCTGGCTCTGACAGGAGCAGCGTAGGGGCCCTGGAGGCCTGACAGGCCACAGTCAATACGAAAGACCGCCTTCGTCAAAGAGCATTTGTCTACCAATGTCACGAGGGAGTCCTTCTACTGTTAACCCCCCGTACTGTATGGGATGCTGCGCTGACACAATACATTTCACAATAACCATAACTTACAAAAGATCTACATCGCAGCACCAAGGGCAGAGAGGAAGAGCCGCCAACGGACAGAACTCACACACACACACACACACACACACACACACACACACACACACACACACCCGCAGGTATAGTGATAACAGGACACGGTGCTGATGTAACTGAACTCAGGAATGTGAAAATACATCCAATTGCCCCGCGGTGAGTAATGCTCCTTGGCTGTTTCCCAGGAGACAAAGTTTAAGATTCGGAGGGGGAGGGGGGTTAGTTTAGGTGCACGCGACGGGAGCGCTGGCAAGGTGAAGGGTGCTCACACGGGGATTCGACATTTTCCACATGGGCTCAGCAAACGGCTGCGGCGCCCTTCCGAAGCATGGGAATGGCAGCCGGCTTTGCCGTTCCGCTGACCGTCCCAGAGAGGATAGCGGGGCTGCTTAAGGAGAGCTCCCTGGACCTCGGCCTGCCACCCCGCCATCTGAAAATGCACACGCCTATTAAAGTAGGGGCTGGGTATCTGCTGTACGCAAAACTTTGCAGTAGGTGACCAGCAGGGTGCCGGTTTGAGTCCCATCTGCTGAGGGGGCATGCCGGCGGTGAGGCTTAGCCAAAGGGCACGTGGGCTGGTACTGATGTTAAGCAGAGACTCCATCTGAACTACTCAAAAAAAAAAAAAAACATTTTAAAAACACAGCCAGCTGCGGAAATGGGTTAATAAAAAAAAGCTGCTATTTGCTTAGAATAAAAATAGCACTTAAAGTTAAATGAGAAATAACAGGCCGGAATGAAGTTTATGAGCAGAGATGTGGTGCGGAATCATGAAACAACTTTTCCCCAAGTGCTTCCTGTCCGACAAGCGTCTGTGCGTCAGCCCAGCAGACCGGGCGGCAGGAGCCCCCCCTCCCCGCCGGGGAGCCCGCAGGAGGACATGGCTGTGCGCTTCTCGCTTCAGGAGACAAAGCCTTTGATTATTCATTAACCAGCCGGTGGCATTAATCATTTACTGGCCAGCCGAGGGCGGGCTGAAGACCGCACACGCTCTGGGCCGTCCCGTCCTACTGGACCTGCTTCTTACCCCCTGACACGCTCACCCTTCACTGGTGACACCCCATTGGTGCGAGCGCCTGGCCTCAACACCTCATCCGGCTCCCACTCAGGACAATTTTCGAGAAAGCAAGCGGCGATCACAAGGAGCTCAGGTACAAACGACACGAGGGTGAATGTCACAGCCAGCTGCAAGCGGAGGGGAGTGCAGAGGGTGTGGCTAACCTGTCAGGTGGGAAGTCCCGCCCCCTTCCCAGTCAGACGGACAGTTAATGTCTCTGCTCCCTAACCGCTCACTCAGACTTATCCCACAGAGGGACATACAAAGGCCTGTACAGAGCCTCCATGACTGCTGTCCGTTTGGCAGCATCCACGCCAGGACCCTAAGCTGCACCAGGGTGCAACTCCACGGGATTAATAAGTGGGCGGGGCTCAGGGAGGGCCCCTCCGACCTGACACAAGCAGCGTGAATTTGACATGTCCCCGTGAGGTCGGCTGGGAGGGGCAGCCCTTTAATGGCTGAGACGAACGGTGGAGCGTGGACACTGCAGATCAGGGGCCCCCGTCAGCCTGGTGCTAACGAAGTAGCAACCATCTGAGAAATGAAGTGGGTAAACGGACCTCCACCCCCACCCCCGAGGTCATGACACCGTAACACACAGCGTATTATCGATCGATGTCCAACTTAAAGGTGAATATAAAACGCAGACTTTTGCGGGATACGACCGCAGGCCTCAGGAGAGACGCCGCACCAAGGCGCCCTGTGACTGATGGCCGAGGACGGCGCCCCACACCACTTCCTGTAATTCCCCAAAGTCCATCTGTCATGCCACCCATGGCGATCCCCCAGACTGGCTTTCATTAGCGGAGCTGCGCTGACTCGCCCACCCCCACGCCCCCTTCCCTGACAGGCTCTCGGATGATCCAGTGTGCAATGAAGCGACTGACGCTCTGTTCGACAAAGGATAAAAAATAAACAGTTACTGGAGATGGGGGGTGGGGGCGCCCTCTCGCATCATTTAGAGAGAAAATGAGAAAGCCCATCCCCCACCCCCGGACTCCAGAGAAGCCTGGTCTTGGCAGGGGGGGCCTCGCCCAGTCAGATGCTAACCCTTCTGTTTGCAGTTCACGTGCCAAACTTCAGTACGTGGACCTGCAGGGCACGGAGGTCTCCACAGGGGCGTGAGGGGCACCCCCAAAGCAAACGCGATGGCCCCCTCCCAGGCAGGAACCAAACGCCCCCCCCCATCCCCTCTCTCACCATTGTTGCAGACAGACATCCTATACAGGCTCATATGCATCACTTGGTCAGAAGAAGGGAGGGATCTTCGGGGGGGGCTGCTGACTACCAACAGCAGCAAGGATTCACAGAAAAATGCACAGGTTTGCAAAACACATGTACCAACCCCCCCCTTCCAGGATACCCAAACCACCTCAATTTTACACAGAAACCACCTCCACTTACATCACCCTTGCCAGGTACAAATTATAACCTACTTTAACCCCCTAACATTTTTTAACTGGGTGGGAGACTTTCGATTCTATCACCATGATTTCGACACATAAAGCAGAGGATCTATAAAAGCAACAGAATGGAGAAAAAGGAATAAACAAAGCAGGATTACTGAAAGTGTAACAATGCCTGTGTGCGGCACAGTCAGTCTGCAGGAGGCTCCTAAGACAGGACTAACATACAAGCGTAACATGTTCTCCCTCCTGCACCCCACACAGCTTCTCTTAAGGACTGAGGGTCAGTGTCGATTTTTAAGAAATGTTTAAACTGCGATTTACATGAAAAAGCCAGAGAATCCCCCGGGCGCCGGTTGGTTACAGGCTCGCGCCTCGGCGCCCTGCCGCGTAAACAAAGCCTGGGGCGCTCTCACCTTGCAGCTGCTTGAAGCGGCCCTCCAGCTGGTTGTAGTTGAAAGTCGCCTGGGCAGCGTAGCCCAGAACGGGGCTGGGTCCTGGCCCAGGAGACAGGGGCCCCGACACGCTGGCCGCCCGCTGCAGCTCCATGGTTCGGTGCCGAGCAGCTCACGCGGAGAGAGCGCACACGCCCCCCAAACAAGGTGGGAGATACGGAGATAAAAATGCAGAGTGGGGCAGAGGAAGTGGAGCAGGGAGTCCAGAGCGAGGGTCCCCAGGAGAGAGAGCCGATTCTGGGGGAGGCTCCGGTCCACCTTGGGGTCTCCAGCAGCAGCTTAGCCCCAGCAGAGTAGCATGGTTTCTGTCCCGATTCCACTGCCTTCCCCGCACCCCATTCAAAACAGCCGCCCCCCTCCACACCTCCTTCCACTCCTCCTTCCTCTCCTCCTCCTCCAGATCCCAGCAGGAGCGCAGCAGGCACACGGTCAGAGAGACGTCTGCCGGGTCGCGCAAAAACCAAGCGCCAGCGGACTCCGTACGGGCGCAACCTTAAGTGGGGGCGGGGGGAAGTGGTAGGTCTGTAATCCAACGTTCAGTGAAAGGCTCCTCGCATTCTACACACCTTTCACACACCGCGGGGAGGGGGGGGGGCGGGGCCTGTGGCCGCTAATTCAATAAGGGGCCAGTCAGCAGCCGTGCTTTCAGAGATGATGTCACCAACCCATTTCCATAAGGAGACATGGGAGGGGCAGGGGGGGTATGAGGCGGAACCAAGGCTGGGGAAAGGGGGTGGGGCGGCATGGGTCACCAGGATGTTGCTCATTTCGAGACATTTTCGTTATTATGAAAACAACCATTCTTCTAGTTTGACTCATGGCAGTCCTGGGGGTGGGGGTAAAACCGCCACTGATTTCCCGCCACGGGGCCAGCAGGGTGAAAAGGGCAGTTCCTTCCCTTTAAGAGAGAACAGCAGCTATCCGGGGCTCCAACAAAGCCGGTGAGATTACAACCTCGTACAGGCAACGACGTGGAGCTGCAAGGCTTTGGATTATCCCCCCCTCACACACACACACACACACACACCTTCCATCCCCCCGCCCACAGTTCTCACTCCTCTAAATGGAGCAACTACTCTTAAAGGGACGGTGCCCTTTTTCTTTTTAAAAAAGGCAACAGCCGTCTGGCCCACCCTGCAGAGCTGAGGCCCTATCAGAGGCCAGCTGAACCAAAGGCTTCATCCAGCGCTCAAGAGTGCGGCACAGGTTGCAAAAAAAGAAAAATAAATAAATCAATTAATTCAGTTTCTTTTATCCAGCCCAGAGCAAGGATATCAGAAGGAACTCTTCAAATATTCATGAACAACATATTAAGTCTAAAAAAAAAAACCACCAGACAAAACAAACAGGCGGCCCAACTGCCGCTCTCTCCCGAAGGGCACCGCGGAACAGCCATCAGTATTCCCACAGAGCGCTGAACCCCTGAACGCGCTCTATCAGCATAGTGCTGGTTGCCCTGGCAACAGGTCCCACAAACCCCACTGCGCGCCTCTGACCATGAAGGTCAGCGCACTAAGAATCACATCCCACGCCCTCCGGAGGAGGGAGGGATAACTACGAGATAACGACACCTGGGCAGGAGCACCCAGCTTCCTGTGTGGGGGGTTAAAAAGGCACGTTTAAGATGGTTGGCCACTCTCCACCGGCGTGCCCTACGCATATTCTCTGTAGCAAAACACGTGTGATGATTCCCCAGCATCGCGACATAATTACATGGCCCAGAAAAGGCGGTTCCAGGTTTGAAGGGAGGAGTCATCCCATTGATGTTTTGGTAGCACTTATGGGCAATGTTTATGAGGAGAAAAAAGAAGAAGTGGTGGTTTTGGGCTACAGCAAAGCTTCTAATTGCCAGACGATTCAGAAAAGGAACCACCAAACCAAAGACCTCAGCCCACCACGGATGCCTTGATTGGCCGTTCGATGATAGACGCACTTCCACCAGTCCGGAGACCCACTGCACTACAGACAGAGTCTAGGAGCTTTCACAGCACTTCAGTGAAAAAAGTGCACCTCAAATCGCATGCCCGTGCAAACGAGAAAACGCTAACCTGACAAAGCGCCGTGTCTCGCTGACGAGGCGGGTGCCACAACTCTGAGGTAACGGCCCTGAATCTCACAAGACCTGCAAAAAGAATGCAGGAGCGACACAAGGGGCCAACAGCCTTGTTGTTTAAGAGATGCCGAACACCCCTATAGCTTGCTGAAGGGAGAATTTCCATTCAGTCAGACTACTAAACACCACCGTCTAGAATGTCATGACATGCTTTCGTATTCTGGTGCAATCCCAGATCAAATAATTTACAGACAGATGTTAAAAAGTCTACAGCTTCAATAAATCACTCTTTTCCCCTGAGCTGCATTCATCAGACTCCCAGTGTGGCCGAACGAAAACCAAATAACCAATAGGAAGCCAGCAAATGACCGCACGCTGCTGGGCGACCAAACGCGGGTTTCAAAGTCCCAGTTCCATGTACCGCCAACCAGTCCCTCCTTGACTTCCACCAAAAACAATCATACGGTGAAATCGCTAATTTTTCCTCATGTTTTGACATTCAGCAGTGTGACGATCCCCCCCCCCCCCCCCCCCGGGGTCACAATGCTGATCACAAGGCTCATGCACCGGAGGGCATCTCCCTCATTATCCACCCCTCTGCAGAGCTTAACGGACAGATCAGCTGAATCGTCTTGCTGTCTTCACTACCTGAGCAATAAAACCAATGTGTCTTCCAGGACTGGGCATCGCAATTCCCATTGTTCCCACTAAAATATCCCAACAAACATTTAATTTTCTGCCCTTGAACCAAGTTACAAAAACAAAGGGATTTAGTCCACACCGAGAACCACAGCAATTTTACTCTATGTGGCTATTGTACAACCTCAATAGAGCATTTACTGTATCAAAACACTGACACAAGCCAAAGCATTGCTTGAGAGAGGTTGGAATGCAAAGTTTTTTTAGATTTTTTTTTTTTTTGCTTCAAAACATTTCTCTCTCTTTCTGGTTGACTGGATTTAACATTTCTTTCTGCAATTGGCTGAATCATCTGACACCAACAATACAAGGTGTTGTGTTGAGGTATCAACTTCGGAGAATCTCTTGGCCTTGAGTAAAAGGCTTCAAGGATGAAACTGTTCTGCAACCAAACTCTCTCCGTTCATTTGTCAGGCGGTATTGTGCAGAACAACAGTGGAGTCCTTGCTCAATCATGCGACTGTTCCTTTGCTCGAGTGCCTTAAGCATCTCAGGTAATGTCGCGTTCTTAGGTCAGAGAGCTGATAAGAGTTGACATGAGTGGCGGGAGGCACAGCGGTTAAGGTCACCACTCAGCGGAAGGTTGCCATTTAAACTCTCAGAAGGGGATCTGTTGCTCTCTTCGGAGAAGACTGGGTTTGAGAAGCTCGTCCATCTTGGGAATGGAACTGCATATGGCTCACTAAGACTCCAGAGATTAGTGGTGCAGTCTCTTTAAAAACAGCACATTTTGTTCCGGTCTGCCTGCTCCTGGCCCAAGACTAAGACCCAGAAATAAATTACAGATACCAAAAAACCTGAGCACAAAATTGTAATGGATTCCCCTCCCCAAATAAAACTGCTGATTAAAGATCTAAACCTACAGTAATCTTACTGCCAGTACTGAGCCTGGGATATCGGTAACACCTCCCCCCAGGAGTCACGACCCAATGGACACTAAAGCACTGACTCAGGCATCTAAGACTGTCAGATCAACCTAGTCAACCTGGATAGATGGTGCCCAGAACATCCAACAGACTCATCAACGGAATCATCAACATTTGGTACATCAGCAGTATAAACTTCAAGTCCTTCTGACACCACTGACTGGGGATGTCATAAATTCTCATTCATAATCAAATTCATAATTTTTATGGAATATTTTAAGGAACACGAAGAGGCTTCCAAAACAAAACATAACAGACTAAATTATGAGCGTGAGGGCGATCCAAGACTAAGAAAGAAAGAAAAAAAGACTTAAGCTGGTCCATCAGACTTACTTCATCAATGGCAGGATATTCTGGGAATGTTCCAGAACTCGTAAAAGGCATGGAGGAAACTAGTGACAGAGATCCTTTTAGCACCCGGGCTGGTTTTAATTATTTAGGAGGCTCGAGCAGCCTTGCAGAATGTGTCGATAGCTTTCTGGACCCTCAGACCAGTGCCATTTACCTCACCCAGTGTTATTTTTGAACGCCTCCTAAGGCCAGATATAGTTTGCAAATGGGTGGGACGAAATGCGGCCCGGGATCAGCCCAGGCAAGGGCAGTGGCCGCTCCTCCACAGCGTCTTCAGAGTTCGTACGTCTGTGCACAGGGTCTGCCATCATAAAACGTCTCCAAAGACAACGTGAGAGATGATAACTGAATGATTTGCCTTTCTTGTTTTGATCTTCAAATCAGAGTTAAAGTCAATGGTTGGTCCCTATAAATAGTGAAACGCAAACATGTCTGTTTTTTCGGGTGGGGGGTGGGAGTCCCATGATACAGTCATTCAGTCATACGCTTCTCCCTGTTTGTACAGAGGGAACGCACTGACATCATGGCAACGAAAACGGGGGCAGCTGATCCTTGTTCATTGTAACTGTGACTAAGAGAAATCATGTGAGTGTCGGGTCACCAGCTGGGTAGCCCTTGGTCCATAACCACACACACGGCACATGTGACAAGACGGCAGGCATACAGGTGGACAGCATGTCCAAACATGGACGAGCGCTACTTCAACTACCTCAAAGACGTTAAACAGCCCTCCAAATGCTACTGAAACTTGGAAAGTAGTGGCACGTAACCACGTAGTAAAGTAACGGGTCTGAACCCATTCCGAATGTAGCCAGGTGCTACATTTACGAGTTTGAAATTTGCTTCAGCCCCCCGATTGGTGAAATCTAACCAAAGGGGGATCCCCGGTTGGCAAAATCTACTGAGGGCCCCCTCGAACTACTGAGAGGAACCTATCGGTAAGGTTGCCGGACTCCCCATGAAATTTTATTCTGGCTACAGGCCTGGGAGAAAGTTCTTGGAGGTAAAATACGGGCATCCGCTGCCGTACCTCCTGACGAGGACTGACAACACGCAGTACAGGGTCCTGGTCACGCTGACGAGACCGAAACAGAAGGGGTAACACGCAGGAAATTCACCCAGGCCTTGTATCCTTGGCAACGCTTCTCCCGGATTGTTTCACGGGGCTGGGGGCACTGGGGCAGGCAGAAACCGAACACGGCTTCATTTCAGAGGGGATGAAACACGCAGGTCAAACAATTTGCCCTAAACGAGCTATTTCGGTTTTACCTTTCCCCAGCTGCTGAGATGTGATGTGCCCGGCTTCTCCAACAGCACAGACTCAGCCCGGCATATATCATTCAGTCCCTTTGGCATCTAAGTGACAAGCAAAGGCCCGAAGTGTGACATCAGCGCTAAGCAACGTCCGAATCCCCTTTGGCCCCACCCCACCCAAATCAGCGCAGACTGTCATGTCGCACCAGACGCTGACCAGGAAGGAAACCCAGAAAATAAACGTCACTCACTAACATTTCCGCGGCTAGCTGCCTAGCACCAAGAGAAAAATAACCTCTATATCCATGTCCGTATCTCCCATTTTCTTCCTGATAGGCTGAAATTTCAACTGTAAACAAATTAAGAAACATTCCATTAACTAGCTATGCAAATGTACATTAACTAAATCCTACACAATTCTAGGCTTGTCTTCTCTAAAGCACCGACTGCTGTCCAGTATGAAGAGCGAGGCTTTGCAAGGCAAAAATGGTTAGAAGCAGCAGGTTTAAAACAAAAGCTCACTACTGAAGATGACTAATTCCTGTCAAAATGAGCCCCACACAGTACCGACGGGAAGATAAGTGCCACTCAAAAAGACCATCAGGCCCCTCCCCAGTTACACCCTGCGTGTGATTTGTGGGGGGTGAGGTGGACGTCACCACAGGCGTGCTGAACCAGGCATGCGAGTCAGGTGTGGACGTCACCCTCCTGCTCCCAGCCCTTCACACCAGGGCCCGGGGGCACAGGTCACACCCTGAATTCAGAGTGCGGTCCAGGCTTGGCCGTCCTGCCGCGTTTACGCACCCCGTGAACAGCACGGCCCTGTCTCGCAGGTGGTGACGAGAGAGAAATCTTCCTTCGAGCGGCTTAGCTTAGCAGCAGCATTCCAGACTCCCCAGTCCCTCCAACGGACGTCAGCGGATCTGGAAACAAATTAAGGCCGATCGCGTTTCTGCAACAAGGGGCCCGGCGATCTAATCAACGGGAATATCGCACTTGGCTAGGACAAGCCTGAGTTGACGTTTATTTTTAAAAGCGCTCGATTTTATAAATTTTTTTACTTTTTTTCCTAAAGTTATGAGAAGGTATTTAAGCAAAGGAGCCCAACATTTGGATTAAAAGGCTATGCAGGGTAGCTCCAGCCTGCAAGCACGCTGCAGACTTTCAGGGCCTCCTGTGGTACAGTAAGCCATGGACCCCCCCCCCCCCCCCACAGGGAGGGAACAAACAACAACAAGCTCACTGACTGAATGCTGGCTGCCCAGGAAAGGCAAAAACGGCCTTATGGGAGTCAAAAACATATGCCACCATTTCATCACACCTTTGCCATTGTTTAAATCAAACTAGGTTGCAAACTATCACTCATTACTCATTAACGACACATACTCAGTAAAATACGCTAAGTTTTTACAAAGCCCAGATACTAATTGCTATTTATTTTCTTGAAGGCAAAAAATTCAGCGAAATACAGGAAGAACGTTCAGCGACATCTAAACAGACATCAGAGCGTAATGTGGATCATCACCCAGCACGTCTTTCAAAAGCTGGAGAGACAGGGTGGCTGTCCGAGATACTAGGCCTTAAATAAGAGGGGTGATTTAATAAGATCTCTTGAGTTACCAACATTCAGCTGCATGTCCAGCATGGTTTTCATGCATTGGGACACAAGGGCTACAAAGTCCTGGTGCCTTAATACGTTATCTTGCCTCCTTCTGCATTTTTTACAGGAAGGTAAATAATTCAAGTGCTTGAGTTTCCTGAGTGGAACCTTAGCACGCTGGCCCACAATCCGCCGCTTTGACAGAGTCCACGCGGCTGCCACAGTAACCGAAGGAGGACCATTTATTATTCAGTGCTGGATCTTCACCTGGATCTAGGGAAGGTTCTCAGGTTTCAGGAGCAGTACAGGAACGCATATTTCAATACAACAAGGGAGCTGTGCGAGGAGGTCACTGGTCTGCTTTTATCCTTTTGGCATGGAAAAGCTTTTCAGGGTCGTTTAGGATCTTCAGAGACGAGCATCAATAAAAGAAAAAGGTGAACCGGAATTGTAAGAACCGTGGTAGCTGTCGTCTCAAGAACTGGCAGGCTGAAGCCAGAAATGAGAGGGCACCCTGCCTTAACTTCCAATAACTCATAGCACATTCGGCCATTCTTCTGTAACCAACCATGGGCTATTGGAACGGAGTGTTTTTTTTCCTTCTCTAAACTTTAGAAGAAGAAGATATAACCCCAGCCATCAAACCCAGGAGGACACGACCTGAGCTGCTGACCTCTACTAGTCTTCCATATCTTTGGCCCTGATCGTGGCTCCAATCCACAAACTATGTGGATTCCAGGGGCTCCACCGAATGGGGGTGGAAACGGCCTGGGATTTGAGGAAGGGGTAGCCCCCTCATCGGAGGCCACATGGTTTGCGTTAGAGCGCATGCTAGCAGCTTGTAGGGTAGCTGAGGTGTGACCGGACCCTGGAGACTTCCCTGGATACTTGCATTACACCGCATTTCCTGCCTGTGTCATAATGGAACCAGTCAGAGCTGGTGTGAGGGGCTGGGTGCTGGGGGGGTTGGGGCCAGCAAGTTAACAATTTTGATGGAAAGTGGACAGATGAGTATTGGATCTGAAAATCACTAATATTCATTCAATCCACAACAGATGGTTATTTTTTTGCCCCCACAAACATGGGGATCAGCAAATCATACTGGCAACATGATTCGCACATCAGCAGCACCTTTTATTTTCTGAGAAAGTCCTAGACCACTCAACCACACGTCCTTCTAAGGAAGCATCTGGTCGGACAGGAATGCAGGAAAACATGGTCACATGAGACACAGGATGCTCAGAGGAATGCCAGGAGTTCCGGGTCCTGTTCCCCCCCCCCCCTCTTTTCCTTGGAATGATTTCCGAGGTGGTGGGGTGAGGGGGCAGCAGATCTGCACTCTTGTTAAATAAAGACCACCACTCCTAACAGCCATCCGTACAGGCTGCTGGCCAGATGACTCCCTGCACAGGGCAGTGTGAAGCAGACACCGGGCCAGCAGCCTCTGGGTTCTTCAACTTGATGGTCAACAGACCATCTGAGAGCAAATGAGAAAAGAGTGCTTCCTGAATCACGTATGCCGACAACAATAAAATGAGTGGCAGGTCTAGCAATAGGTTTTAAGCTTAGTTAGTGAGATGTATTTTTTGCAAATCAAGTAATGTACTGCCACTTCAATCAATCCTACAACCATGAACACTGTGTGCGTCCATCCATCCATCCATCCATCACTCCAGTACCGTGTTCGGTCCATTTCCAAAATCTGAATTCTCAATCCAGCTTTTTCCTTCAGAGCCGAGTCCTCGGAGTAAAACAGAATCGGTCTACTGCTTGCCAAATCAAACTTGGAAGATTCTCCATGGAGCTCTACGGCGACCAGGAATGACGACCCTGTTGCTTTTTACAGCCTCTTATGTAAATTACTCAGACCCGCCACCCCCACATGCCGTCACACCAGCAGCCGTGTACGAGACGAACCACTCGAATCAGCAGAGCCCTGCCAAGCACCCGGTCCCGGAGTTACAGGAGGCCACACGTGGGCGTAGACTGATTCATATGCAACATCTGTAGAGAGGCAGAAAGCCAGGCACTGGGATGTGCAGACATCTTATCTCTGACAATCGAACGTGAGCCCAAACTCTCAACAATACAGGCGGTCTGGCACTTTAAGAAGTGGGTTCAACACATGTGTCGAGGAACATATTGCAGGATATCCATGTGTAGAAAGCCTATGGTATAAAAGTCCGTGGGCTAAAAGGGGCTGCTACAGAAATGCTGGAGAGCAGGTGGGTGGAAGTAATTCTAATGTGCAAATCAAATCCATATCCATCTGAACTGATGACTTGAACACCTCACATCAAGACTTAAGCGCCATAGTTACCGGGGGGGGGGGGGGGGGGGAATGACTCACTATTCCTACAGCTCAGCTGACAACAGGCTATGTGAACCAGCACGTAATGATGGATGGAGGCAGCAGAGAGAAGAGTCTTAAGACCAGGGCCTCGGGAGAACCTAGTCCAGTTCCTGAAGGCAGCAGGAATATCTGGCAGCCATTTCACAGAATTCTCCAGGTTACTTCTGCTGCCTCCGACAGTAAATCGTAGCGATAGCGAGATATGGAATGTATATTCACAAGCAGGGTCATGTGAACACGAACCAAGCACAACTGCCAGAGAAATATGAACCCCACCCCCAGATGTGACTCTTCACATCCAGCCAGCGTGGCTCCAGGTGAACGATCCAATGAGAACTTCATACAAAGGACATAACCCAATGAAACACCTAAAATGTCTGCCGACTTCCTTTATTCCAGTTCCTACCCAGAGTTCAGTTATGTTTTTTTTAATGGCTTTTCTCCATCTCAACTTTAATCTGCTTCTTGCTGCGTAAACAGCAGCAATCTTAAGCCTGAGAGAGCAGCCTCTTGCAGACTAAGGACTTCACTTTAAGCTGTAGTAGATTCTCTCATTACAAAGTGGGTCTGTAGGCATAATCAAGCCCAGCATCAGCTGCCGGTCACCCATAGGGGTGCATCAGGGTCTAGTTCTCGGCGCCATTGATTCTCTAACCTGCCAGCGCCTTGATGCGGGAGCGCTCGAACAGCCGGGCCGAGCTGTTCTCATTGTCCCACTCGTCGGCGTCCCATCGGTTGTTGACGTCGCTGTATTGCTGCTGGATCTCCATGTGGTCGTATTCCGCGGCTACCGATGTCGTCATGACCCTTCAGTGATCACAGCTTGTCATCCGCTTCTTCTCATGAAACCTGAAGGGGCAGAAGGAAAAAAACGTTAATATCCACAGAGCGCCATTTGCCAACTGCTGCAAACACTCAGGGGCGGGGTCATGGTAGGTTTCGCCGACACAGGCCCATCTCCAGACGTATCCCAAACCCATTTCCTCTGTATAACCGTGAATGTTGCCTTTGGACATTCCAGCTGTGCCACAGCAACTTGTATCTCCTTCCCCTGTATGTGTCTACTTTTACAATAAAGGAGTTTCAACAAGGTTATCACTCTGAATGAACAGCACGAGGGGGAGTAATACAGAGGGGACAAGAGTGACTTCAAGACCCAAAAGTAACCAGGCAACTGCTCCGAAAAAAAAATCTATTAGATTTACAAACACAATAAATGCATTAAAGTTTTGTAGTTGCATTACCCTAAACAACATTTAAAGGTCTGGGGGCTGTAAATATTTTCCTGTAGAAGATGGCACATTTTTAAAATCTGTTTACACCGCCACCTTGTGGTGAAGTGTGAAATTTTACTCAGACACATAATGCAAAGCAAGACTGTAAGTTTAGTGCCATCTACAGACCACGCAACTAGGAACAACCTCTAGAACGAAAAAGCTATGCGCATTTAACCAATGATCATGTATAGCTCCGAGTACAAAAACATTTATTTTCATAAAAACACGTCTATATTCTGTTTATCTTTGGCGCAGTAGAACAACACGCCACAATGCTGCTAACTTATCTAACTGAATTCATTCATTATCATCATCTATTCCAGATGACCATGTCCTGATTTTAAACAAATTAATCTTGGACATGTTTGCTCAAGGTCAGAAGAGAAAGCTTAAAATAAATGCCAGCATATTTTTAAATAAAGACATTACAGCCCAACTGATGTATGAATATATTTTGAGAATGAGACACAAGCCACCTGGCACATGCCGGGCGGTCGGTACAGGCCGAATAATCTCAGCTGGTTCCAGCACAAAGCCGGCGACGCGGCTGCAGATCTGGAATCATGCTGAGTATATAGAGCACAAGCTGTTCTGCGGAAATGTTGGCGTAGACGGGCGTGGCGCTGAGAAGGGAGACCCTCCCAAGGGGCTGTCAGTACCCGGCAAAGGAACAAGTGCCAAGGAATTCTGGGAGCCGGGACCTTCCTCCCACTGCTGGCTTCTGTAATTTGAAATGACTTAATGCCTTTTTTTTGGGAACTTCTCCTTATTAGGGAAAAAGCCGGACCCCTGCAGCAGACCGACGCGAGGGCCGGGCCCGGGATGGCAGGGCCGCTGGCAGTCGGCCGGCTGGTCGCGACCTGGGCCCAGAAGCCATAGCGCTCTCTCTGCGCCTGTCTCGCCGAAATGCGGTTTCGCTAATCGGTACCACATTTCAGTTGTAAAATATAAACTTGTGGTTTACTCCTGTGGGAACTCCCCCTCCCTCTACAGGCAAAGGCCACTTTAGATGTTTACCTCCCACGCTTAAACACACACACACACACACACACACACACACACACACACACACACACACACACACACACACGTTCGCTCAGCTCCCGCCCCCATCTCAGCAGACAGATCCACTCGCGGGTCTCCTGCTGTGGACTGAGAGGTGGGGGTGCAGCATCTTGGGACTAAAAAAAGACTGCATATTAAAATCCCAGAAAGAGATTTAAGTACAAATACAGAAGGGGGGGGGGGGCATCCTTAGAAGGCCAGTTAGAGAGCTGCATTTAAACCTTACTCATCCTTTATTAACTTAGCTGATGCTCATGTCTAGAGAGGCAACAACAGAGGATCCGAGCATTAAGGAACAGCCATTTAACACATGAAGATGCTGAGTTACAAACAAGTTTACATCAATATTAAATCTGCATTATAGATTCTCTGAACCATTAGAGAGCAGCAACTGAGGAACAGAGATATCCATTTTCACAAGCTGTTAGGTTACCGACTCCCCCCCCCCTTGTCTTGCTAGGAGTGGCATGTCCTGTGAGGGACCAGTCAGGACAGGTGTGCCCAAAGGATTCTTAGCACATACCATAAAGCGAGAATAGGGGGATTCGAACTGGGTACTGCCTCCCCATTATGAATCGCCCAGCATCTTGTGGATTACTTTGAGAATGTGTAGTGGTGAAGGGTAGGGGCTTCCTATCAATGCCAGCAGGTGGCGCCACAGAGCAGGAACAAGACTGAGTTCCTGGAAGGTGGCCGGTACTGGATGGACACATATCCCCAGCCCGCCAGGCTGACAGCAGGGGCGAATCCATACTATTCATTTGCCATCAGGTCATGCTTCCTTTCATTGACATGTGGACTGTGCCTGCCCAGGGGGTGCTCTTGTTTTTCCTCTGTTTTTCCCAGCATGAGGGCCTGCCTAAGCAGGTCAAGCGACATCGAGACCAGAGGGAGAGGACAGTGCCAGGCTGGCTGGCTTGCTGGGGTTTCATTTGGCTCAGAAGGACCAAGACCCTGGAAACTGCAGCAGTCCCATGTGGAATCCAGAGCCCTGAACCGGCTGCTCAGCTCTAACACACCTGCAGCCCCGTGTGAAAATCCTGATATATTCAGGACCCCACGATTGCGTGCCCTGCACATGCCTGTTTGTAATCACTGGTTCACCGCTTTTCCATTTAGCTCTTTGAAGCCGTAATGGAAAATGCTTCTGGTAGCCAATGCAGCCAGTTACTGTGTTGACTGCTTAGGTCTCCCACATTGGGCACAAGCTGATTGGCTCATTGGTCCTGCAAAGTGATTGGCGAGCAGAGTTAAAACTCATCAGCTGGGATCATGGAGTCGAGTCACAAGGTCTAATTATTGCGGAGAATATGAGCTGAGCAGTCCTGCATGGAAGAAGCAGACATTTCACTGAGCCTAGAAGGACCCGAGATGATAGAAGACACCTCACGTAAAGGGGGTGAAGGCTTAGGAACAGCGGAAAAAAAACGTGTGCTCCAAGATCCATATCCGATGGAGTGGAAATACGAGAGGCGGGATCTCTCCACAATGGGAACAAATGCCATCTCAGCTGGGACCAAGGGAAGCAGGCAGCAAAAATTCCATGTCCCACTGAGCCAGGGGACACATCAGGGGGCTGACCCCATGACATCACCACTGTCCTCCGTTCTTCAGGGACCTCCAGACCCCATCGAGGTCAACTCGACTGCAGCACACTGACAGCCCAGAGGAAGGAGGCCAGAGATAAGCAAGTCAAGCATCTTAACCGACCTGCTTATCAAAACCCAAGGACCCAAGTACTGCAAATCCGCTCTGGCTTTTTGTTCCATTACCAGTTGGTTTATTGGGGCTTAAGCAAAAGGATCGTATTTCTCCCTTTATTGGAACTAATACTTTCTACAGAAATTCAAACTGCACCATGGAGCAGAAGCATCTCTCCTGAGATTTCTGGATACACTCCCAGCTCCTTAACCGCGTCACCACCTGCTGTACTTATTTAATGTGTCCCTGACGAGTTTCCGGCTCAGCATGCCAGACTGACGTCTGGATATTAAGACCCAAGAATGCAGGACGTGGCCACCAAGGGCCCCATCGTTTCCACATGCAGGTGCAAACTCCACAGTCAGTTTTGGCTCCATTATTCCGAAGGTCGCCGAGTCTCTAGGTCCTCAAACATAAATCCGACATCTCACAGCAGACCATGGCATGAGCTGCCGATTTCAGGAGAATCGAGGTGACGATCGCAGAGGCCGCCTTGACGTGATGTGCACACATGGCTGTCCCAGGCATGACATGTAACAAGCAGCGTAAAGACATCAGCCATGCCGCTCGACACATGAAAACCATGAAATTAGTCACCCATCCTCTTCCCTTTCCTAGAGGAACAAAAGCAAAGTTCTCAGTTATCTGCTATACCCACCCACCAGCCTGACAACCATGCACCAGATTTCTGGCAGATACATCCCTTCCAAATCACAAAAGAAATCAAAAACCAGTACATGGCTGCGAGATATTAACCTCCCCCAACCTAAGACGATGTGTATTTTAGACAGGGGCAAAATCTAAGCAGCCAGCTTAAAAGCCATCAAGCCAGGTCAGCACATCCGTTTGACCAAAACAGCAACGACAACCAACGAGACAAAAGAAACTGGAGCAGAGAACTAGTCAGCCAGCCCTGAAGAACAGAGAATCACCATGGATACGGAAGTGCTAGTAACATTAGGGATTGCGGGGGTAAAAAAAGTGGTACGTTCCGGAACATTTTCCAGATGCGCTACTGCACGCGACTGAGAGGCGCGACCGAGGGAGAAATTCAAAGTTAACCGGCCTTGTGACCCAGAACAGCCAGTCTGCGCGGCCCCCACACCTATGTAAGATGAGTCAAAGGATAATTACTTTAAATAAATAAAAGCTTTAGCTGAAGTGTGTCGAGACTATCTTTTCTCACACCAGGAACAGGGTGTTCAAGCCCCTGAAATACAACATCAGCAGACTCACTCACCCCCAAACACGTAAGGAACCTGCCATGTCAGAGCTGAGAGAGGACAGGAGTCCCACGATCTGTCCCTCATTCTCTTCCCCCTACATCCATGGCCAGAACCAGGCCCGTCTAGAAAGGCAATGCACCCACCCCCCCGCTTCCATCCCCCCAAAAGTGCCCCACTGCAACCACAAACTGCATTCCAGTTGGTATCCACCCTCAGCCAGCATGCACACACACACACACACACACACACACACACACACACACACACACACACACACACACACAGTTCCTATATACCTATCATTGTGAGGGTTATCCAGTCATTTCTATTTGATCACCACGATATGGGAAATACGAACCCGCAACACACTAGCACGTGCACACACACACGCACGCACTGACCAGCCGCAGCCTTCACCTGGAAGCACGAGGACCGTGTCCTTCAAAAGTTCATTGACCTGCTCGATTTTCAATTAAGACTTTTATGCATGTTTATTTCTCTCCCCCCCCTGGTTTCTTAAGCAAAAGAGCATCTTTTGTCATGCGGTTCCCGTCGCCATTCTCCCCCAGTCCTGCCCATAGCCTTCGGGAGCGTCTCCGTTATTAGATTCCTGCTGTATCCTTCAGCACAATACTGTCAGTCAGGATACGTGGGCCGGGCAATAATTCCTGTACAAACAAAAGCAGAGGCCTTGACCTTCAAAATCACCTAAGGCAGTGTCTACAGCAGCCGTCCTTATATCTGACAACCAAATAAAATGTTTTATAGCCGCCATGACAAGAACAGCAGACCTCATTGTGAAATAAATCCCCTTGTGTGCTTCACTGTTTCATAGCGAAGACCCTCTGTCCAGCAATGGCGCTGACTCTAGCTAGTCACCAAAATGCCCGCACCCACCCCCCAAAATCACAACGTTCATCTCTATGCACTTCAAAGCCACCAAAAAATCCTTCCCTTCTAAGAAGCTTCAAAGACCATACAACCAACAGACCCACCCTTGTTCCAAAACGTTAGGAAACCTATACATAGTTTTATTATTTTCTTTAATGGCGGCAAAGCTTTCTGGCAGGTCCGACACACCGCAGTTCTGGTCCCTTCAAGAGTTTCACAAGAGGAGAGAGCAGCCAAAAAACACAGGAAACACGCTGAAGTAACCCTCTACACCATTTATGAAATCCAGGCAGTGCCAAAATATTCGACTTGATCCGTACCGTAGCTTGCAGCACCACCACAGCTGTCTCAACATCAGCACTGGTTAACGCCAGGAAAAGTGAAAGGCATTCCACGCTATCAGCGCTAATGGCTGAAATATCCGAAGCTGTGCTATTGTTGCATTACTAAGTCCCGCGCTATTTTCTGCCCTGTTAAAATTACAGATGAGTCATGTGTTCTTCCTACCTTATACGGCACAAGTGGCAGGTCGGCGTAAGCTCTGATAAAATGAAACCCCTGACTATTCCTATCGGCCACCTACAAAGTGGCAGCTGATAGATCAACGAAAGTTAAACTTACACATCGGAACAAGACCAGGAGGCGCGATTAATCAGGGAAGATGCCTCCCCCCTAACGCTGTGTTACGCTTAATGAGTAAAGAGCAGTCAAAGTCGTTCATGTGCTGGGAAACGTGCAGCGCTGATGGACGACACGGCCAGCCTGCAGAGCTCTGCGTTTACAGAGCAGTAGGACTGGACTCAGTCACAGCTGGATGGCTTCCCTGCCAAGCCTGCCGGCATTGTAATGACACATCAAAGCACAAACAAAATCTTAGGTACTTAGTATAATCTTTATGACCCGTATTGGGGAATTGGGAATAAAGTACAGCCCCAATCACCAGGGGCCACAGTGCAGATAAGCACCCTTATCCAGTACTGGGGAATATTTCACTTTTTAACAGGAGAGAAACAGGAAGCCTCAATATGGATGAGCCATTTATTGCCAAGTGGATAATGTTTTTTTTTTTAAAAAAAAAATACAAGCTGGATCCCGTGACAAAAGGCTCAGGTAAACCAATGTACTCCTGGGGAAAGCACCCCTACTAGAGAATGGTACATTCCTTCTGTAGTTTTTCACAGCCCTACACACGAAAGACAATTAGCCTCTGGCCATGAAGCTAAGAAGAACCCTTTCCCAGTCGCTTTCCCAGTGATCTGCCATGATGGCGGATGGGCAGGGAGGGTCTCAGTCCCTCGCTCAGTCCCAGTGGGGCCCTGGGACCTGACATAACCCCCCTTTGAGGTGGGGATGGAAGCCAAATAGGAGGAAAACCAGACCGAAATGGGACACTCGCGCCATCTGGCCTCGGACAATCCTCCAAAGCTTTTACAAGCCAAAGAAGCATCAAGAGATTCCAAACTCTGAGAGCCAAATCTCTGCACTCAACTCGGTCTGTCTGCAATTACAAAGTTGTCATTTTCTTAAAACAGTCTCCGATTCCTCAGGGAGAGAGCAGACTGCGCGTTGAAGAACACTTGAAGCCTGGATTCTGAATAGAAGACAAGGCCAATCTACAGTTAACGCTGGAGATGAGAGGAACACATTAGCCTTGAAACCTGGACCCACCCAAGTCAGTATATCGCCACGTCCTTCACCTGCACACTCTCTGGACTGTCAGGTCCCTGAGGTCAGGAGGAAAATGGTCTGGACATCAAGTTAACATCGAATCTGAGTCTTGTGTGCATTCTCAGACAGAAAGGCGGCCGTATACTTCACAAACCTTTTTTTCAGATGCCACCCCCACAACTGGCTGACATAATGTGATTCAGCGCGGTTGGTCAGTAAGACTAATTATGCAGTTACCAGCATGCTTTGCGCTGCATTGCACTTTAGTGCAAATGAATATGCATTTGTGTATTTCTGTTAATAGTAAATGTTGTAACCATGCAGCGTTTGCTGTGACATGCGTGTTTCATTAGCGTCTAACCGTGAGAGTCCTGTAAATCGTCGGCTTCCCCGTTGGTGCCGCTGCTGGTATTAAACCGTTAGTGGTTGCTAATGAAGACGGTAACTTCCATTTTAAAAAAGCTGTCATCTTCTTTATTAAAGAGTCTCCTGCACTCGCCACAATGCATTTATTCACGCTCTGTATGCCCGTCTGCTGCTTCGAAAGCATTCTGCAGCGTCTACGGTTGCGGCGTGACATAGAACGAACAAGGTGTCGTCTTAAGTACGTGACAGATTGTTCTCGCCGACGTGTTTGATTCCGTTTTGTTCAGACATCGCTTTCCGTGTACAAGCAGCTTAAAAGCACTACTTGGGGTGGGGTGAGGTGGGGGGTGGGCCACATGCTGGTAACTTGTTACCGCTGTCCTGGACAAGTGCCAGACTGAGTTTTCACAGGCAGCGGGGGCCTGGGAAGAGACTGGGGGGAGCTCAATAAATATACAAAGCAACACATCAAACCCACAGGGACACGACAAACCGGAAAGGCCAGAAAATGCTGAGGGTTGAGGGAAAAGGTCACTTTCTGACTGGGTATCCGCAACGAGGAGGCTGGTGCAGGGCTGCGTGTGCCGCGGCAGTCCCCAAAACCAGTAAGGAGAAGCTCCCCGCGAAATCAAAAAGGGAAGGGGTTCAGTTTGAGCAATCTTGAGGTCAGCAGACACCTCCAGATGTGAAGCACTGCAAGCACTCCAGCCCCCAGGAATACACAATCGCTCAACATCGTTTTCAGTGGCCGTGTTCCAGGAGAGCGTACTGTTCCCAAGACCTGTGAGGATTACGGCCCACACACTCAGGGCACTGACAATGAATTACAGATGTGGAGACTTTCTCCCCACCCAACACAATGGGAAGAACGAATATTCCAGTTTAGCCAATGAGGTGGCAGATGCAAATTATAACAGAGTGCTGTTTAGAAGGTATTTGCTGACAGTCACCATTTGTAGACTGCAGAGCCGTGGTTTATTCTGGAAGGGACAGTTCCAGTGAATAGTTGGTGCTGAGTCATTCCATTTGTCTCGTCAGCTCTAATTGGAGTCAAGAGGTCTAATGAGGGCGTCCGCTTGTGACAGCACAATGCTGAACCCAGGGCCGTCTGCGACTAAGTCGATGCCTCTATCTCACTCGAGGTTCCAGGGCTGGTGTCAGGCCAGCAGAGCACCTCCCAATGCCTGGGGAGGGTGGGGGAAATTGGGGGTAAAGACTAGCAGCCAAGATGCCGAGGTCACACACCCAACATCTGTGCATGACTTCATTTCCTGGATCCATCCTTTTTGGAAAATGTTAGACATCTCCATCCACCCCGAGCCCTGACGGAAAGCAGCGCGTGTCTCAGTGATGCACTCCATGCAATACACTTCCTTTATTACTGAATTACTGGTGATTAACTGGTTATAGTATGCATCAGAGTAGCCATTAACCTGGATGGGGCAGTACACCAAAATTCGAGCAAACAAATTATACATACGCAGGAGCAACTGCAACCAGCATTCACACACTGAATTAAGTTCTGCCACACACACCCACAAACACACAGATACAGACACACACACACACAGACACACACGCCTGCATTCAAATCTTTGTGGGGACTGTCCATTCATTTCTATGGGAAAAACCCAATAATGACAACCTTAACGCGTATCCGGCCCAAACCTTAACCAAACAAAATACAAGATATTTGCCATTTTCGGTTTTTTGATTGCAGTCATATATTTTTATAAAACTGAGTTTCCCTTTGTGGGGTGAAACAGTGGGTCCCCAAAATGTTTTTATTATATTGTGGGTACATTTGGTCCCCACAATGTAATATATATATAACCCCTCCCACACACAAAGCCATTAATGGAGGGTCAGGAGTGTCAGCCAGTTTGAGCATTATACATCACATGGCTATATGAGCCTAATGGAACGTAAAAGTCTCACACTTCTCGGCGGCCTCCGCATTCCTCGGCTGCCCGACCGCCCTTTAATTAAGCCGAATGCTCCGGGGACCTGACCAAACTGTCCGCGCTCTTCATTTCGCTAGATGGACAAGACACAACATTGCAGCCTGTCGCCGAATACAAAAACAGCCGCGCTGGCCTTCCTTGACCGATGTGGCAAGGGGGTGCTCAAATGGAACAGCTAAGCGGGAGCCGGAACAGAGCTAGACGCCAACACCTCATTAGTCTAGATTATGTTGGTGCCTAGTGGGGAGAGAACGGTAAGCCCCCCCCCCCCCCATCCCAGGACTGTCCTTTAAGGACAAGGGCCTTGCCTGCTGTGGCCCATATCAGCCAAGCATGTCAAGCGAGCCCAAGGGACTGAATGGAGATGCAGTTCCAATGTGTTTCATATTGTTACGTTATCTAAATTGTACTGCCGAGTTGCTTAGCAACTAGTGCGAGCACCAATTACTTGAACAGCTCATGGTTTTTCTCCCCTTTTATACATTTTCATTTTCCAGTTAAAGGACTCAATTCTAATGAGGCATCCAGCTACTCCTTTGGATCTTCACCTGCAGCCATGAGGTTGCAAGTCCATGACCCTTAACCTCTGTAGTGGCCGTGGGTTTGCCCGCCGGCGGCCAGGTGGCACAGAGGGTCTCCCAGCCGCTCGACCACACTTTCAGCTTTTAGCTAATGTTTCCTGTCGCGGTAAGAAGATCAGAAGAACAGAAGATCGGAGTAGAATGTGCCTCAGACTGATGATGTCGCCACAAACGCCATCGTGTAGCTTCATCGATGTTGCTCGTGCCTTAGTCGCTTTGACAGTTCAGCAACGCCAAGAGCCATCAACTGCAATCCTCAATTGCCAAGAAGGGCTGCGGGAGACTCCCAAGGGGCCAGGAAAGAGACGTCCACGGAAAAGATACCAGTCTCTACATGAGAATATGCAGCTGCACCTTTGGAAAAGCAGTGGACATAAATATGCACTCATTAAGATTGTAGCAGTGTAGAAGTGCCCGCAATGCCACCATCACAAGCCTCTCCACTATCATTTACTGGCAAATCTCATCTGCACTCTGTGTCTGATTCTTTAAATGACTATCTGTGACTACTGACCTTCCATCTGAAGCAGCAGAATACTACACCATCTACCTAGCACACACGCACGCACACACACACACACACACACACACACACACACACACACACACACACACACACACACACACACGCACACACACACACACACACAGAAAGACGAAACAAAGAATCCCACTTCCCCTCAACTGGTCAGATATCAGGGGAGATTACGTAAATATCCGGGCAGTCCACTGCAAGTTCTGATGTCTTTCCTAGAAAAACAGCCTAACATCCGGGACTCCAAACATTTGGACCGAGCGAGCGGGCCCAAGTGCAGTGCGTTTACAGCACACCGACACTGGGAAATGGCACCCGTTTCGGGTTCTGCTTGTGACACAGACAGGTTTAGATCACTTAACAGCCCGCCGTTACTAAAAAGAATTAGCGCCCTTTTTCTTTTCAGTTCACGGTTCAGTTCCTTGGTACTTAAGGGTTCCGAGCAGAGATGGAACAGAACCAGGTTCTCTGAATTAAGACTCTGCTTTCAGTCTCAAGCTGGGAGAAAAGAAAAAAAAAAACCCTCACACTCACACGCGGAGCAGAGCTGCTGTCGAGTTGCCGTTATCCTTCCAGTCCTCGCTCCGCGTCGAATACGCTCACTCCCACGAGCTTACATAACCCCCCCCCCCCCATCTCCCAAACACTTTTTATTTGCATGGCTGTTGAGGCGCCTACTAGAGCACCGTAGCCCGTCTCAACAGGACGACCACTTATCAGCTAGCCACACCCCACACCCGTTTTCTGACCTCTGTCTCCAAAGAGTGGGCCGTCACAGCCGGGACACCCGAGTTCACACTACCAGCCCACTGCCTTACCCACCTTGGAAGGAGCACAGCCATTGACAGTCCCATACCCCAGCTTCATGCAGTCAGACAGTCATGGGAGCACAAGACATAGCTTACAGGGGCCACACGGGAGCGCAGACCCAACCACTTCGGTTAGACCGTGCTGTTTACTCCACCCACTCACAAGGACACATCAGACCAGACCGTTTTCACATTTCCACATTTTAGCGCTTTTTCCGAACACTCTTGGCGTGACTCATACGGGGAAACGCGGCCACGAGAGATGCATCCCGAAGCACGCAACACTTATCAGAACAGGCGGTATGGCGTCGATGTCCAGAAATGCTCGGCCGTACAAGCCCGCGTCGACGCCAAGGCTCATGCCGAGGTGACAGCCATGCGGCCTGGAGCCGTCGGTACCAACACCGAGATACGTGACTATTTATACGGGCCAGCTGAATGAGTAAGAGCGCGCGGCTGGAACGGCTGAGAGCGTAACACCGGCACAAGCACAGCCTCTAATGTGCGTCACACCGCCATCTTCCTCCCCTCCTGCACACGTGGACTACAACAGGTTAATCATCCCCCCCCCCCCCGAGAGAATGGTGCCTCTCCACACACGCACGCTTCTTGGTGTCCGGACGGCTGCACTAAAGCCAGCTGCGATGCTCACACTGACAACACGCCCACCTCAGCCTCAATTCGGGAAACTCGCATGGAGTCACTCCAACGATCATCGCCGTGCTCCTCAAAGTATCAGTATCTACAGCAACCACTCAGATTTCACAGCTACCGTAATGCATATTTTCACAGCTAAGTATTCTTAAGGATTGCATATATACTAAAGAACCCCGTCAGTAAAAGTGAGAAGAGAATAAACATAATAATAAATAAACAAATAAATACATTACGAGACACTGCGTCTTTTCTGTACTGCTTACTAGTAACAGAGATTCAAGAAGTTGTTGAATTTTGGTGATCAGATTTTAATTTTTTCTTTAATCGTTATGCATCTGACAGATGGCCTCCTCCTCGACGATGACGCTCCAACTGTGAAGGCAGCCACCAGATTTCCGAACCGCTTCGTCGTGACTCCAACGTCAGCTGTGGCTCCTCGGGGCCCAGGGACTGAGGGAGGGAGGAGTAACACAAGCCAGCTCCATAAAACAATTTGTTCTGACGTCGACCCGCCAAGGAAAAACAACAGATCCAAAGCATGCGGGTGCGGCCGCACAGGAACGAAGCTTAAACTTGGCCGGGTATCAAGCATAAAGGGGGAGATCTTCTAAAGCAACAAGACCGACGCAAGGGCTGATATTTTTCATTTACATTTACCAAAAACAGACCACGGGATCATCTGCAACACACGTGTGTGGAAGAGGAACCGAAAAGAGCTGTGGCCTGATCCTTTCCTGTGCTTGGCTGTCAGAACGACCAAATTCTCCCAAGGGAATTCTGGGAAAAAGGACCTAACATTCAAAATACCACTATATTTCGAAGATGGTTTGGAGTCAACAGAAGTCCTCAACCAGATATTTACAGGAGCCAATGCGGTTCAAAGATTTAAAAGCGGCGCATACCACATTGGCGATGACAGGTAAGTCTGCGATGATGGTCTCCAGCACGATGGAAGCGTCAGAGCAGCAGAGCTCCAAGACACGGCCAGAATTTTAGAGGTCACTGATTCCAAAGACGCACGATGGAGGAACTCCGCTGAAATGTGGGAGTTTTTCATGACGCAGGCAGACTGGGAAGGAGCCAGCGAGACCAGACAGCTGCACCCCACCAAACAGAGGCGGAACAGCCCGGGCCTCACACAGGCGCCAACAGCAACGCGCATCTGGGGAGGTGGAAGAGATCCACGGGAACGGCCTGTGGGCGGTTAGGTGGGTGTCAGTCCACAGCGCTGCAGGCCCCGAGGACACCCCAGCTAGACCTCTGAAAGTCAGGCCTCCTGTGTCAGATAACTACCAAGTCATTTTGGCTGAACGGACTGAACCCCTCCCGCCCACGCATATTTGTTGGTCACAGCGGTTTCTTTCCTGTTTTGTTGGGGGGGGGGGCGGTGAGAAGGATGATAATAACCGCAGACTTAATATTGCGGGGACGCTCCCGCTTCTGACCATAATCCTGGCCCAGGCAAACAGAATTCTACGGCATGATAGCTGCGCAAATGAGTGACCCTACCATATCTCCAACAGGATGTTTTTGTATCATTTGGACAGTCAAGCTGTGGACCAGCTGTAAGCAGCTGCCTGGTCACGTGGCCTGTGGGAGTGGGCGGGAGGCTACCACGGCTGGCAGCCAATCAGATGTTAGAGAGGGGAGGGCATTCCTTCAGACCAGCCTATAAGATGCTTGCATTGTGGTATGGTCAGGTTTCACACATTGCAAGCATAAATCGTTGACATTAACAGACACACTCAGGAATTGCAATACATCTTGAACTCAACATTTTTCTTACAGTTTAAGGGACTCGATGTATTATACTATTTTTCAGAAATATTACAAATGATCTCGATACCAAAAAGAAGAGAAAACAGTCATGACATGGTTCAGCCTAGCACTGTTATTAGGGTACTAGGTCAAACATTCAACTGCATTTATTCCACATGGTAGAAACCGTTAAGAACCACATTTTATGATCATTTGAGAGCTCAGGGCATCTAGAACCACACAGGCAGAGCCAGAAACCATGAGTGTTTCTACATAGGAACCCAAAACCGCGACATAGCGGGGGAGTGCAGCGTCGCCATGGCGATCCACCTTTACCCTCAGACCATATGAACAGCGAGGAGGGCTGTCTTAACCAACAGGAACAATGTAATAAAAGGGCCAAAACAAACACCAGCAGTGTGTCTGGGGCGGACGATGCCCTCCATAACCATACAGCTGCTTCGTTTAGAAGGCTGCTTACAGCTAAGACCATTCTGGAACGTTCAGTGTCGTCCGCTCACTGAGGACCTAATCGTCCTGTACCCTGTTCCAGGTAACCCAGCTCGCATGAGGTCATAAGGACAGAATCACCACCAGTAGATCTCCTTCAATGTGACTGGCTCTGAAGACCCATGGCAACCTGTGATGGGACAAGCCAGTAAGGGGGGGAGGGGACCACACCCCTTGTGATTTACACGACAAGCCACGTGCTACAGACACAGGGGTCATTGTCAGGAACATACTGCCGCAACTCCACTGAGCACGACCACGGCCCCCAGTGCAAGAGGAAATCCCCAGAATCTGCGGGAACAAGACACCGGCTTGCACCCAGCATCTCAAATAGGGACATGACCTCAGGGCTGGGGGAAGGCCCTCTGGATTGGGAATTTCGCTGGGAAACATGGGAGGCAGGGATTCACAGGGTGAGACACGACACGAGGGCAGCTGCATTTGCTGCACAGGGGTGCGAGAAGGCGGCAGATCGCCTACGGAGCGACAAGTTGTGGATGTGGGCAAATAAAAATGGCAGACAGCCACCATGCAGTTGCTCAAGGAAAATACACAACACAAACAAACCTCTCTTTAATATTTTATCTGAGACTTTTTTTTTCTCCCCATTCAAGCCTCGCTAAGCAGATGGGGGCCGGATCGAGTTACGTCACCCCTGCCAGCAACAGCCGAGATTAAGGTTTACCTATCAGCTGCCTAGCTGACATGGGTACCAATTATTTTTTTTAATCCATCCATCATCCCCCCCCTCCCCCACCTTGCCTGGCTGCAACTGCCAGACAGCTCTCTGCTGGCTCATTAAGATGTCGGCCGGACAGATGCGGACATCAGCAGTATCGACGGCTCTGCAGTCCGGGCAGGCAGCGGCTGCCGCCTCGAACAGCAACCTCATCACACCACCGGGGAGGGTGACATTAACCTTTATACGGGGGTGTAGCTAGAAATTCAGAGCCCCCTACGAAAATGTCACCTTGCCCCCTCCCTACAAGGACTGACACTTTCAATCTAAAGAAATATGGGACGCTATGTCTGCAGTGCATGGGTCTCCACAGCGCCTGGATTCCACAGTGCCGAGAAGTTGGCGAGTGAGGTCACCGGTTTCTCCCGGACACGGAACCACTGCCCTCATCTTCACCCGGCAACTGCAGGGATGCGAGAGCAGGCGCCGAACAAAGGATGGACCTCTGGCAGATCCATCAGCCTTTAGGTCTGCGGTTTGACGGGGGGCCATCCCGTGACTCACCCCGGACGGCTGGCACCGCGGACCTCGACAGCGTGCCATGTGAACAATGCTCCCTTCTCCGCCATGAAAAAAAACACATCATAAAATGTCATTAGAAAGACAAAGGTCCTCCTCACTGAGCTCAAGTTTGGACTGGAGGACGTGGTGCTGAAGCTCCTGCTGAAAGACCTTTCTGGAGGACATGGTGCTGGAGCTCCTGCTGAAGGACCTTTTCCGAGAGCCTTTCTCCATGACCTTTAACCCGTTCCCAGCACACTGTCACTATTAATAGGAAAACTCCATCCCAGCCGAAAGCATCTCCATATCCCAGATTGATAACCTTGCCAGCGAGGAAGAGGCTAGCCTCCACTTCATCCTCCATAACAGAGGGCGGCCTGTCCATGGGTTATTCTGATGATGATATCTTAAGCTAAAACAGCCTGATGCTGGACAAGCTGTGTTTGGCAAGGTACTGTAGTGGAGCAGGAGGAGGCGTTTGACTGAACCATTCCCCCCTCCAGACTCCACAGAGTAGGCTTTAGCGCCCCCCTCCAAGCCTTCACGACCATGAGGTACCTAAACTGTCGTGCTTCCTCTCCAGAAATATCGGTGGTGTGGCGAGAACGTCGGAGTCTGAAAATGGGTCGCAGTAGCGTTGGTTCTACAAGGTTCTGCTGCAGACACATTGAGCTACTGGCTAACATTGTCTCTAAAGGACATTTCAGATGTGTGCATGTGTGCGTGCTTGGGGGGTGGGGGTGCTGGAAAACAGACAGACTTTCGACGGACACTGTTAAGGCTTATCAGGGGGAAGGCATGAAAAAGAATCCCAGAAATGCCCGGAATGCCTAGGCTGGGCTCACTCCCATCTCCCCCGGACCAGCGCACCACCATCCTCGGACCCACCTTGTCTCCTGTGGCACTGAGCCCCCCCTGGAGTGTGCCATGTGCTCCTCACCTGTTCTTCTACTACAACAGCTGACACCCCCCCTCCCCACTCAATGACACCCACCTCCCCAGCTAGCTCAGAAAAGCCCTCGCACTGACCCACCCCCATGCCATCATCCGACACAAATTCCACATGCTCCATCTGCTTCCAGTGTGCCCCTAATAACAACACCACCCTCCCCACTGACCTCAAGAATAAAAACAGGACACACCCCCACCCCTGACCCTGCTGTAGTACGCCCTGTCCTGAGAATTTAATAATTTGCTGTTTCTGAGATAAGCATTCATAAGGCTAGTACTGCCCGATGTCCACTGCAATATAATCACAGTTATAAGGCTCATGCGCAAGGACTTTAGATGATGGGCATATAACATATGTCAGGATGTCAGCTTTTCGGTGCTAAATGTTTATTAAATTCGGCTAAAGGAACATGTTGGCATATCATGGAGGAGACAAGCACTGAAGTGGCGGTGATAAAAGGGACAGCTCAGGAGCCATAACGTCTTTTAAAAGAGGAGACGCTGTGGATAAACAAGGTGAAAGATGTCGGTGGCTTGGCGGTACTTTTTGCAGTTCTACGTCCGACATTTATTAAACACAAGGATACGCCTCATTAATATTTTAGGCGTACTGCTAATCTGTTTACCAAATTGCGGGCGTAAGTAAACATCTGTACAGTATTGAAAAGCTGGCGTCCAGACAAATGTTTGCGCCCGTCATCTAAAGCCCGGGTGATAACAGCACATACGCCATGTAATCGCGGTATGCGACATCCTGCAGCCCTAAACAAAACACATGCTACCAATGTCTCAGCCCCACTGATTCGCCATTAAGTGGTCAAACGCCAGCCATCCACCTCATCCACAGCTACACCCCTGGGAATGCCACTGGACACTCCCCCAGACCAAAGCCACGCCCCTGGGAATGCCACTGGACACTCCCCCAGACCAAAGCCACGCCCCTGGGAATGCCACTGGACACTCCCCCAGACCAAAGCCATGCCCCTGGGAATGCCACTGGACACTCCCCCAGACCAAAGCCACGCCCCTGGGAATGCCACTGGACACGCCCCCATACCAAAGCCACACCCCTGGGAACTCCCCCATACCAAAGCCACACCCCTGGGAATGCCACTGGACACGCCCACAGACCAAAGCCATGCCCCTGGGAATGCCACTGGACACTCCCCCAGACCAAAGCCACGCCCCTGGGAATGCCACTGGACACGCCCCCATACCAAAGCCACACCCCTGGGAACTCCCCCATACCAAAGCCACACCCCTGGGAATGCCACTGGACACGCCCACAGACCAAAGTCACACCAGCTTCAGCAGCACTGAGGCCCAAATCTTTGCTCAAAAGTGAGGAGAACATTGACAGGGGAAACCTATCAGACAGCAATGTAACCAGGAGCAGTAAGGTTTATAAGAGTTTAAAGGAGAGGATAACACTGAGAGAACTACTCTGAGCACAGCAGGGGACCAGTTAGCAACCATTTAAACTAAATCGAAGGGGGAAAAGATGATCAACAAATACGAAGGTGCTTTTTAAACAGATTAGTATTAGTTTGTCCCAATAAACCTGAAATCTGAATGACACCCGTACCACAAATCACCCTTTTAGTGTGAAACAGCAAAATGGATGGGGTTTGTTTATACAATGACAGCGGCTCAGACATGGAGGTCGCCCACTTTTCGGCCTTGTGGCATGCAGCATGCAGGCCTAAAAATGACAATTTCAATAAATGGTGAAAAAGACCCAACCTCAGTGGGATGGGAGGTTTGTTTACGCAGAAAGTAGGAAAGTTGTGACGGACCCCAAAAACCCGAAAAAGAAGGGGGAGATGATTAAACAGAGCGAGGGGGGTGCAGGTGAAGTTGTGCTGGCCGTTATGGCAGAACATCGAGGGCTATATTTAGCTATGCGCTACCACTGGGTGGCCGCACTGGTTCCTGTCGCAGCGTCCCATTTTCCATCCCCGCTGTCCCCCCTCCTCCCCTTCCCCCGTGAGACACGAACCCATTTACTGCTGACTCCTCCCCCACCACGCCCCACATAGTCCAGCTGACTGACTGCCCCGGCACTGGCCAGGATGCTAACCACCGCATCACTGCGGAAAGCCCCAGCAGAGACATTCCACCCGAATCGGTTCACGACTCTGAAAATAAAAGGCTTTTTGTGCCCCATTGGCTCAGGAAAAAAATGCAAAAAAAAACCAGCAGGCTCAAGCATTAACAAGTGCACATCCATTTTGTGTGGGGGGGGGGGCGGGGGGGGGGCGCCCACTCACTATTCCAGAAATAGTTGTTTGCCTGCTCTCCTTTCAACCATCAAGCATTCCTCTTACACATCCAGAGGAGCGACTCGCGTGAAACACCAGCTACAAAAAGCAAGCTTTCCCTCAGCCTCGCTTCCCGCAACCCTTCCTGTACCAAAAATGCGATCGGGCGTCTGCAATATTAGGGTGCGGGACATTTCTGTTTTGTCACGGGTCTCACATGGAGAAACTCCAGCTCCTCTCTCAGGGCCAGGAACCGTCACACAGGAGAAGGAGTGGGTCATAAACCAGCAGCCGGAAGGTGGCGGGTTCGAGTCCCATAAAGAGCTTTGATGTAGGACCCTAGAGTTCCACTCCAGTAAAAACACACATTGCATGAATGGGCAAAAAACAGTGAGCTGCTTCGGAGAAACGTGTCAATTAAATGACCAAGTGCAAAGCATAAGTCAGCCGTTTCTATCCAAACCTACTGACAGCTACTCCCGAAACTCAGATTGACAGGATCGCAGTAAACGGATCTGTGCCCTTGACCACAGTCTGACCTCGCTCACACAAAAACACTCGAGCATCACGTGCAGAAGTAGCGCGGAGCGAAGCGCCAAGAAAACGTCAGTTTTAAATTGTTAACGTTAATGCTCATCTCCCAGGCGCACATAAAATATTCATGGCATTCTGGTTTATGAATCCAGGCTAAGACCCCCCCCCCCACCCCTTGCCCTCTCTTTACTCAATGCTTCTCTAGACATGAGGTTAATGTCAGCTGACGTCTCAGACGACCCCCCTCCACAAACACAGCCACCTTCCGCCCTGGTGCATAAACGCAAAACCAGCACAACAAACCTTGCCTGTTAGCTTTGCTGCTAATAATGACTGGCTAGGCTGAAGATCCTTGTCAAAACCAGGGTCCCCTAACAGATGTCAGAGGGGCCATTGAGGGCAGGCAAGGCTGCCACTGCCCCAGCTCACAGAGGGGTAACACTGATGAGGGCCCAGACATCATGAGTGGCTCTCACAGGTGGATGCACGTTTGGCAGGAAAGACGACACTCGCAAAGTTATGAAGTGAAAATGGGCATCAAGAAAGAAAACGCAGCCTTCAGCCTGCTGGCTCGTGGAACTCGCTAAATCATAACCACAGATGGTGAACGGTAAAGGATCTGAGCTGCCTGCCAGGGACTTGAGCAGAAAAAGGGCCGTTCGATTAACTGCGAAGCTGGATCGGGATTCTGCTTCTGTGCCGTAGCACCATCATCCCCTAAACGAGGACAGACGGGGTAGAGTGATGGCGGCGCACTAAATCGAGGCACTGCGGAACCGCCATCATAAACTCTATAAGCACCACCAACCGCAGCATAAACAAGCACCGGCCTGTACCCTTCACAAAACGCACCCCCCCCCCCACCTCCGACACATGGTGTCTGAGGTGCCTTTCGCTCGCTCTGTTCCACTCCCCCGAACCTTTCCGGCAAGACGTGAGGCACTGCATCGTCACAGCTCGAAACATGCCATGGACAAAGCAGAACCATTAACATTGTGAAGCCGGAGGGAGAAAAAAATGCACAGCCAAACTGGGGACCGACCAGTTGGTCCAAAAGACTCCATTAAGTGCCTTATAACCATACACTTCACTTCTGAACAGTCTGAAGGTAACTCACTCTGTCTTCTCTCCGCAGCCCACCCAGACAGTGTTTCATGATCAGGTGCTGAGTCAGGGGGGCCTTACACTGTCCCCTCCACCCCCGCTACGAGGAGACACATCTCTCAGCACAGGCCACACACACACACAGCCATATGGTGACACATACCACAACTTACTCATGGCCTTCAGGTGACGGTGCGGAACTTTAATTCTTTTCAACAGCAAATCAAATACAATTTGCGTGGGTCTCGACACACACGGACACTCGCTCTTCGACCCTGCAGCCTGGCGTCTGCCCCGTTTCACAAACAGCCACTTCAAAGAAAACGCACTCGAGGTAACACATACTGCGAACACATTCTATCCTGCAAAAGCACATCAACAGCAACACAGAAACAACCATCGACTACTTCGCAACTAAAACCGCCACCATATGGCAAATAACCTCAATTAGGTTATTCAGTTAGTCGACAGAGTGAAGCGGACATTCTGGCCTAAAATTTCAGCCTGACCTCAAAAACAGAGACCCCAGCCCTTAATACTCTCCGTCAGGGTCCTACTCCACACAGCGGTGACATCATCCTCAACAAGGGCAGACAGAGCTTGATGAGGAGGATGTCATTAAATACGACAGACAGCAAAGATAAAAGTGGGGGGCAGACACCAAGCGCTTGGCAGTCCCTTGGCAAACGTGTGAGCATACACAAGCCACATGCAGCATCCTGTACACCCAGGCTTCAATCACAGGAGCATTCTGGATTCTGGGGGGGGGGTTGCAATAATTTCCGATTTTACAGAACTTTTTGCTTCGCATCAGCCTCAAGTGCACCAAGAACGAGCTCCTTTATAAAACCGTGAAAGGGCAAGAACGTTATATAGGCCAAAAAGATCTAATAATCGGTTAAATTGCACCTTAATATCAGTCCCTGGGTGTCGCGAGCCGAGAGGTCATGGGGCTCCTGATTGCTGCGGCTCCCGGGCCGGGGCAGGCCACACACAGCCGGCAGCTTGGAAGAGCCCCCCCGGTCACGGATCCGTACGGCATCCCGTGCCTCTTTTTTAGACTAACGCAGCTGGTCCGGTACCCCCTCCATTACGGTGTGCCTTGTGTCACATTAACCGCATTAAGACTGCAGTACCGCAATGGTCCGGGACGTAAGACCGCCGTATCCGGACAAACTTCAGATTACAAACTGAAAAGCCGCAGACCTAAAATACCACGTTCTGCCACCATTATATTGCTTTATTTCTTGTTTAATACCGCGAAGGGCGCGTTTCTCAATGACTGGGGTGATCACTTTAAATTGGCCCATATGGAAAGCGACGCAAAATGTGCATGGAGTGCTGGCAGGTATTTAATGATGCGGACGGTAATTAGCTCGCCCATTTGATACTGCAGTTTGAAATATGAGCTCAGACGCGTAACTACAATGACCCCCCGTCCCACACTGTCCTGTCCCGTTCCGTCCCATCACATCCCGTCCCGTCCAGCGCGGAACCGCAGATACCGAGCGGCGCTGACGCAGCTCCACACCGGCCAGAAAGGCGGAGGAGGAAAACGTCGCATTTCCCAACCAGCAGCACAACCAACTTGTCCCCCTTCGAAGCGGGACGCATTTATTTATTTATCCACGGTTAACCCCAGTCAAATGGGCACCACATTTCCCCTGAGTGTGTACCCGCACGACCACGCCTGTTTGCATCCTCCGAGTCCCGGGAGCCCGCACCGAGCAGCCATCCCTTAGCTACCTGTTATAAATAAGACCTCCATGTTGCTACCATGTAGACAACTGTGTCCCCTCCTGCAACCGCCCTAACATGTTTCCCACAACGAAACATCGAGAAAACGTACCGACCCGCTCCGCTCGAGCCCGGACCTTAAAACGGCGTTACCGTAAGAGGCCGAATATACGCTTATCCCCCGGTCTCCGGCGGCCGCATCCTGCGGCAAACGCTGCACGGCTTTGGCATCTTTCCGATAAAACGCATTTAAGGTCGATCGTGAGGGAAAACATACCGATTTCGGGGGGTTTCTGACCCCAACGGAGCTCGCTGAGCTGCAGCAAAGCGTTTAGTCGCGTCGCCGCCGTGCGGCACCGGATCCCCGGCGCCCTCGCTCCTAACCGCAGGCTTTTTTCCACCCAAAAAGGACGCCGATGTCCCCCTTTTTCATGTCTTTCCCACTTACCAGTCGAACGGCGTACGGCGAGGCGAAGCCCACGATGGAGCAGAGTGCGGGGGCTGGAGGGAAAGGCGGCGCAGGCTGAGCGATCCGCACTGATTCCGAGGGGCGGAGAGATGACACCTCCAGCGGCGGCTTACGCCAAGGGTCCCCGCGCAGGGCATCTACACGCCACAGCGCCGGCGAGGGGCGCCCGCACGATCGCCCCCCAAACCCACTCACAAATACCAAGTCAGCAGTGGGCACAGGAAAGTGTTTTAAAAATCATAGGATTGCCATTTCCTGCATCATCATCCGCAAGCTGTATTCATACCGTTTGATGTTAAATTATCGCATGAAGAAATAAGATGTAACATCAGTATTGATAAAGATTCCGTGGCATTGGGGAACAGAAAACCTAATTAACTCATAAACAAGAGCTTAAAACGCATAAAAGCATGGTACTTGAAAGTGACTAATAAATTGCTTCAGGGATTCAAACGTAGCATCACTAGGTGTTCAAGAGATTATAAATACAAATAAAAAAAAAATCTGAATTAACAACCGGAGTGATGCCAATTTGGAGTAAAGTTTTGGTAATACGACTTGAATGGGAGTCTCAAAATTACCACCATGTCGGTCACGTAAATCTTGCATGCAAAAATTCACAAGCTTCCACGGGCAAAATGTGTAGATTAATTCTAAGGAAGAATGATACTGAAATTTGTTAAGCTTTACATCGTATGTTTTAAACAATACAGCATATGCATTACTTGAATGGGGATGAAGTTAACACTGGTTTCACCCAGGGAACGATTTAACAGCTGTTTAACAAAACCCAGACTACTCGAATAATTAGGAGCGCTTTAAACGAGCCAGTCTGGGTAGCAGGAAACATATGTAATTAAATAAAACGGCCTAAGAATCGCCGCTTGCTTGCGCACACATTGGGTTGGTTGTAAGGCAGAACGGTTTCCTTGACTACAGGAGTCCATTGCGCTGATGTCATGCATTCCCTGTCGGCCTTTTTGTCGCCGGCGATTGTTGTTGTCCACTCTGTCACCCGTGGTCACTCTTTCATTAATTACTCTATAGCCTGAGCTCCGGCTAACTGGTCCACAAGCAGCCTTGTGCTGTTGTTGATAGAGCCAGGAGGGATATGTGAAACTCATCTGGATGAAACAGGTCTACTGACGAGTTAGCAAATCTGATCATTCTCAACAGTCAGTACGCAGTTATAGTTAACCGTGTTTATCAGACATTGGACTCCAGCTACAATCACTAGGAGGTTCTTGTGCTGGCCAGTATGCGTGACCCACAGTTGTCAGCTGGGATCAGAGCCTTCCTGTTGGACCTTAGGTGGCTGCCTGTTGACGCGCCATAAAACAGCACTTAGCACAAAGGCGACAAGCCCATCCTGGACATTCTCTCATCCTGAGCCCTGCCAGGAAGGAACCCCTCCCAGCACTGCAAAGGGTTCCCACCCCTCCCGCAGCTGTTGTGTGTGTGTGTGTGGGGGGGGGGGAGTCGCCCACAGCTGCTTGTTCTATTGCTGGAATTCTGGGATTGGCCTAGGTCCCCTCCTCCCTGGTTCCCGGGTCTGCCTGGCCCAAACATCTGTTGAAGTGGGTGTGACTCAAATTTTGAGCAAGGTCACCCCATTCCCCCAACCCCCCCGCATCCGCTCCCCCTCACCCTAAGAGTTCATGCCACTGCACCAGTACGTGACCACTGGTGAGCCAGGTAATGGACTCTCCCCGCTGGGAATAACCATCTCTACCTTTATCTTGTTACCTGCACACATATACTTCACACTCCAGATCAACTGGGCGGGGAGGGGGGGGGGGTTGCTGCCATAGCTCGGCCTGTGAGTTCCTTTGAGGTCTGGCTGGCTTCCACCTCACTCCCTGCATCCCCCGACCCCCATTCCGGGCTGCCAGACACACCACGTTCTGAACAAGGCTCTGGGAGGTGGGAGAATAGTGGATAATTCATATTTGAAGGTGCTGTTTGCAGAAGGGGGTGTCCACTCAGGGGGGAATCATCCAGCAAATCGTCATGATAGTTCTCTCCTCTCACAGGTTCACCAGCATTTGTCACTCCAGTGTGTGTCACACGTTGGCTTTGCACTGAGGCACTTCAGCCCCGCCCATGCAGATCAGGTTTCTATGGATACAGTTTTTTTTTCTCCCTTCCTCTCCACTAGGACTCATATAATTTAGACTAAAAAACTGAAGATTTTTTTTTTTACATTTAAACTACGAGGATGGATGATCAGTTTATGGAAAACAGAGAAAACTGTCATCTGCACGGCATCAAAGATGTTTCTGAATTAACAACAGATGCATGACTGTAGAAGACAATAGCATGTGTCTTCGCAATTCTTTGCATTCCTAAAATAGTGACTCTTTTTGTAATCTGTATGGCTCTATAACTTGTCCATTTCCAAACACTACGTATCACTCTACGGTATGTCAATCACGACAGAGTGCGAATAGAATCTGAATGGTCAGTTGACTGCAATTGCAAAGCGCTTGCGAAGCTAAAAGCTACTGAGACCAAAAGCTGTTTTGATGCTGTCGAGCCAGGCACATGAAAAGAGGCGATCTGGTTCTGGGGACACTGAACGCATGTCGATCCGGGACACAGAGGGTGCATCATTTCCCTGAGGCTACGCCACCAAGCTGGTATGACGGTCCGGTGTAGCTGAAGCTCCTGGATACCAGAGCTGGCCGTTCAGGCAGTGAATGTTGAACCAAATCTAGGACAAGACAGCTTGTGACCCAAGAAGCTCTGGGTGTTTTTTTTTTCCCTCTTTGTGACACAAAAAGCAAACGGAAATAGATTCCTGTTTCCAAGCCCCTTCTGCACTGTTCTGCTCTTAAAGAGCAGTTAGTGCATGTAAATCCGCCATTCAGGTCAGCTGTCGCGACCATTCAACTTACCATTCGCCTTTTGAAGAGTTTTGTGTCGGTTTTAAAAACAGGTCAACATAATGAGTTAAGCTTTTTCATACCAAGTATTTTTTTTTTACAGGTTTGCTGAAAAACTTATACAGACAAAAGTGAAATATTTCAGCAAGAGATGTGGAAGTACGAACAGCATGACATTTGGATTACAGGTCCAGTCCATGCGGCTAAATGTGTCTGGAACCACGTATCGGAAAAGACGCTGACTCTCAAACCATCATTTTCCGTTTCCCTCCAATGCATGTGAAATGACAGGACGGGTCCCAAAAGCCCCGTAACTGCTGTACCTTGCAATGAGGTCAACAACGGTCACATTCCTCTGGCATCAGGACAGGGAGTTTGAAAGACAGCTGAAGGGTAAAACAATTCAAAATGAATGGTGCTCTGTACAGACAGAGAGAAGGACTAGAGATGCCTTTTCACTGCCCTTACAGTATTTTGTGGTGCCGAAAAGGGGAGTTGGACACTTAACAGAATAGTTGCTAAGCGCCGCGAAAGTGCGGCCTGAAATGGCCACGGCGCTGAATCGGTACCACTGAGAGTCAGTCTCGGGAAAAACTGTACATTGTGATCTTCACAAAGCTGGAATTTATGGAGAAGCTGCTTCTTGGAAACAACTTGCATCTGCAGTCACTGGTGAGAAGATGCATAGCCTGGGGTGAGGAGCTGGGAGCCTGGACCGGCGCAGGGAAGGAAAGGCCATAATGACGGATCATACCGCTTTCACCGCAGCGTGTTTAAGTTCGGAGAAAGCTGAAGGCTGGCCGCAGCTCACAATGCCTGTTCCCTCCCCCTTAAACTTGGCGGGGGCCCCATAATACTACTGGCAGCCATTTTGTGGGAATCACCATATCCAATATTTAATTTGCCTGATCATATAAAGACCCAGGAATACAGAGGCATTTCACGGCACCTTTGGTACAAACACTGTTACCCCGTGACGATTCCGTAACGCCCCCATTTACGCCGGCAAACAAATTCCAAAGTGCTTTCATGAGCTCCGCAGGGTTATCCCGCCCCAGAAATTTAAAATTAAAAAACCCAATCTCGCCTCCTAATGGTTGCTAGGCAACCTTGGCCACCAAGTGTGTTGCTCATCAGGTAAATTGCTGTCACAAATAACAACAGCTCAGACAGGCAGCACAGCGGGTCTTATGCAATATTTAGTTCAAGCCGTTATTGTCAATGATTTAAATTAGCATTGTTTTTAATTTTATTTTAATGTTGAAAGTTTAGTCATAGCGGTTTGGCATTGCGTGTGTCGAGCCCCGTGACAGTGACCCAGAAGCTGCGAGGGGAAAATCACGGAGACAGATCCTCCTCGTTCTGTCCTTACCAACCCCGACGCGGCGTGAGGCGTGGTAAGTCTGTCTAGAGAGCCTCGGGGGTTCTGGGAAATGACACTGGGGAATTCACAAATCCCCAAAGAACGACTCCCACAGACAGAGGGGAACCTTGTGTGTGTAGCATTCGGCTACTGGTGGCTGTCGTCTGCGTTATGTCATTGACAATGAGGGGACACTGGGTGGAGATCCATGCTTTAATTCCCCCCGTGTTTAACAGGAGGTCACAGAAATTCCCCGGATGTCTCTCCCCTGCCCTATTGACATCCGTCTCAGTATCTTAATACAATCACCTGTATGTAATCCCTATACAATATCTATCATAGAAAGCACTCATCTTCCAAAACATGTGTCACACTGATGCCACATTGACATCCTCTTTATAGATATGCTATATTTACTAGATAATCACAATACACTTATATTTCATAACATAAGATGTGTTCCCATAATATTAAATTAACATAAATAAATCATGCAGTACAATTGATCTTTTTATCAGGCAACGAGCAGGGCCAACACACTGTAGGATTGTGAAGAAAAAGTACAGTAAAATGGACGATATAATCAGTATAACACACCACGTGGGAGTCTCACACACATGCACGCACACGCTGAATGTCTCTCTGTCGCCCAGTGTAACACACTACTAAATACGATGAACCGCTGTAGCATGACTGCAATGCAGAACCATTCTGACTTCAACATGCAGCCGCAGCATCCATAAACATAAACTGCCACAGCAGACGCAAGCTAATATTAGCGTTCTAACACACCGGCTGCGACGCCTGCCTCACCGCACCAGCTTATCCTTAATAGCCGTCATGGTGAGACTCGTTAACTTTTTAACTGATCGTGTAAAACATTACCCATGACCTATATACGCAGCACATGCACTGCGGAGCTGTTACAGATGCATCACGCTGCATCGTTAGGAGGTGGGATGAAGGAAGCGAAGTTGCGATGGTGATTTGAAGGGAGTCGGAGGAGCCTGCAACCTCCTTGCTGCCGAAGTCTGCAGCTGGAACTCTGCAGGAGAAACTGGGATGGTGTACCAGTATGGACACTGGATCATTTGGAGAAAACAGATGAGCCCTCTGAATTAACAAAAGACAAAGATACACTTAAGAATTCAGATGCCAATTAAACCAAAGTTATACCTTTAAGCATAGATTATATTACTGAATAATCAGTCGAGCTCTCAGGCTTAATTTTTCTTTTGACAGGATTCTGTTATGGGCCAGTTTTGGAATTAGGTGCCCAAGCTAATAGGATCTACGCTTCGTAAAACCCTTATCCAGCAACTGGCATTTGCAGCTTGTCCCACTGGAAAACGGAAAAACTGTCCAAGGAAAAACTGTTCAGTCCAGTGGTGAGGTATTTTGGGGGTCCCAAAATTAGGGGCCCATGTCCAGGCTCACAGCGTGCCAGACCGGACCGGGGATTCCTTCCGAGCACGTGTCCCAGGACAGAGATTCTCAGAGAACGCCGCAGCCAGTGACACAGCCAGTGACACAGGCAGTGACACAGCCAGGCTGGAGCCAGTGTACAGGGTACAGCTCTGAAGCTCCGCCCCTGATTTTAGCTCTGAGATGAAGGCAGCCATGAGGCAGGCCTGTTTCCTGAGGATATCGTACTGGCATGAAACGCATGCTACACACACACACACACACACACACACACACACAAATCATTGCATGTGTAAGAAAATATCCCTTCTCTCATCGTAAAAATAGATCAACCCCTGCCCCCAAACACACACCCTAGCAAAGGATCCATCTTAGTCCCGTGATAACAAAGGAAGGACATGGGGGAAGCTTAAGTCCGCCTGACACGATCCAGCCTGCTACCCTCTTCATGGCAGCCATGCCCCCCCGGCACCACATACTCACACCAAGTGAAGGGCTTTGATTGGGTGCACATCAACAATCGTGGCAATGCCAAGAGGCACAATGAAAAGCACTCAGAGAACCAGGAGATATCCCGAGAGCCCTTACAGGAAGTGTGGGGCAGGGTACATGTGGTTACAGGGCACCTACGTACCCGGGCATGCATTGGTGAGGTATTTTCCCCAAAAAACTGGCACCAACAACTGGAAACTGGCTCACCAGTTAGAAAGGTTATGAGGTGTCCCACCGAGCGGATGGGGTAAGATTCCGCGTCCCGCGAAACACCCTGTAAATCATGGCTTTTGCCCACGCCTGTCGCATCGGGAGTAACCTCTTTTGTCTGAGACGAATGGCGTCCCAATGAGGCCATGGGAACACAGCCATCCCTGAGGATGCTTTGGAAGTCCAGCTGGTTTCCCCGGATGCCACTGTTGTGTCGGGGGGCACATACTGGCTGGAAGGTGCATCAGAGACCACCGGTGTCATGACGGTGACACTGGCCGAGCGGACCAGCCGGGGAGTCTGGGCGTGTTGTCATATGAGAGGGTCGATCCTGTCACACGGGAACCGGGCCACTAATGTAAACAGGCAGTACCACCCTTGAAAGGCTGCAGCTGAGAGGAAGAGGAGGCAGGAAATCAAGCGTAGCACACGAGCTCAGATAGAGCGGCGGCAGCCCGATCTCAGGCCCCGTGCAGTGATGTGCTCGTCACTCATTCAGAATCACTCAGACACCGTGAGAATCTGCGCTGAGACCGACTGCCCGCAGCGACTGCTCCCGTTCATAACCGGTGATATTGGTTTCAGAGTTCGTTGTGCGTAGATCCTTGCAGTTAAAAATGGTGGTAATTAACTTAACAGTGTAGAGTCATGTATAACCAAGAAATTAGAGTTTTAATCATGTGCTTGCAAGTGTCTCCTAAATGACAAGGGTAAGTGCCAAATTTATTCAGCTTTTGCACCTGTTTTTCCCACTGGGGTAATAAAGTTTTATGGTAGTGAAACGAAGACGAATACAATTAAAATGTCACATATGTGTGTAAAACAAACTGTTTTGCTTCAGGTTTATTTTCATACTTTCCTGGTGGGAAAGCTCAGTAATGCCGACGCGGCGCGTTTGGGCTGGACCTAGAGGACACTGAGCCAGAGGACACATGGCTAGGGGGCGGGTCCACGCACCACTGCTCTGCTTCCATTGGCCAGGTCAGCCGAGGCGGCCGCTTGTGATCTGGGTGCAATGTGGCTTTGTCCGCCCTCCTGGGATGGCCGTAAAGCATGCAGTGATGGCTGGGTGACGGGATGAGGGGCTGAGGCGAGATTCCCCCAGAAACAGATCTGTAGTCTCCAGGCAGCCTGGACTTTGCATTCCCAGTCTCTGCAGAATTTTTTGACAGATTCCCAGGACAGTTATGGAGACACGGAGCAGGTGCACTTAGATGATCCAGAAGAAAAGAGCATCTGAGATTGTCCAGGAGCAGCCCCAGGAAGATCATCTTAAAAAGGCATGAAGACCAAGCAAAAAGATTTACACAAAATGTGTAGCACACAGGCACATAGGATCACAAACCGGCCCCAAATTCAGGTCACTGTGCAGAATCCAAGGACGACAGACTCTCCGGAGAGGGAGGCAGGCTGAGACAGCGGAGAGCAGACCCCACAAACCAGGACACCATCAAGCACTCTGCCAGCACACTGCCGGAAGGAGGGCGGAGGAATGTAGTCAGGGGGATTTTAACGGTTAAGTAAGGTGCTCCCTATTGGGGTGATACAAGTGTTTGGGGGGGGGGGGGGGACCAGGGTGGGTTTGAATGAAAAGCAGCCAGAACTTCACACACATCACGATATGTGCAGTCCATCGCCGAGAATTTAGGGGGATGTCGGCTCATCAGACCAGTACATGCCATTATCTCAGTATTCCCTGCGACTGTAACATCTTCCTTCCACAACAGGAATATACCGGAATATAAGCAATGTCATTTTCAGTCAGAGGGAAGTCGCTAGATTTAAAATAAAGATTCTCCGTAGTACGGAAGAACAGATTCTCAGCAATACTAACAAAAAAAGTCAAGCCACAGACACGGAAGAAGAACGCAGAACATTTTTGTGGAATTTTGGCCAAATTCAATGACACAAAGAACAGTGAACTCAAAAAAAAAATCTTTTCATGCTTCCTTAACTTCCCTGACTACCCCGAGATTCCTGTGCTTCAGCTGTGGACCCACTGGGTCTGGAAACGCAGGCTTAATGAGAACGGAGGAGCCAGAACAGGAAGTGATGCAATCACTAGGGGAGGGGGCTAAAGTCTTAGAGGGGGCTGCCAGACGCCAACTAGCTAACCCCCCTTGCAGCTGGAACCTGCGACCTACATGCAGCTTGCCCCGAGTACATGGCGCCGTCAGACTTTTTGACGGTACTAGCTGTTTTACATAATCGCCCTGATACCAGGAGAGGGAGTGTTACGTAACACGGGTGCAGCGTGTGCCACATGTAAACAAGGGTTAGCAGCATTAGGCTACGGCTGTGTGGCTAAATGTGGTGCGAGGGAGCGTGATGTGCGCCGCATTGGAGACGAGGAGGAAATTCCCTGAGAGTACGTGATGTACGTGTAGGATGCGGTGCCTAATTCCCACCTTCACGTCCCCTGGGTGGTCTGCGGTTCGGTTCCCCTGACCTCCCTTGGTAGGTGCTCATTTGGAAGAGACAGACAGGCAAAGGCGTGCTTTAAAAAAGCTTTTCAGCTGCATCTTATGGGATTGTGCCCCCAAAAGCACTATTATAATCCGTTGTTTTTCTATAAATTGATGTAGTTTCTATAATGACTGGTGTTTGTGATGTCACCAGGCCCCGCTGTCAGCTAAGAGGATTCTCCCAGGCCAGTTGCTGTATAGCGTCATGGCAGCAAGGCATGCTGGGTGGAAAAAGTACCTGAAGAGAGGCCAGCATGCATCAGTGTGGGGGCGGAGCCTGGACCATGGCGTGCCAGACCTGGGTGGGGTGTACTGACTCTGTTACTGCACGGGAGAATTAAGGGCCAGCCTGAAGATCCATCCAAAGAGTCGGAAAGGAGGGCACAGACCTGGATTTCAAGTGGATGGGAGTGGCAATATAGCAGTAAGTCCACATGCTATTCACATTTACACTTTTACACACCATTCCCTGAGAACACAGTGAGCACTTCATTTAGATTTCATTCATGGACATTAAACATGTGTTTGAAGGCATGTTGGGCCGGGGGAGGGGGTTTGGGGGAGGAGTGATTCTGCCTTAGAGGACCTACCGCTCCATCCTTTGGCCTCCTCTTTCCATCGTGCTTTGCTGTCCCACAGGAAAGAGAGAAATGATTGCACTCACATGACCTCTGACCGACAGGAGTGGAGCAAATGTTGAAAAAGGCATCACTGCATGAAAGAGACAGATTTACAGCAATAGTTACAGGACCACGAGATGCCAGAGATTCCCTGCTAGACACAGCTGCCGAGGTGTCTGTGATAGTAAAGCAATAAGCGAATAGTGGATTCCATCAGGGAATTCTGAAGGAACACGGTATGGTATTCCAAGTTCTGAGTGGGTCCATCTGCACGGCCCTGTAAACACCATGAGTGGAAAATAAACAGCACTGGATTCACACTCATAACGGCTGCGCTGTGTGTCACGCACTCTGGGCCTGAGGCTTAAAGGAGCAGAGGAGATACAACACTGGGGAATACACAGCCGAGACGGGGAACGCAGCGACGATCCGATATCCGTTCCCGAAAATGTGGAGGGAGATAATGAAGTCTTTGTGAATCCGTCCAGAGTTTCTCACAGAATGTTACAGTCTACTGTAGTGTCCAAAAATTAGTCAGTGCCGGACGTTGTCTTCCTTCCAGAAGGTTCTTCCAGCTTTTTCAGTGGGTCCTCGGAGGTCACCGAGCTCAAGATCTTCTCTAAGCACTTAATTTTGCGGTGTGTTATGGGATGCCGCCCTGAAGTGGGAATTTGGGTGTCTTTGGTGGGCAACGGTAGGAATTGTTAAGTTAAGGGTGGTAAATAATATTTGCCAATTGGGTGGGGGGGGGCAGATGATCCATTTGGGTAGGTAGATGTTTAAATCACTGCACTGGATGTTCTTCTCTTATTATCCTATTTATCTACACCACATAGCCTGTACTGCACCTTAAAAAGAGAATTTCAGTGCGACTACTGGCCTGAAGTGGATTCCAAAGTGGAATTGTCGGATGATTTTATACGGACACCCTGGATGTGCAAGGAAAACATCCAGCACTCAGACAGAAGACCGTTAGCATCTCCCCTAGCGCAGTCAAACTCCCATCATCCCCAGGGGCTAAAGTAAACCAACCCCAACAGCTTCCACAAACATCTGAAGCATTAGCACATTAGCACAGCGGTAATAAACACCAACCCTCAGACCTGTCCCATTAAAAACATCTTTAATTTATGTTCCTGGAACTCTACTCTAGGATTTCTCAAGCCCATACACAGAGGAAGGTGAAGCAGTGTTGTTTTAACACCTGGTTCCCTTCCGGGGGGGGGGGGGGGGGGGGGGAGGGCGTCGTGGAGGTTGGCAGCAGACCTTTCCAGAAAGCATGGCAGGCAGCGAGGACAAGCCGCTCCGTCGCCAGTTGGCAAGAGTCAAAGGGACACCCGCGAAGTAACCTTGTGGTGTGTCGCACGAGCAGGTGGGGGGCTGGGCAGGCGAGACAGGGGCGGAGCCTAGTAGCGTGTGCTGAAGCCCTTGATCTCCAGCTTGGGGATGTCCCTCTCGTTGGAGAAGACGGCTCGGGAGATGCGACAGCCGGGACTCCCTTCTTTACTCAGCCAAATCTTCCTGCAAGAGAGACCGGGGACTCAGATGGTGGAAACCAGCATCAAACCTCCATTGGGTTTATTATAGTTTATTTTAGCGTCGTTTCAAATCACAGGAGGGTCACCACCTCGGTGTTCTTAATTCTGCATAAGGTTAACTACCGAGTGGATTAAAGGCTGCGCTGCTAGGGAGTCTGGGAAACTCGATGCCATCTCACTCTGATTATATGTAACAGGGTCCTGAAAATCTGAAAACTCACGTTCTCCTTCTGAAATTGACTCAGCTTTTCTCTGGGGACAATTTGCTTACCTCACAGTGTCTGGGGCCAGTCAGCCCTGATTTTGACTGGGGGGGGTCGTCCCCAGAGAAATGCGTCCAGTGACAGCATCAAAATATGTTAAAACGTTACAGTTTGAGATGCCATAACACCAGTGCCGATCAACCCATTAAGCAGCATCTGAGGGGGCACCGATGAGTGAGTCAGTTTCACTTTGTCTTGGACAGTGATCCTCGGCGAGAGCTGGGGGGGGTGAAGCTTGCCTAGGTCTCCCCATGGGCTTCCATCGACACCGATGCATAGCAGAGAAAGTGACAAAGCGAAGCAGATACATGAGCAGTCGACCCCTGGGGTCTCGGCGGCCGTCTGGGTCAGTCTGCCGCATTTGTGAGTCTGCAGCCTGACAGAGGACATGGCTGCCATGGGCCCCTAATCACAGAAAAGGTTTTTAAACAAACATGCCTGACAACAGTAAACAAGCAGCTCTAACAATCTCCATCAGCTGCCCTTTGTGGAAACAGGTGTTACGGCCGATTAGCCCCCCCCCACACACACACACACACACACACACACACACACACAAACACACACACACACACACACACAGACACACATATACATATAATCACACTGCCACACAAACAAACACACTCAGAGCTTACTGGCGGGAACATACTGCTTCCCCTGTGAGAGCTGAGACGTAATGACTTCCAGAGCCCCGTGACCAAATAACACAAAATATCTGTTTATGCCACTAAATAAGTCCAGCAAACACCGGTATCAATCTTTATTTATATAGCACTGTTTTAACCACAGGGTTTATAAAGTGCTTTACTGACACTTAAAAGAAAGGAATTAAAATAAGCTTACAGGCAATAATAACAAACACAGTAAAAAATTTAAATGGAATCAATTTACCACTCATGTTCTCAGTAAGGGACTCTACCCCCTACCTCACATGGGACTCTACCCTCTACTTCACAGGGAACTCTACCCCCTACCTCACAGGGGACGCTACCCCCTACCTCACAGGGGACTCTACCCCCTACCTCACAGGGGACTCTACCCCCTACCTCACAGGGGACTCTATCCCCTACCTCACAGGGGACTCCATCCCCTACCTCACAGGGGACTCTACCCTCTACCTCACAGGGGATGCTACCCCCTACCTCACAGGGGATGCTACCCCCTACCTCAAAGGGGACTCTATCCCCTACCTCACAGGGGACTCTATCCCCTACCTCACAGGGGATGCTACCCCCTACCTCACAGGGGACTCTATCCCCTACCTCACAGGGGACTCTATCCCCTACCTCACAGGGGACTCTATCCCCTACCTCACAGGGGACGCTACCCCCTACCTCACAGGGGACTCTACCCCCTACCTCACAGGGGACTCTACCCCTATCTCACAGGGGACTCTACCCCCTACCTCACAGGGGACTCTTGGCCCTGCCGGATTCCCATTAAAGCAGTGGTATCTCCCTAGTAGAGAATAATTCCTTACTTGTTCCTGTAAGCAGGCGCGGGGGGTAGAAGATAAAGGTGACATTTAGCAAACAAACACGGGCTGTTTATATGGGATGCATGGTGCTCCTGCTCAGGTCAGGAGGAGCTGGATGTATGGGATCTCATGGAGGGAGGCATGTCTGACTGGTGTCAGGTGGGGGGAGGGGGGTGATCCTGGGGACAGGTGGCACTGTGGCTGGACACTAAACAGATTTGTTATATATCCCGTTCAACCTGGAAAACCAGACAGGATGACCAGGGAAAGGCTGCATCACAGCAGAATCCGAGCCCTGGCTCGGCACCTGGTGGCTGTGGGTTACATCGGCGTGTGGCAGCTAAATAAACAATGTCGTGGTTGCAGGAAAGATGGCCGCTGGTGAGGAACCAGCCGGACCCTGGTGTTGGGAGAGGCAAGACATTGAAGCAGTCAGGCCACATACAAGGACGCAAATATACAGGGAAGGTTCCAGAGTGCTATGCTGACCAGGCCAGTCAGAAAAAGCGGCCCAACGGGACACACCCTGTCCGACATCCTGAGTGTACTCTGATATACACCCACTGCTCGCTCCTCGACCACACCGGGCTGTCCGGAACAATCTGTGGAGCTGTCTGTTATCCGTACATCCGCCGGACCCACCACTGTGAGCATGCGGGGGTGGCAGTGAGCATTTTTTTTTTCCCGGGAAACCTCAATGCCAGTATGCACTGATCTCCCCTCCCCCCAATATCCCACCTCCACAGCCGAGTCAGGAGGCGTCGGTGCCAGAGCTGTGTAGGAAAAGCAGGGAAGGCCACATGCCCATCAGCGAGCCACAGGGGCAGAGAGAGACCACCAGTAACAAGGCCAGAGCGGGGCTGGCCCGGAGACAGGAAGTGACATCACAGTGCTTACGCCCACGTCCTCTCTAGCTGCCTTATACCAACATCAGGCATCGCAAACAGGTGAGTAGAGAACCGGAGCAAACTGCATGACGGCAGAGATCTCGGCACAGAATGGAAATCTGCCATGGAGACACAAAATGGGAGATAGAATCCCTGCTGTGATCCGGCTACAAACATAAATCAAATAAAAATAAAATACGTCATACTCCCTCCAGTGTCGTGTTTGCTGCGAGGAAAAATGGTTATCAAAGCTGATGGTGCTCACGCTGGTCTGAGAGAGATCTGGAAGCAGGAAGGAGCCTTTTCACCTGGCAGGACCAAAGGTGTCAGGCCAAAACGGATGGGTGTGGTTCTGCATGTGGCGAACTGCTGCTAACACAAATCAACACAACTGGCCTCTCGTGGATCTGTAGGCACAGGGCTGTCAAAGACCTCAGCACGTCCGTGCCAAGCCAAATATCCTTCCGCCGATTATACAACCGAAAAAGGGTCCGACTGCAACGAGAATGGTCGTTAATATAAATCAACAGAATGGTTCCATGTCTAAGAGCAAAGAATGACCTTTACAGGGCTGATATGCAGTTTGAACATCAGCAGTTTGGAAGTCAGAGAATTAAAAGTAAAGGCTGGAACTGAGTTATTAGTTCCAGGTGAAACAATCACACATGAACTATGCGTGTGAAAAAAGATTCTGCAAGCATGTTGATTCCAAGGAGCCGTTAAGCACAGGACACAGCGAGCCTCCGTGTGCTGAGCGGGATTTCACCTCTAACCGCTTTTCGTATCTTTCACTCCAACTGGTTGTCGGTCACCCTGCCTAGAGATGCAGATGTAAACCTACCCCTCGCTGTACCAGTGGCCCCAAAACACTAGAACGACACGTCCCTCACCCGAGACAAACTCTGACATCTCCTCTGGCGGTTCCTGTCACACCGGGGGGGGGGGGGTGGGCTGATAGGACAGGAAGCCCCCACGTGAGGGTCTTCGAGTTCGGGGCTCTGAAAACCTTCACTCACACGTCGCCCCCCGGCAGCCGGCTGTGCTTCCCCCGGAAAGGTGGTCCTGACTTTTCCTCATGGCGGGGATATGAGATAACATTTCGACTTTCCAAAAGGAAGGAATTCATTCCACGCGTGAGACTGAACGTGAAAAAAGTCCAACGATGTCTGTCCTCTCTAAGGATCGTTTTTTTGTGAATACTTCCTGGAAAGGGGTCGGTGATGGAACATCATGACAGGAAAGTTAACACTGGGGTTTTCAGTGCTACTCCAAAAAAGAACGTAAATATCCATCGTGAGAAAACACTGCATTGTGATGGTGGAGCTCAAACGGACAGAGAAGCAATGGAACCTCCCACCAGAAGGGGGCGACAGAGCAGCATCTGTAACCAGGAGCAATAGAACTGTTGACATCCTACGCTTTTCTGTATACCCCGGGCAAAGTGGAAGCCCTGGGGGACTTCCTGCCAGGGCAGACAGGGTACAAGTGTAGGTCGTGTCAAGCACCAGAGGGGCGATGTGAGGCAGTGAGGCAGGGAGGAGGAGATGCTGGCAGGGTGATCCCTCTGCCGCCATTTTCTCCTCTGCAAACAAAGGACGTTTCATCCCAGGGGACGCAGGGATGAGAATACTGATGAGGCCCCAATAGGAGTACAACCTGAGCATAGAAAGAGGGAGAGGGGGGGCCAGGGAGGGAGAGAGGGGGGGCCAGGGAGGGAAGGGGGGGGGGGGTCAGGGGACGAGCACATCGTCCACCTGCCAGCCCAGACTGCTTAAATATTTAATGGGAAAAACACACTACCTATTCCTGCTTCTCAAGCCACTAGGCCAGAACAAAGCACCCCTTAGTGTCAGTCCTAAACATAACAGCACTGCCCCCTCATGCTGACCCCCCCATTCCACCCTGGTATGATACTAACAATACAGAGACTCAGGGGCTCAGAAAACCTTTGCTTTTTACCCGAAGAGATCAGCTCATGTCAAGGATCCAGAGACGTCATGGTGGCACATCAGAGCACAGCACGAGTGGGGGGGCTTCCTTCAGCCTTGCCCCCCACCCGAGTGCACGACGGGATGGGCTGCCACCTTTATGGATGAAGTGGAGGAATGTGCGGAGTTGGTGTGCTGACGGAAAGTTCTGGAACTCTCCTCTCATGCCTGTGGGTGCTGGCTTTCACGGAGACAAGCTTGCCACAGGATATGGGACGGCGGACACCGACAAGCCCGTGTGGGAAGAACGCGGCCATGAACCACGTGTGGTGAACGGAACCGAAGCAGCCCGGGATGCTGGTCCCACCAGTCCTGCCAGCCGCAACCCGCCGCAACTCGCCAGACTCTGGGAGATTACAGCCGGAAAGACGGCACCATCTGCGCCCGGCGCTCTACGCCCCCTGGGAGGACAGGCACATACCAGCCGGGTTGGGGTGCTTCACACACGGCCATGAATTCTGGGACATCGTGGCCAGGAACCAGGATTGAAGAGGACATTGGAAACGTGGTCAGGGGCTCTTTTACCCCCCTTTAGGTCCCAAATGACATATGTAACCCCCATAATTTAAATAAAATGAGACCTTTGCAGAGACTGTTGCAGTCTGTGCTTGGAGAGCATTGTGGCGCATATGACTGGCCTGCTGGAACGGATCGAGGCGATCTGGCTCCACGGGCTCGACGTGGCCGACCGGCCCACTTAAGCCAGCGGCAAACACTCCGAATGGGAGGCAGATGGGGCCCCTTAGCTGGCGCCGATTTACTGCACTCCGCCTGCCTGGGTCAGTAACTCGCGGTTCTGTTAGTCACTGTCACTGGGCAGAGATCTACACTGATAAGCAAACTGGGGCTGGAACTCGTGTTCAGGGCCCTCATGCAGCCAGGCGTCCCGGTTAACAGCTAGACGCATTCAGCCATTCCTTCTTGGCACGAGAACCCATTCTGGGAGGTTTAAGCCAGAGCAGATCTGCCAGCCGGGTCCGGTTTTCGGAAGGGGGGGGGTGTAGAAAAGCGGCATTGTTGACCAGGGGGTGCTGACGGTAAAAGCTGTCAACTGGGGGTGGGGGGGGGGTAATTGTTCTTGGGTGGGCGCAGACGGTCATTTGGGTGGGGGGGGGGCGTAGGACCCTCCAGGACCCCCTCCCCATGGCGCAGAGACTAATTCAGGGCTTGCTGGCACGTAAATTTGCGAGAGGCCACACACAGCAGAGAAAATGAGCCAAATAAGCAGAAAGCCAGCATAACGCATTAACCCGCGGCATTCAGCGCGGCTACTGCCGCGGCACGGCCCGTTTAACCCCGCCCACTAAACTCAGCTTTGTTCCAGACATAAATAATAACAGCCAACAATTACGTTGGGGGGGCTTAAAATAGCGAATGACCCTGTTACCAAGGCAGCAAGGACGTCTCCCTGTGCGGCGGGGGCCACATGACTGACCTCAGAGGAGCACACACCCCAGGGCGGCTCCTCGGCCGGGCCTGCCAGAGGAGTTTATGCAGGCCTGCGGGAGTCGGCTGCCCTGGGCGTAAACTGAAGGAGGAGTTTATGCAGGCCTGCCGGAGTCCGCTGGCCTGGGCGTAGCCTGCAGGAGGAGTTTATGCAGGCCTGCGGGAGTCGGCTGGCCTGGGCGTACACTGAAGGAGGAGTTTATGCAGGCCTGCGGGAGTCGTCTGGCTTGGTGTAGCCTGCAGG